>NC_138502.1:55478182-55885682 GCF_964252035.2 Podarcis erhardii | reverse complement strand
GCAAACTGGTCGGCTCCTTGCGGCACCCCCTCTCCCGGTGCCACGAACCCCGGGAAGGTTCTGGGGTGACGACCATTGTTCGCGAAAAACGGCGTCACCCCCGTGGACGCGTGCTTCGTGTTGTTATAGGCAAACTCTGCCATCGGCAGGTAGTCCACCCAAACTGCTGGTCGCTGGTTGGCGTAACATCTCAGGTACTGCTGCATGATCGCGTTGACCCTCTCAGCTTGGCCGTTGGTTTGTGGGTGTCTCGCCGACGTGAGGTTGATCTTGACGTTCAGGATACCCAAAAGCTTCTGCCAAAAATTGGAAACAAACTGGCGCCCCCTGTCGGACAGGATGGACTGCGGCAGCCCATGCACCTTGAACACGTGATCGATGAAGAGTTTGGCAGTCTGTTCCGCCGTCGCCACCTTTGCGCATGGAATGAAGTGCGCCATCTTGGTGAACAGGTCCACAACCACCAGTACCGCCGTCTTCCCCCTGGAGCTGGGCAGGTCAGTAACGAAGTCCAGAGCTACCCTCTCCCACGGTTGCTGTGGCGTTTCCAGCGGTTCCAACAGCCCCGCTGGCTTCTGGTGTACTGGCTTGAACCTCTGACAAGTGTCACACCTGGCGACGTAATCCGCTACCTCTCCACGCATCCGGGGCCACCAAAAGTCTCTTGCCACCAGTTCTATTGTCTTCTCCTTACCGAAGTGGCCCGCACTGGGGGCGTCGTGCAACTGCTGCAGAACCTTTGCGCGAAGCTCGTCGCTTGGCACGTAGAGGGCACCTTTGCGAGTTAGCAGCCCGTCGCGTAGTTGGAACTCTTCGCCACTCTGCACACCTCTGCGCAATTCCTCCATCTTGGACTGTGCGAACTGATCCACTTGCAACGCGCGTCGCACCGCGTCCAGATCTACTGTGGCGGCAGCGCACGACCACGCCTGCGGTGCGAAAATGTGCTTGGCTGCTACAGGCGCCGCTTCATCGAGATATTGCGGTTTCCTGGATAGCGCATCGGCTATAACGTTGGAATCTCCTGGGACGTACTCTATCCGAAAGTCGAAATCCGCGAAGAATTCCGCCCAGCGCATGTGCCTCTGGCTTTGGAGCTTCGCCGTGCGCCAATACTCTAGGTTCTTGTGATCCGTGCGGACCTGTACTGTGTGCTTGGCTCCTATGAGGAAGTGTTGCCACGCTTTGAAAGCTGCGTGAATGGCTAACAGCTCCCTGTCCCATATGGTGTAGTTTTGCTCCGCTTTGCTGAGCTTTCTGGAGTAAAAGGCACCGGGTCTCCAGTTTCCATGTGGATCTTCTTGCAGGAGTACGGCTCCAACCGCTCTGTCTGACGCGTCGGTCTCTAGTCGTATGGGCTTGCCTGGATTCACGTGCAGCAGCTGCTCCTCGGAGGCGAAAAGGCTTTTAAGCTTCTGAAAAGAGCGCTCCGCCTGTTCCGTCCACACGAACCTCTTTTTCTTGGAACTGAGAGTGTCCGTGATCGCTGCCGTCTCCTTTGCAAAACCTCTGATGAATTTGCGGTAGAAGTTGGCGAAGCCGATGAATCTTTGGACTTCCTTCCGATTGCGAGGGCTCTTCCAGTCCAACACCGCGCGGACCTTGGCGCTGTCCATGGCCAGCCCCTTGTCGGACAGCTTGTAGCCTAGGAAATCCACGTCCGTCACATCAAACTGGCACTTCTCTAACTTGGCGTAGAGCTTGTTCTCCCGTAGTCTCTGCAGGACTTCCTTTACGTCCTTCTCATGGGCCTCCTCCGTTTCCGAAAAGATCAGGATGTCGTCGAGGAAACACACGCATTTCTTGTAGAGAAGTCCCGCTAGCACGTGATGCATAAATGCTTGGAAGACGTGAGATCCATTTTGGAGACCAAATGGCATAACTCTGTATTCGTACGTGCCCAGAGGCGTGAACATGGCCGTCTTCCACTCATCGCCCTCCCGGATGCGTATGAGGTTATACGCTCCACGCAGATCCAATTTGGTGAAGATCTTCCCCTTCCTTACGGTTGCCAGGAGATCATCTATCTTGGGCATGGGGAAGGCCTTGGGTTTGGTCTTACTGTTTATGAATCGATAGTCCACAATGAGTCTTTTTTGGGGCGTGTCCTTTTTCTTTACAAAGAAAACAGGACTGCCCCCCACCGCTTTCGATTCTCGGATGAATCCGCGCTTCAAATTGTGCTCTATGAACTCCCTGAGTTCTTGCATCTCGTCCTCAGACATGGAATACAGCTTTGCAGTCGGCAACTGCGCCCCTGGCACCAGGTCGATGGCACAATCATAAGGCCTGTGGGGCGGCAACTGGTCAGCTTCCTTCTCGCAGAAAACCTCCAGGAACCCCTCGTACTTGCGGGGTACCGCCTGCACCATGCCAAGTTGCAACTGCTGCTCAGCTCCCTCCTCCTGGCTGGACTGGATGCAATGTTGAGCACAGTACGATGAGCAAAAGGTGATCTGCCGTTGGTACCACGCTACAGCAGGACTGTGCCTCTCCAGCCAACTCATGCCTAATACTATAGGCGTGTCTGAAAGGCGGGTGACATTGAAGCTGATGACTTCTCGATGATTTCCAATCCTCATCACCATGGGAGGCGTCTGTTGCACAACTTGTCCTCCTAGCAATTTCCTGCCATCCACCGTGACTACGTTCAGAGGTGTTGTCGCTGGCAGAAGCGCTATGCGATGCTGCTTGACAAAGTGCATCCCCACAAAATCTGCGTTGCTCCCAGAATCAATCGTGATGGGGACTTCCAGGGTGGTTCCATTCGGCAACTGAAGTGTTGCAGTGAGCTGCACCGCTGGCTTGGGTGGTAAAGGGTCTGTGCGTTGCAAAAGCGCTGGGGACTGCTCTACAGATTCGCCTGGCTGAGCCCCAGCAGCTCTGCTTCCAGCCAGGCACTGTCGTTTCCCTGAGGTTGCTCTGCTTGCATCATTTCTGCTGCAACAGTTGCTAAAGCTGCAGTGTGTTTCTGCAGCCTCTGGGGACACTCTTTCGCCATGTGCTGTGCACTGTCGCAAATGTAACACTTCCTGGTCCCTCTAGGAGGCTTTGCCTTCACTGCACCGGAAGCTGGGGCTCTGGCTGTTGCTTGAGCCTTAGCACCACCAAGTTCCATGGGCTCCTCCCCCTGCCTTCCCAGTGGCGAAGGATGTGACTGACTGAACTCCCTGGGGATGAAAGAAGACGTCCTCGCTGGTGGACGCACCTGACGTTCTTCCTCAGTGTGCCAAGGACGTCCCTCGTGCCGTATCCCAATCGCCAAAGCCCTCTGCACAAGCTCCTCCAGGGTCTGGGGTCTGTCTCCCCTGGCAAGTTCATCCTTAATGGGACCGCTGAGCCCCTCCCAGAACAAATCCCTCACAGGTGCACAATCCTTCTCCCAGCTTAGCGCAGTCAGTAAAGCAAAAAATCTAGAATGGTACTGACGCACAGTGGCTTTGCCTTGCCGCAATCCAAAAATTTCCCCGCGTGCAAGATCCACATCTACAGTTGACTGGAAGCAGGCATCCATCGCTTTAATGAATTCATCTGCATCGCGGCGGGCAGGGCCATCTTCACGCCACAAATTGCGCAACCAGTCTCTGGCCGGCCCATGCAAGTGAGAAACAATAAACCCCACTTTCTCCTCCTCATCTTTAAAGTCATGACGAAGCAAGTGCAATGCATACAAAACGTCTGCTCTGAAACTGGGGTAGTGCTTCAGGTTCCCATCGAAGTGGGTGACTAGGCTGCCCCCCCTCCGTCCAAGTCCAATCCCCTCTGATCTGGACCCTGGGAACCCTTCCCTGCTTGCACGTTCCCACCTTGTTTGCAGGTCCTGGCAGCGCTTCTCCATTTCGTCATGCTTCTTCTGAGACGCAAGGACTGCAGCAGTGAGTTCGGAAACTGTAGTTCGCAGCGCTGTCAACTGCTCCTCCGCAGTCATGGCTGTCACCGTTCGTGAGCTTTGCAAAAAAAAAATTTTGCGTTCTTTGGAGGGGACTTTCTGTCAGAGCCACCCTGGGTCCCAGCTCACAAGAGACCAAAGTCCAGTCCAAGCTATATACAAAAGGTTTTATTGAAGATCATTGTCGTCATTACATCCAAACTCCGTGGCTCCGCATCTGTTACCCTTAGATGTTAGAAGTCCCCTCTGAGTCCGTCCCTCCCCTGCACCAATTTAAGAGGCTTGTACTGCTCCACCTTTTCCTCTCTTTCCTTTTCCGCAGGGTCTTCCTGCCCCCCTGTCTTCCCTCTTTCCGGGACTCCCCAGAGGCTGAGTCTTCTCCCGCCTGCTCCCCCCTCCTTCGTGCTTTGGCACCAGGCTCCTCCTCAGAGCTCTCCTCATTTCCGCGCGCCTCTATATTTGAACTTGGCGCGCGTACGTTGCCTCTGACCTTCCTTTCTATAGTTACGCTGCTCTCGGTACTACACTCCTCCCTTTCAGGCAGGACGTCTTGCTCCGAACTCCTCCCCCTTCCTCCTTCCTGTCCTGCTCTTTCTGACACACTGGCAACTCCCCCCCCTCCACTCCTTTCCGACGGGGGAGCTGGTCCCGCTTTGCCACTCCCACTGGGGATTCCCTCTTCGTTCCCCTCTTTCTGACTGATTCCCTCTCTATTGCCCCTTGGCCTGACCAGGGGGGCTCCCTTCTGGGAATCCTCTGATTCGCTAGACGGACTTTGGGACAACCTCGGCTCGTTGTCGTCCTCTTCCTCCTCGCCCTCGCTCTCTGTCTCCTCTCTCCCTAAAACCCTGACACTAACCCTAACCCTAACCCTAACCCTAACCCTAACCCTAACCCTAAACCCTAACCCTAACCCTAACCCTAACTGTCAGAGCCACCCTGGGTCCCAGCTCACAAGAGACCAAAGTCCAGTCCAAGCTATATACAAAAGGTTTTATTGAAGATCATTGTCGTCATTACATCCAAACTCCGTGGCTCCGCATCTGTTACCCTTAGATGTTAGAAGTCCCCTCTGAGTCCGTCCCTCCCCTGCACCAATTTAAGAGGCTTGTGCTGCTCCACCTTTTCCTCTCTTTCCTTTTCCGCAGGGTCTTCCTGCCCCCCTGTGTTCCCTCCTTCCGGGACTCCCCAGAGGCTGAGTCTTCTCCTGCCTGCTCCCCCCTCCTTCGTGCTTTGGCACCAGGCTCCTCCCCAGAGCTCTCCCCACTTCCGCGCGCCTCCACATTTGAACTTGGCGCGCGTACGTTGCTCCTGACCTTCCTTTCAACAGCCACACTGCTCCCGGTACTGCTTTCCGCCCCTTCCGGCAGGACGTCTTGCCCCGATCTCCTTCCCCCCTCTGCTCCTTGTTCTGTTCCTCCCGACACACTGGTAACTCCACCCTCTTCACTCCGTTCCGGTGGAGAAGCCGGTCCCGATCTCCAACTCCCACTAGCGGTTCCCCCTACGTTCCCCTGCTCCTTACTGCTTCCCCCTTGGGCTCCCCTTGGCTTGACCAGGGGGGCTCCCTTTTGGGAATCCTCCGATTCACTGGACGGACTCATGGACCATCTCGGGTCATTGTCGTCCTCTTCCTCGTCAGCCTGGAATCCTTCTCCCTCACTCTCGGTCTCCTCCCTCCTCTGCGCCTCTCTCCCTGAACCCCTGACATCCATCCCCCCCTCGAAGCCCCCCCTTCCCCCCTCCCCCCCATCGGGTGCGGGTTGTGGGAACTGCAGCTCCTCGGAGGTAGATGCAGGATACAGTTCGGCTACGTCCATGTCCTCTGCTGGCAGCTCGGTGTACGTGTGTTCGAATTCGGGTTCTTCACCCAAAATGTTCGCAGTTCCCTCTTCCATTGCTACTTCGTCTGGTGCTGCCGGCCAAGGCCCCTTCAGCCATTTCTTGCGCCAGGCTTCCTCTGGTTGCTCATCCCACCAATAAGAGGGCTCTGTGTCCACCCCCGAACACGATCCCCTGGGCGAGTTTGAGTCCGGCGTTCTTTCCTCGGCTGAAGAAAAGCCGTGGAAAGTGCTGCCTGAACATGTGGGGGTAAAGAGCCAGTCATCGAAGTACTCGGCTGGCATGGGTCTATGTGGGAAAAGGGCATGGAACTCGTCCTTTAAAAGAGGTTCGTCTAAAGCGTAGTCTGGCACCCACCCACTGGCACTGACTGGTGCACCCTCTCTGACTAGAAAGTATTCTATTCCCTCTTCCCCCCATCTCGAGTCCAGGATCTCTGTGACCTCGTTGAGTGGTTCGACCCTAGGCGATCCCTCCCTCCTAGGTGACTCTGTGCGTGGCTGCGGTACTGTTTCAGACTCCTGAAACCTGTGAGGGGCCTTGTAGGGAGTGAGCACCGACCTATGAAAAACCGGGTGGACTCTGGAACCTTCGGGGAGGGCCAGTCGAAAAGCCACGGGGTTGATCTTAGCCTCCACCTGGTATGGTCCTAGCTGCCTGTGCCCTAGCTTCTTCTTGGCCAACGACTTGGCTGGCATCGCCTGGGCCGCTAACCACACCCAGTCCCCCACCTGGATGTCCTCTCCCACTCTTCTGCCTTTGTCTGCCTGCACCTTATATGCTTGTTTGGCTAGCTCCAAATGTCTCCGCAGCTCCTCGTGCACCTCTTGTAGTTCTGCAGCGAACTGGTCGGCCTCTTGCGGCTCCCCCTCTCTTGGTGCTACGAACCCCGGGAAGGCCCTGGGATGACGTCCATTGTTCGCGAAGAACGGCGTCACCCCCGTCGACGCATGCTTCGTGTTGTTGTAGGCAAACTCCGCCATCGGTAGGTAGTCCACCCAAGCTGCGGGTCGCTGATTTGCGTAACATCTCAGGTACTGCTGCATGATCGCGTTGACCCTCTCGGCTTGGCCGTTGGTTTGTGGATGTCTTGCCGACGCTAGGTTGATCTTGACGTGCAGGATACCTAGGAGCTTCTGCCAAAAATTGGAAATAAACTGGCGCCCCCTGTCGGACAGGATGGCCCGCGGCAGCCCATGCGCCCGGAACACGTGGTCGATGAAGAGCTTGGCGGTCTGTTCCGCCGTCGCCACCTTCGCGCAGGGAATGAAGTGCGCCATCTTGGTGAACAAGTCCACCACCACCAGTACCGCTGTCTTGCCTCTGGAACTGGGCAGGTCAGTGACGAAGTCCAGCGCCACCCTCTCCCACGGTTGCTGTGGTGTTTCCAGTGGTTCCAGTAAGCCCGCCGGCTTCTGGTGTACTGGCTTGGACCTCTGACAAGTGTCACATCTGGCGACGTACTCCGCTACTTCTCCTCGCATCTGGGGCCACCAAAAGTCCCTGGCCACCAGTTCCATTGTCTTCTCCCTGCCGAAATGGCCCGCACTGGGAGCATCGTGCAACTGCTGCAGAACCTTTGCTCGGAGCTCGTCGCTCGGCACGTAGAGGGCACCCTTGTGAGTTAACAGTCCGTCGCGTAACTGGAACTCATCGTCTCTCAGCGAACCCCTACGCAGCTCCTCTATTTTGGATTGTGCAAACTGATCTACCTGCAACGCGCGTCGTACCGCGTCCAGGTCGACAGCGATGGCAGCGCACGCCCACGCCTGCGGTGCAAAAATGTGCCTGGCTGCTATTGGCGCCGCTTCCTCAAGATATTGCGGTTTCCTGGAGAGCGCATCGGCTATAACGTTGGAGTCCCCTGGGACGTACTCTATCCTGAAGTCGAAATCCGCGAAGAACTCTGCCCAGCGCATGTGTCTTTGGCTCTGGAGCTTCGCCGTGCGCCAATACTCTAAGTTCTTGTGATCCGTGCGGACCTGCACTGTGTGCTTGGCTCCAATGAGGAAATGTCGCCACGCTTTGAACGCTGCGTGAATGGCTAACAGCTCCCTGTCCCATATGGTGTAGTTTTGCTCCGCTTTGCTGAGCTTTCTGGAGTAAAAGGCACCGGGTCTCCAGTTTCCATGTGGATCTTCTTGCAGGAGTACGGCTCCAACCGCTCTGTCTGACGCGTCGGTCTCTAGTCGTATGGGCTTGCCTGGATTCACGTGCAGCAGCTGCTCCTCGGAGGCGAAAAGGCTTTTAAGCTTCTGAAAAGAGCGCTCCGCCTGTTCCGTCCACACGAACCTCTTTTTCTTGGAACTGAGAGTGTCCGTGATCGCTGCCGTCTCCTTTGCAAAACCTCTGATGAATTTGCGGTAGAAGTTGGCGAAGCCGATGAATCTTTGGACTTCCTTCCGATTGCGAGGGCTCTTCCAGTCCAACACCGCGCGGACCTTGGCGCTGTCCATGGCCAGCCCCTTGTCGGACAGCTTGTAGCCTAGGAAATCCACGTCCGTCACATCAAACTGGCACTTCTCTAACTTGGCGTAGAGCTTGTTCTCCCGTAGTCTCTGCAGGACTTCCTTTACGTCCTTCTCATGGGCCTCCTCCGTTTCCGAAAAGATCAGGATGTCGTCGAGGAAACACACGCATTTCTTGTAGAGAAGTCCCGCTAGCACGTGATGCATAAATGCTTGGAAGACGTGAGATCCATTTTGGAGACCAAATGGCATAACTCTGTATTCGTACGTGCCCAGAGGCGTGAACATGGCCGTCTTCCACTCATCGCCCTCCCGGATGCGTATGAGGTTATACGCTCCACGCAGATCCAATTTGGTGAAGATCTTCCCCTTCCTTACGGTTGCCAGGAGATCATCTATCTTGGGCATGGGGAAGGCCTTGGGTTTGGTCTTACTGTTTATGAATCGATAGTCCACAATGAGTCTTTTTTGGGGCGTGTCCTTTTTCTTTACAAAGAAAACAGGACTGCCCCCCACCGCTTTCGATTCTCGGATGAATCCGCGCTTCAAATTGTGCTCTATGAACTCCCTGAGTTCTTGCATCTCGTCCTCAGACATGGAATACAGCTTTGCAGTCGGCAACTGCGCCCCTGGCACCAGGTCGATGGCACAATCATAAGGCCTGTGGGGCGGCAACTGGTCAGCTTCCTTCTCGCAGAAAACCTCCAGGAACCCCTCGTACTTGCGGGGTACTGCCTGCACCATGCCAAGTTGCAACTGCTGCTCAGCTCCCTCCTCCTGGCTGGACTGGATGCAATGTTGAGCACAGTACGATGAGCAAAAGGTGATCTGCCGTTGGTACCACGCTACAGCAGGACTGTGTCTCTCCAGCCAACTCATGCCTAATACTATAGGCGTGTCTGAAAGGCGGGTGACATTGAAGCTGATGACTTCTCGATGATTTCCAATCCTCATCACCATGGGAGGCGTCTGTTGCACAACTTGTCCTCCTAGCAATTTCCTGCCATCCACCGTGACTACGTTCAGAGGTGTTGTCGCTGGCAGAAGCGCTATGCGATGCTGCTTGACAAAGTGCGTCCCCACAAAATCTGCGTTGCTCCCAGAATCAATCGTGATGGGGACTTCCAGGGTGGTTCCATTCGGCAACTGAAGTGTTGCAGTGAGCTGCACCGCTGGCTTGGGTGGTAAAGGGTCTGTGCGTTGCAAAAGCGCTGGGGACTGCTCTACAGATTCGCCTGGCTGAGCCCCAGCAGCTCTGCTTCCAGCCAGGCACTGTCGTTTCCCTGAGGTTGCTCTGCTTGCATCATTTCTGCTGCAACAGTTGCTAAAGCTGCAGTGTGTTTCTGCAGCCTCTGGGGACACTCTTTCGCCATATGCTGTGCACTGTCGCAAATGTAACACTTCCTGGTCCCTCTAGGAGGCTTTGCCTTTACTGCACCGGAAGCTGGGGCTCTGGCTGTTGCTTGAGCCTTAGCACCACCAAGTTCCATGGGCTCCTCCCCCTGCCTTCCCAGTGGCGAAGGATGTGACTGACTGAACTCCCTGGGGATGAAAGAAGACGTCCTCGCTGGTGGACGCACCTGACGTTCTTCCTCAGTGTGCCAAGGACGTCCCTCGTGCCGTATCCCAATCGCCAAAGCCCTCTGCACAAGCTCCTCCAGGGTCTGGGGTCTGTCTCCCCTGGCAAGTTCATCCTTAATGGGACCGCTGAGCCCCTCCCAGAACAAATCCCTCACAGGTGCACAATCCTTCTCCCAGCTTAGCGCAGTCAGTAAAGCAAAAAATCTGGAATGGTACTGACGCACAGTGGCTTTGCCTTGCCGCAATCCAAAAATTTCCCTGCGTGCAAGATCCACATCTACAGTTGACTGGAAGCAGGCATCCATCGCTTTAATGAATTCATCTGCATCGCGGCGGGCAGGGCCATCTTCACGCCACAAATTGCGCAACCAGTCTCTGGCCGGCCCATGCAAGTGAGAAACAATAAACCCCACTTTCTCCTCCTCATCTTTAAAGTCATGACGAAGCAAGTGCAATGCATACAAAACGTCTGCTCTGAAACTGGGGTAGTGCTTCAGGTTCCCATCGAAGTGGGTGACTAGGCTGCCCCCCCTCCGTCCAAGTCCAATCCCCTCTGATCTGGACCCTGGGAACCCTTCCCTGCTTGCACGTTCCCACCTTGTTTGCAGGTCCTGACAGCGCTTCTCCATTTCGTCATGCTTCTTCTGAGACGCAAGGACTGCAGCAGTGAGTTCGGAAACTGTAGTTCGCAGCGCTGTCAACCGCTCCTCCGCACTCATGGCTGTCACCGTTCGTGAGCTTTGCAAAAAAAAATTTTTTGCGTTCTTCGGAGGGGACTTACTGTCAGAGCCACCCTGGGTCCCAGCTCACAAGAGACCAAAGTCCAGTCCAAGCTATATACAAAAGGTTTTATTGAAGATCATTGTCGTCATTACATCCAAACTCCGTGGCTCCGCATCTGTTACCCTTAGATGTTAGAAGTCCCCTCTGAGTCCGTCCCTCCCCTGCACCAATTTAAGAGGCTTGTGCTGCTCCACCTTTTCCTCTCTTTCCTTTTCCGCAGGGTCTTCCTGCCCCCCTGTGTTCCCTCCTTCCGGGACTCCCCAGAGGCTGAGTCTTCTCCTGCCTGCTCCCCCCTCCTTCGTGCTTTGGCACCAGGCTCCTCCCCAGAGCTCTCCCCACTTCCGCGCGCCTCCACATTTGAACTTGGCGCGCGTACGTTGCTCCTGACCTTCCTTTCAACAGCCACACTGCTCCCGGTACTGCTTTCCGCCCCTTCCGGCAGGACGTCTTGCCCCGATCTCCTTCCCCCCTCTGCTCCTTGTTCTGTTCCTCCCGACACACTGGTAACTCCACCCTCTTCACTCCGTTCCGGTGGAGAAGCCGGTCCCGATCTCCAACTCCCACTGGCGGTTCCCCCTATGTTCCCCTGCTCCTGACTGCTTCCCCCTTGGGCTCCCCTTGGCTTGACCAGGGGGGCTCCCTTTTGGGAATCCTCCGATTCACTGGACGGACTCATGGACCATCTCGGGTCATTGTCGTCCTCTTCCTCGTCAGCCTGGAATCCTTCTCCCTCACTCTCGGTCTCCTCCCTCCTCTGCGCCTCTCTCCCTGAACCCCTGACACTAACCCTAACCCTAACCCTAACCCCTAACCCCTAACCCCTAACCCTAACCCTAACCCTAACCCTAACCCTAAACCTAACCCCTAACCCTAACCCTAACCCTAACCCTAACCCTAACCCTAACCCAACCCTAACCCTAACCCTAACCCTAACCCTAACCCTTAACCCTAACCCTAACCCTAACCCTAACCCTAACCCTAACCCTAACTGTCAGGGTTTTAGGGAGAGAGGAGACAGAGAGCGAGGGCGAGGAGGAAGAGGACGACAACGAGCCGAGGTTGTCCCAAAGTCCGTCTAGCGAATCAGAGGATTCCCAGAAGGGAGCCCCCCTGGTCAGGCCAAGGGGCAATAGAGAGGGAAGCAGTCAGAAAGAGGGGAACGAAGAGGGAATCCCCAGTGGGAGTGGCAAAGCGGGACCAGCTCCCCCGTCGGAAAGGAGTGGAGGGGGGGGAGTTGCCAGTGTGTCAGAAAGAGCAGGACAGGAAGGAGGAAGGGGGAGGAGTTCGGAGCAAGACGTCCTGCCTGAAAGGGAGGAGTGTAGTACCGAGAGCAGCGTAACTATAGAAAGGAAGGTCAGAGGCAACGTACGCGCGCCAAGTTCAAATATAGAGGCGCGCGGAAATGAGGAGAGCTCTGAGGAGGAGCCTGGTGCCAAAGCACGAAGGAGGGGGGAGCAGGCGGGAGAAGACTCAGCCTCTGGGGAGTCCCGGAAAGAGGGAAGACAGGGGGGCAGGAAGACCCTGCGGAAAAGGAAAGAGAGGAAAAGGTGGAGCAGTACAAGCCTCTTAAATTGGTGCAGGGGAGGGACGGACTCAGAGGGGACTTCTAACATCTAAGGGTAACAGATGCGGAGCCACGGAGTTTGGATGTAATGACGACAATGATCTTCAATAAAACCTTTTGTATATAGCTTGGACTGGACTTTGGTCTCTTGTGAGCTGGGACCCAGGGTGGCTCTGACAGAAAGTCCCCTCCTAAGAACGCAAAATTTTTTTTTTGCAAAGCTCACGAACGGTGACAGCCATGAGTGCGGAGGAGCGGTTGACAGCGCTGCGAACTACAGTTTCCGAACTCACTGCTGCAGTCCTTGCGTCTCAGAAGAAGCATGACGAAATGGAGAAGCGCTGTCAGGACCTGCAAACAAGGTGGGAACGTGCAAGCAGGGAAGGGTTCCCAGGGTCCAGATCAGAGGGGATTGGACTTGGACGGAGGGGGGGCAGCCTAGTCACCCACTTCGATGGGAACCTGAAGCACTACCCCAGTTTCAGAGCAGACGTTTTGTATGCATTGCACTTGCTTCGTCATGACTTTAAAGATGAGGAGGAGAAAGTGGGGTTTATTGTTTCTCACTTGCATGGGCCGGCCAGAGACTGGTTGCGCAATTTGTGGCGCGAAGATGGCCCTGCCCGCCGCGATGCAGATGAATTCATTAAAGCGATGGATGCCTGCTTCCAGTCAACTGTAGATGTGGATCTTGCACGCAGGGAAATTTTTGGATTGCGGCAAGGCGAAGCCACTGTGCGTCAGTACCATTCTAGATTTTTTGCTTTACTGACTGCGCTAAGCTGGGAGAAGGATTGTGCACCTGTGAGGGATTTGTTCTGGGAGGGGCTCAGCGTTCCCATTAAGGATGAACTTGCCAGGGGAGACAGACCCCAGACCCTGGAGGAGCTTGTGCAGAGGGCTTTGGCGATTGGGATAAGGCACGAGGGACGTCCTTGGCACACTGAGGAAGAACGTCAGGTGCGTCCACCAGCGAGGACGTCTTCTTTCACCCCCAGGGAGTTCGGTCAGTCACATCCTTCGTCACTGGGAAGGCAGGGGGAGGAGCCCATGGAACTTGGTGGTGCTAAGGCTCAAGCAACAGCCAGAGCCCCAGCTTCCGGTGCAGTGAAGGCAAAGCCTCCTAGAGGGACCAGGAAGTGTTACATTTGCGACAGTGCACAGCACATGGCGAAAGAGTGTCCCCAGAGGCTGCAGAAACACACTGCAGCTTTAGCAACTGTTGCAGCAGAAATGATGCAAGCAGAGCAACCTCAGGGAAACGACAGTGCCTGGCTGGAAGCAGAGCTGCTGGGGCTCAGCCAGGCGAATCTGTAGAGCAGTCCCCAGCGCTTTTGCAACGCACAGACCCTTTACCACCCAAGCCAGCGGTGCAGCTCACTGCAACACTTCAGTTGCCGAATGGAACCACCCTGGAAGTCCCCATCACGATTGATTCTGGGAGCAACGCAGATTTTGTGGGGACGCACTTTGTCAAGCAGCATCGCATAGCGCTTCTGCCAGCGACAACACCTCTGAACGTAGTCACGGTGGATGGCAGGAAATTGCTAGGAGGACAAGTTGTGCAACAGACGCCTCCCATGGTGATGAGGATAGGAAATCATCGAGAAGTCATCAGCTTCAATGTCACCCGCCTTTCAGACACGCCTATAGTATTAGGCATGAGTTGGCTGGAGAGGCACAGTCCTGCTGTAGCGTGGTACCAACGGCAGATCACCTTTTGCTCATCGTACTGTGCTCAACATTGCATCCAGTCCAGCCAGGAGGAGGGAGCTGAGCAGCAGTTGCAACTTGGCATGGTGCAGGCAGTACCCCGCAAGTACGAGGGGTTCCTGGAGGTTTTCTGCGAGAAGGAAGCTGACCAGTTGCCGCCCCACAGGCCTTATGATTGTGCCATCGACCTGGTGCCAGGGGCGCAGTTGCCGACTGCAAAGCTGTATTCCATGTCTGAGGACGAGATGCAAGAACTCAGGGAGTTCATAGAGCACAATTTGAAGCGCGGATTCATCCGAGAATCGAAAGCGGTGGGGGGCAGTCCTGTTTTCTTTGTAAAGAAAAAGGACACGCCCCAAAAAAGACTCATTGTGGACTATCGATTCATAAACAGTAAGACCAAACCCAAGGCCTTCCCCATGCCCAAGATAGATGATCTCCTGGCAACCGTAAGGAAGGGGAAGATCTTCACCAAATTGGATCTGCGTGGAGCGTATAACCTCATACGCATCCGGGAGGGCGATGAGTGGAAGACGGCCATGTTCACGCCTCTGGGCACGTACGAATACAGAGTTATGCCATTTGGTCTCCAAAATGGATCTCACGTCTTCCAAGCATTTATGCATCACGTGCTAGCGGGACTTCTCTACAAGAAATGCGTGTGTTTCCTCGACGACATCCTGATCTTTTCGGAGACGGAGGAGGCCCATGAGAAGGACGTAAAGGAAGTCCTGCAGAGACTACGGGAGAACAAGCTCTACGCCAAGTTAGAGAAGTGCCAGTTTGATGTGACGGACGTGGATTTCCTAGGCTACAAGCTGTCCGACAAGGGGCTGGCCATGGACAGCGCCAAGGTCCGCGCGGTGTTGGACTGGAAGAGCCCTCGCAATCGGAAGGAAGTCCAAAGATTCATCGGCTTCGCCAACTTCTACCGCAAATTCATCAGAGGTTTTGCAAAGGAGACGGCAGCGATCACGGACACTCTCAGTTCCAAGAAAAAGAGGTTCGTGTGGACGGAACAGGCGGAGCGCTCTTTTCAGAAGCTTAAAAGCCTTTTCGCCTCCGAGGAGCAGCTGCTGCACGTGAATCCAGGCAAGCCCATACGACTAGAGACCGACGCGTCAGACAGAGCGGTTGGAGCCGTACTCCTGCAAGAAGATCCACATGGAAACTGGAGACCCGGTGCCTTTTACTCCAGAAAGCTCAGCAAAGCGGAGCAAAACTACACCATATGGGACAGGGAGCTGTTAGCCATTCACGCAGCTTTCAAAGCGTGGCAACACTTCCTCATAGGAGCCAAGCACACAGTACAGGTCCGCACGGATCACAAGAACCTAGAGTATTGGCGCACGGCGAAGCTCCAAAGCCAGAGGCACATGCGCTGGGCGGAATTCTTCGCGGATTTCGACTTTCGGATAGAGTACGTCCCAGGAGATTCCAACGTTATAGCCGATGCGCTATCCAGGAAACCGCAATATCTCGATGAAGCGGCGCCTGTAGCAGCCAAGCACATTTTCGCACCGCAGGCGTGGTCGTGCGCTGCCGCCACAGTAGATCTGGACGCGGTGCGACGCGCGTTGCAAGTGGATCAGTTCGCACAGTCCAAGATGGAGGAATTGCGCAGAGGTGTGCAGAGTGGCGAAGAGTTCCAACTACGCGACGGGCTGCTAACTCGCAAAGGTGCCCTCTACGTGCCAAGCGACGAGCTTCGCGCAAAGGTTCTGCAGCAGTTGCACGACGCCCCCAGTGCGGGCCACTTCGGTAAGGAGAAGACAATAGAACTGGTGGCAAGAGACTTTTGGTGGCCCCGGATGCGTGGAGAGGTAGCGGATTACGTCGCCAGGTGTGACACTTGTCAGAGGTTCAAGCCAGTACACCAGAAGCCAGCGGGGCTGTTGGAACCGCTGGAAACGCCACAGCAACCGTGGGAGAGGGTAGCTCTGGACTTCGTTACTGACCTGCCCAGCTCCAGGGGGAAGACGGCGGTACTGGTGGTTGTGGACCTGTTCACCAAGATGGCGCACTTCATTCCATGCGCAAAGGTGGCGACGGCGGAACAGACTGCCAAACTCTTCATCGATCACGTGTTCAAGGTGCATGGGCTGCCGCAGTCCATCCTGTCCGACAGGGGGCGCCAGTTTGTTTCCAATTTTTGGCAGAAGCTTTTAGGTATCCTGAACGTCAAGATCAACCTCACGTCGGCGAGACACCCACAAACCAACGGCCAAGCTGAGAGGGTCAACGCGATCATGCAGCAGTACCTGAGATGTTACGCCAACCAGCGACCAGCAGTTTGGGTGGACTACCTGCCGATGGCAGAGTTTGCCTATAACAACACGAAGCACGCGTCCACGGGGGTGACGCCGTTTTTCGCGAACAATGGTCGTCATCCCAGAACCTTCCCGGGGTTCGTGGCACCGGGAGAGGGGGTGCCGCAAGGAGCCGACCAGTTTGCAGCGGAGCTGCAGGAGGTGCACGAAGAGTTGCGGAGACATTTAGAGCTGGCCAAGCAAGCATATAAGGTGCAGGCTGACAAAAACAGGAGAGAGGGAGAGGAGATCCAGGTGGGGGACTGGGTGTGGTTAGCGGCCCAAGCGATGCCAGCCAAGTCGTTGGCCAAGAAGAAGCTGGGGCACAGGCAGTTAGGGCCGTACCAGGTGGAGGCTAAAATCAACCCTGTAGCCTTTCGACTAGCCCTCCCCGAAGGTTCCAGAGTGCACCTGGTCTTTCATAGATCGGTGCTCACTCCCTACAAGGCACCGCACAGGTTTCAGGAGTCTGACGCAGTCACGCAACAACACACTAAGTCACAGGAGAGGGAGAGGGCGCCTAGGGCCGAACCACTCAACGAGGTCACAGAGATCCTGGACTCGAGATGGGGGCAAGAGGGAGTAGAATATTTTCTAGTCAGAGAGGGTGCCCCAGTCAGTACCAATGGTTGGGTGCCGGGCTACGCCTTAGACGAACCTCTTTTAAAGGACGAGTTCCATGCCCTTTTCCCTCATAGACCCATGCCAGCCGAGTACTTTGATGACTGGCTCTTTACGCCCACATGTTCAGGCAGCACTTTCCACGGCTTTTCTTCAGCCGAAGAAAGGTCGCCGGACTCCAACTCGCCCAGGGGATCGTGTTCGGGGGTGGACACAGAACCCTCTTATTGGTGGGACGAGCAACCAGAGGAGGACTGGCGCAGGAAATGGCTGACGGGACCTTGGCAGGCAGCACCGGACCAGGTACCAATGGAGGAGGGAGAAGAGAACACCTTGGGTCAAGAACCCGAATTCGAACACTCGTACAACGAACTGCAAACAGAGGAGATGGAGGTGCAGAATCTGTATCCTGCGTCCGCCTCTGAAGAGCGGCAGCTTCCACAACCTGCACCCGATGAGCGGAAGGGGGGAAGGGGGGGCTTCGAGGGGGGGATGGATGTCAGGGTTTTAGGGAGAGAGGAGACAGAGAGCGAGGGCGAGGAGGAAGAGGACGACAACGAGCCGAGGTTGTCCCAAAGTCCGTCTAGCGAATCAGAGGATTCCCAGAAGGGAGCCCCCCTGGTCAGGCCAAGGGGCAATAGAGAGGGAAGCAGTCAGAAAGAGGGGAACGAAGAGGGAATCCCCAGTGGGAGTGGCAAAGCGGGACCAGCTCCCCCGTCGGAAAGGAGTGGAGGGGGGGGAGTTGCCAGTGTGTCAGAAAGAGCAGGACAGGAAGGAGGAAGGGGGAGGAGTTCGGAGCAAGACGTCCTGCCTGAAAGGGAGGAGTGTAGTACCGAGAGCAGCGTAACTGTAGAAAGGAAGGTCAGAGGCAACGTACGCGCGCCAAGTTCAAATATAGAGGCGCGCGGAAATGAGGAGAGCTCTGAGGAGGAGCCTGGTGCCAAAGCACGAAGGAGGGGGGAGCAGGCGGGAGAAGACTCAGCCTCTGGGGAGTCCCGGAAAGAGGGAAGACAGGGGGGCAGGAAGACCCTGCGGAAAAGGAAAGAGAGGAAAAGGTGGAGCAGTACAAGCCTCTTAAATTGGTGCAGGGGAGGGACGGACTCAGAGGGGACTTCTAACATCTAAGGGTAACAGATGCGGAGCCACGGAGTTTGGATGTAATGACGACAATGATCTTCAATAAAACCTTTTGTATATAGCTTGGACTGGACTTTGGTCTCTTGTGAGCTGGGACCCAGGGTGGCTCTGACACTAACCCCTAACCCTAACCCCTAACCCTAACCCTAACCCTAACCCTAACCTAACAAAGCAAAACAGGTTGTTTTCGGTTCCATCTACAAAGAAAGAAGAATCTTGGATTTCGCTTATTTCAAGTCGTGTTCTTTGGTGTAAATGCATATTGACCCAGAATTCGCAAAGTGTATCTAATGAGACCAAAATAACAAAACACCGTCTTTTCGCTTCTATATGCGTTTCTATACGATGAATAAGCTTTGATTGGGCTTCTTTCAACTCGCATGGTGTTGTTGGTTGTTTCTGTGTTCATTCACCCACAAATAGCAAAGCAGTGTAATGCCAAAACAAAGCAAAACGGGTTGTTTTCGGTTCCATCTACAAAGAAAGAAGAATCTTGGATTTCGCTTATGTCAGGGGCTCAGGAGCTGAGGCACAGGGAAGATGGGAGATGGAGAGCGAGGGGGAGGAATCCGAAGGGAGCGTAGGAGGGGACAGTGGTCCGAGGGATTCCATGAGCCTCTCCAGCGAATCGGAAGATTCACAGAAGGGAGCGCCAGTGGCCAGGGGCAGGGGGGTCCCAAGGGGAACGCCCCAGGAGCAAGGGGGCAGCAGGGACTCCCAGAGCAGTACAGTGGTGCCCCGCAAGACGAATGCCTCGCTAAACGAAAAACCCGCAAGACGAAAGGGTTTTCCGATTTTTAGCGGCTTCGCAAGACGAATTTCCCTATGGGCTTGCTTCGCAAAACGAAAGCCCATAGGGAAATCTCCGGGGACAGCGGGGAACCCTCCTCCCACCGCAAGCCCCGGGAAGAGAGGAGAAGCTGCGCGCCTTCCCCTCTGTTCCCGGACCTGTCCTGAAGGCTTGCGGTGGGAGGTCCGGGAACAGAGGAGAAGGCGCGCAGCTTCTCCTCTCTTCCCGGGGCTTGCGGTGGGAGGAGGGTTTTTCCTCCCCACCGCCAACATTCAGAAGGCTGTTCTGAAGGCTGGCGGTGGGAAGAAAAGCCCTTCTCCCGCCTCCAGCCTTCAGAAGAGTTCCCCGCAGGGCTCCCCAAGCTGTGAATGTCTGCCGCGCGCGAGGGGCGCTCTGCTTAAGAGCGCCCCTCGTGCGGGGCAGCAGGCTGCTATCCGCAGCTTGGAGAGCCCTGTGGGGAAGTCCGGCAGGGCTCCCCAAGCTGCAGATGTCTGCCCCGCCCGAGGGGCGCTCTGCTTAAGAGCGCCCCTCGTGTGGGGCAGCAGGCTGCTATCCGCAGCTTGGAGAGCCCTGTGGGGAAGTCAGGGCTCCCCAAGCTGCAGATGTCTGCCCCGCCCGAGGGGCGCTCTGCTTAAGAGCGCCCCTCGTGTGGGGCAGCAGGCTGCTATCCGCAGCTTGGAGAGCCCTGTGGGGAAGTCCGGCAGGGCTCCCCAAGCTGCAGATGTCTGCCCCGCCCAAGGGGCGCTCTGCTTCAGAGCGTCCCTCGCACCCGGCAGCAGGCTGCTATTCGCAGCCTAGGCAGCCCTGCAGGAACTCTTCTGAAGGCTGGCGGCGGGAGAAGGGCTTTTCTTCCCACCGCCAGCCTTCAGAAGGCTGTTCTGAAGCCTGGCGGTGGGGAGAAAAGTCCTCCCCCCCCCCAGCCTTCAGAAGAGGTCCGGGGAAAGACTGTCCCCGGACCTAGTCTGAAGGCGGTCTCCCTAGGAACGCATTAATTGATTTTCAATGCATTCCTATGGGAAACCGTGCTTCGCAAGACGAAAAACTCACAAGAAGAAAAAACTTGCGGAACGAATTAATTTCGTCTTGCGAGGCACCACTGTAGTTGGAAATCAGGACCAGCTTCCCCACCAGAGCACAGTGGGGGGGGGAAGAGTCCCAGGCATTGGGGCCAGTGCTTTCCCCACCAGGGAGAGGAGACAAGGCAGAGTCTACCACGCCTCCCTCGGAGAGTTGGACAACGGAAGGGAGGTCAGATCCGGCCAGTGTCACGGAAGAGGGAAGCAGTGATAGAAGTAGTGTAACGGTTAGGAGAAAGGTCACTGGATTGGCGCGAGAAGCAAGTTCAAATGTACAGGAGTGCGGGACAGCAGAGAGTGAGGATTGGGAACCGGGTCCTAAAGCACGCCGGAGGCAGGGGGAGGAGCTAAGCGACTCAGCGTCGGAAGAGTCCAGAAAGGGCAATGCCCCAGAGGGCAGGAGGACCCAGAGGAGAAGAGAGCAGCGCAGGAGGTGGAGCAGGGCTAGGATCTTAAACTGGTGTGGAAGGGGCGGAGACTCAGACGGGACTTCGCCGATCTAGAATCTAGACGTAGGGCTGCACGCTCTGGCTTTAAAATGGAAATTAAACTTCAATAAAGACTTTTGTACATAACATCAGCCTGGCGTTGGTCCTGTGTGAGCTGGGACCTAGAGGCAGCTCTGACAGTAAGTCCCGTCTCAATAAAAACCTCGCAGCGTGAGTGGACGCAGCGAGGGGCGAAGATTGGTGCTTCGCGAGCTCACGAAAGCAAGACAAGATGACTACCGAAGAACACATAACAGCCCTGCAAAACGCAGTGGCACAACTTAACGCGGAAATTCTAGCATCTAGGAAGAGGGAAGACGAAGCAGCTGCTGCCTGCAAGGATCTGCAAATCAGGTTGGATATGTTGACTAAACAGGGGGCACTGGGAACCAGACCAGAGGGGATTGGGCTGGGAAAGAGAGGAGGCAGCCTCGTGTCTCATTTCGATGGGAATCTGCAGCAGTATCCTAACTTCAGAGCAGACGTGATGTACGCGCTAGAGTTGCTGGAGAAGGACTTTAGAGATGAGCAGGAAAAAGTGGGTTTCATACTAACTCATCTCCACGGAGACGCTAAAGCGTGGCTGCGTAATCTGTGGCGAGATAAGGACCCAGCTCTCCAAGATGCAAAAGCCTTCCTTAAGGCGTTGGACGCTTGTTTTTTATCAGCGATAGATGTGGATGTTGCCAGGAAAGAGATACATGGATTAAAACAAGGCAGAGCCACTGTGAGGCAATATCACTCCCGCTATTTTGCATTAGTCAACGCGCTGGGATGGGAGAAAGATTCAGCTGCCGTCAGGGACCTTTTTTGGGAGGGGTTGAATGGGGCTGTGAAAGACGAAATTGCAAGGGGGGAGAGACCCCAGAGCACTCAAGAAGTGGTCCAGAGGGCGCTGACGATTGGGGTGCGTCTGGAAGAACGTTCCTGGAGCAAAGACGAAGGACGTTGGGGACGCACGCCAGCAAGAGCACCTCCTCTCTTTCCCAGGGACACAGCGCGCGCTCAATCCACGCCTCCACTGGGAGGGGGAGAGGAGCCGATGGAGATAGGTGGTGCCAAGGCTCAGTCAGCAGCCAGAGCCCTAACGCCGGGAGCAGTCAAAACGAAGCCTCCTAGAGGGAACAGGAAGTGTTACATCTGCGACAGTGCTCAGCACATGGCGAAAGAGTGTCCCCAGAGGTTGCACAAGCACACTGCAGACTCAGTGACAATTACAGAAGCAGTTCAGCAGCATGTACCACAGCAGGGAAACGACGGAGTCTGGCTGGAATCATAGGCACTGGGACCCAGCCAGACGAGTCAGTGAAGCAGTCCCCAGAGATCTTACAGCCCACAGACCCCCTCCCACCCAAACCAGTGGTGCAGCTCACCGCAGCGCTCCAGCATCCCAATGGCCTCACCATGGAAGTGCCTATTACAATTGACTCTGGCAGCAATGCAGACTTTATAGGAGTGGATTTCATCACGCAACATGGCATAGCGC
The DNA here is from genome assembly GCF_964252035.2 of Podarcis erhardii. Classification (NCBI taxonomy): domain Eukaryota; kingdom Metazoa; phylum Chordata; class Lepidosauria; order Squamata; family Lacertidae; genus Podarcis; species Podarcis erhardii. Next base: position 55,863,935 of record NC_138502.1, on the reverse strand, counting down.
TCCTGCCTGCCACGATGCCCCTCAAAGTAGTGACAGTCGACGGCAGAGAGCTACCGGGGGGACAAGTGCTACAGCAAACGCAGCCAATGGTGATGAGAATTGGAAACCACCGCGAAGTCATCAGCTTCAATGTTACCCACCTGTTAGACACGCCCATAGTGTTGGGCATGAGTTGGCTGGACCGGCACAGTCCGGCATTAGCATGGTACCAGCTCCAATTGACTTTCAGCTCCTCCTACTGCGCAGCACACTGCATACTGCCCACCCAGGAAGATGAAGGGCCGGAAGATGGACCACAGTTACACTTGGGCATGCTGCAAGCGGTACCCGACAACTACAGAGACTTCTTGGAGGTCTTCTGCGAGAAGGAGGCGGACAAACTACCCCCCCACAGACCATACGATTGCAAGATTGACCGCCTGCCGGGGGCGACGCTGCCGACTGGAAAACTGTATTCCATGTCTGAAGATGAACTGCAGGAACTCAGGGAGTTCATAGACCTCAACTTGAAGTGGGGATTCATCTGAGAATCCAAAGCGGTGGGGGGCAGCCCCGTGTTTTTTGTGAAGAAAAAAGACACGCCCCAAAAGAGGCTTGTAGTGGATTACCGGGTCATAAACTCGAGGACGAAGCCCACGGCGTTCCCCATGCCCAAGATTGACGACCTGCTGGCGACGGTGCGGAAGGGTCGCATCTTCACCAAGTTGGATCTGCGAGGGGCGTACAACCTCATACGCATGAGGGAGGGCGACGAGTGGAAGACGGCCATGTTTACGCCTTTGGGCACCCACGAATACAGAGTTATGCCGTTCGGCTTGCAAAATGGCTCCCACTGTTTCCAAGCCTTCATGCATCACGTGTTGGCGGGGCTCCTCTACAAGAAGTGCGTCTGCTTCCTGGACGACATTCTGATCTTCTCGGAATCGCAGAAGGCTCACGAGAGAGATGTCAAGGAAGTCCTGCAGAGGCTACGGGAGCACAGACTTTACGCCAAACTGGAGAAGTGCCAGTTCGACATGAAGGAGGTGGATTTCCTGGGCTACAAGCTGTCCGACAAGGGTCTCGCCATGGACAGCGCCAAGGTCCGCTCGGTGCTGGACTGGAAGAGCCCGCACAATCGGAAGGAGGTCCAGAAGTTTGTCAGCTTCGCCAACTTTTATCGCAAGTTCATCAAGGGTTTCGCGATTGTCAGGGGTTCAGGAGCAGAGACACAGGAGAAGGAGCAAATGGAGAGTGAAGAGGAGGAATACGAGGGGGGTGTAGACAGTGACAGTGGTCAGAGAGAGTCCACGAGTCTCTCCAGCGAATCGGAAGATTCTCAGAGAGGAGCGCCGATGGCCAGGGCAAGGGGGGTGCCAAGGGGGAAACCCCAGAAGGAAGGGGCCAGCGTGGACTCCCTGAGCAGCAGTTGGAAATCAGGACCAGCGTCCCCACCAGAGCGTAGTGGGGGGGAGGAGTCCCAGGCATCAGGACCAGTCTTCCCACCACCAGAGGGAGGAGATGAGTCAGGATTGGCCACGCCTCCATCGGAGAGCGGGGAAACGGTCAAGAGGAAAGTCACCGGCTGGGCGCGCACGCCAAGTTCAAATGTACAGGCGAGCGGCACAGCAGGTAGCCCGGATAGGGAGCCAGGTCCCAAAGCCCGCCGGAAGGAAGGGCAAGAATCAGGGGGGTCAGCGTCAGAAGAGTCCAGGAGGGAGGAAACCCCAGGGGGCAGAAGGACCCAGAGGAGGAAGGAACAGCACAGGAGGTGGAGCCGGGCTAGGATCTTAAACTGGTGCGGAAGGGGCAGTGACTCAGAGGGGACTTCGCCTGTCTAGAGTCTAGACGTAGGGTTGCACGCTCTGGCTTTAAAATGGAGATTATACTTCAATAAAGACTTTTGTACATAATATCAGCCTGGCGTTGGTCCTCTGTGAGCTGGGACCTAGAGGGAGCCCTGACAGTAAGTCCCCTCTCCCGCTTTTAAAACCTCGCAACGTGAGGGAACGCAGCGAGGGGCGAAGATTGGTGCTTCGCGAGCTCACGAAAAGGAGGCAAAATGACTACTGATGAACACATAGCAAGCCTGCAGAACGCAGTAACACAACTTAATGCGGAGATTTTGGCATCCAGCAAAAAGGAGGCGGAAGCAGCGGCTACCTGCCGGGATCTGCGAGCCAGGTTAGAAACGTTGTCTACACAGGGGCTGCCGGGACCCAGACCAGAGGGGATTGGGCTGGGGAAGAGAGGAGGGAGCCTTGTGTCTCCGTTCGATGGGGATCTGCAGCAGTATCCTAACTTCAAAGCAGACTTGATTTATGCACTAAAGTTGCTGGGAAAGGATTTTAGAGATGAGGAGGAGAGAGTCGGATTCATAGTCAGTCATTTGCGTGGAGCAGCTAAAGCATGGTTGCGCAATCTCTGGAGAGATAAGGATCCAGCCCTCCAAAATGTGCCTGCCTTCATTAAAGCGATGGATGCGTGTTTTTTGTCAGAGATCGATGTGGATATCGCCAGGAGGGAGGTTCATGGGCTAAGACAAGGGAGAGCCACTGTAAGACAATATCACTCCCGCTTTTTTGCACTGGTGAACGTGCTGGGGTGGGAGAAAGAGTCAGCTGCCGTCAGAGACCTGTTCTGGGAGGGGCTGAATGGAGCTGTGAAAGACGAAATTGCAAGGGGGGAGAGACCCCAGACCACTAAAGACGTGGTGGAGAGGGCGCTCACGATTGGAGTGAGGCTGGAAGGACGCCCTTGGGGCAAGGAGGAAGGGCGTTGGGGACGCACGCCAGCAAGAGCACCACCCTCCTTTCCCAGGGAAACGGCGCGCGCTCAATCCACGCCTCCGCTGGGAGGAGGAGAGGAGCCGATGGAGATCGGTGGTGCTAAGGCTCAGTCAGCAACCGGAGCCCTGACGCAGGAAGCAGTCAAAACGAAGCCTCCTAGAGGGAACAGGAAATGTTACATCTGCGACAGTGCTCAGCACATGGCGAAAGAGTGTCCCCGGAGGATCCACAAGCACACTGCAGCTTCAGCAACAGTAACAGAATCAGTTCAGCAGACTGCACCACAGCAGGGAAACGGCACTGACTGGCTGGAAATGGAGCCACTGGGGCCCAGCCAGACGTATCAGTGAAGCAGTCCCCAGGCATCTTACAGCCCACAGACCCCCTCCCACCCAAACCAGTGGTGCAGCTCACCGCATCCCTCCAGCTTCCAAATGGGCTCACCATGGAAGTCCCCATTTCCATTGACTCTGGCAGCAATGCAGACTTTATAGGAGTGGATTTCATCAAGCAACATGGCATAGCGCTTCTGCCTGCCACGATGCCCCTGAAAGTAGTGACAGTAGACGGCAGAGAGCTACTGGGGGGACAAGTGCTACAGCAAACGCCACCAATGGTGATGCGAATTGGAAACCACCGCGAAGTCATCAGCTTCAATGTTACGCACCTGTCAGACACACCCATAGTGTTGGGCATGAGTTGGCTGGACCGGCACAGTCCGGCATTAGCATGGTACCAGCGCCAATTGACTTTCTGCTCCTCCTACTGCGCAGCAAACTGCATACTGCCCACCCAGGAAGATGAGGGGCTGGAAGATGGGCCACAGTTGCACTTGGGCATGCTGCAAGCGGTACCCGACAAGTACAGAGACTTTTTGGAGGTTTTCTGCGAGAAGGAGGCGGACAAGCTACCACCCCACAGACCCTACGACTGCAAGATTGACCTCCTGCCGGGGGCGACGCTGCCGACGGGGAAACTGTATTCCATGTCTGAAGATGAACTGCAGGAACTCAGGGAGTTCATAGACCTCAACTTGAAGCGGGGATTCATCCGGGAGTCCAAAGCAGTGGGGGGCAGCCCTGTGTTTTTTGTGAAGAAGCGGGACACGCCCCAAAAGAGGCTTGTAGTTGATTTCAGAATTTTAAATTCGAAAACCAAGCCCACAGCCTTCCCCATGCCCAAGAATGATGACCTCCTGGCGACGGTGAGGAAGGGTCGCATCTTTACCAAGTTGGATCTACGCGGAGCGTACAATCTCATACGCGTGCGGGAGGGCGACGAGTGGAAGACGACCATGTTTACGCCGCTAGGCACCTATGAATATAGAGTTATGCCTTTTGGATTAAAAAATGGCTCCCACTGTTTTCAAGCCTTCATGCACCACGTCTTAGCGGGTCTCCTCTACAAGAAGTGCGTCTGCTTCCTGGACGACATCCTGATCTTCTCGTAGTCGCAGGAGGCCCACGAGAGAGATGTCAAGGAAGTCCTGCAGAGGCTGAGGGAGCACAGGCTTTACGCCAAGCTGGAGAAATGCCAGTTCGACGTGACGGAGGTGGATTTCCTGGGCTACAAGCTGTCCGACAAGGGACTCGCCATGGACAGCGCCAAGGTACGTTCAGTGCTGGACTGGAAGAGCCCACGCAATCGGAAGGAAGTCCAGAGGTTTGTCGGCTTTGCCAACTTTTATCGCAAATTCATCAAGGGTTTCGCAATGCAGACAGCGGCCATCACCGACACCCTCAGCTCCAAGAAGAAGAAGTTCATCTGGACGGAGCAGGCGGAGCAGTCCTTTCAGAAGCTCAAGCGTCTCTTCGCGTCCGAAGAACAACTGCTACACGTGAACCCCAGCAGGCCCATGAGGGTGGAGACGGACGCCTCAGACAGGGCAGTGGGGGCCGTCCTGTTGCAGCAAGACCACCAGGGGGACTGGAGGCCGTGCGCTTTCTACTCCAGAAAACTCAGCAAGTCGGAGCAGAACTACACCATCTGGGACAGGGAGTTGCTGGCCATACATGCAGCCTTCAAGGCGTGGCGGCACTTCCTCATCGGAGCCAAACACACGGTGCAGGTCCGCACGGACCATAAGAACTTGGAGTACTGGCGCACGGCGAGGTTCCTGAACCAGAGACACATCCGCTGGGCAGAGTTCTTTGCGGATTTCGACTTCAGGATAGAATACATCCCAGGGGACAACAACATCATGGCGGACGCGCTGTCCAGGAAACCGCAGTATCTCGAGGAAGAGGCACCGGCGGCGGCCAAGCACATTTTCGCGCCCAAGGCGTGGGCATGCGCCTCAGCCACAGTGGACCTGGACGCAGTGCGTCGAGCACTGCAGACGGACTCCTTCGCTCGAGCCAAGATGGAGGAGGTGCGTAGCGGCACGGCGAGGGACGACGAGTTCCAAATACGCGACGGACTGCTCATCCGCAGAGGGGCTCTCTACGTACCGGGAGACGACCTCCGCGCGAGAGTACTGCAACAGCTACACGACGCGCCCAGCGCTGGGCACTTCGGCAAGGAGAAGACGGTGGAATTAGTAGCCAGAGACTTTTGGTGGCCCAAGATGCGGGGGGAAATCGCGGACTACGTCAATAGGTGCGACACCTGCCAAAGGGCCAAGCCAGTACACAGGCCGCCGGCGGGCCTTTTGGAACCGCTACAGACACCGTTCGAACCGTGGGAGAGGGTGGCTCTGGACTTTATCACGGATCTGCCCAGCTCGAGATGCAAGACAGCAGTACTCGTGGTAGTAGACTTGTTCACCAAGATGGCCCACTTCATTCCTTGCGCGAAGGTGGCCACGGCGGAGCAGACCGCTAAGATGTTTATAGACCACGTTTTCAAGGTGCACGGCCTGCCACGGTCTATCTTGTCCGACCGGGGGCGCCAGTTCATCTCCAACTTCTGGCAGAAGCTGATGGGCATCCTGAACGTCAAGGTCAGCCTGGCGTCGGCGAGACACCCGCAGACCAACGGACAGGCGGAGAGGGTCAACGCCATCATGCAGCAGTACCTGAGATGCTACGCGAACCAGGAGCCCTCGACCTGGGTGGACTACCTACCGCTGGCCGAGTTTGCCTACAACAACACGAAGCACGTGTCCACGGGGTGACACCGTTTTTCGCCAACAATGGGCGGCATCCCAGAACCTTCCCGGGGTTGGAGAAAGTGAGGGAGGGGGAGCCGCAGGGAGCAGAGGCCGTGGCAGCGGAGTTGCAGGAGGTCCACGAGCAGCTCAGGAGGCAGTTAGAGCTAGCAAAACAGGCTTACAAAGTGCAGGCAGACAGACACAGGAGAGTTGGGGAGGACATCCGGGTGGGAGACTGGGTCTGGTTAGCAGCCCAGGCAGTCCAGGCCAGATCGTTGGCCAAGAAGAAGCTCGGACACAAGCAGCTAGGGCCGTACCAAGTCGAGGCGCAGATCAACCCAGTGGCCTTCCGGTTGACACTCCCGGAGGGGTCCAGGATGCACCCGGTCTTTCATAGATCAGTGCTCACGCCCTACAAGGCCCCTCACAGGTTTCAGGCGCCAGGGACAGCACCAGAACCACTCAGGGAAGCGCCCACGACAGGGGGGTCACCCAGAGGGGAGCCACTCAATGAAGCCACAGAGATTTTAGACTCAAGCTGGGGGGAGGAAGGGATTGAATATCTCCTCGCCACAGAGGACACCCCGGCCAGCGCCAACAGGTGGGTGCCGGATTATGCAGTGGAGGAACAGTGGCTCAAAGACGAATTCCATACACTTTTCCCGGACAAGCCCATGCCAGCGGACTTTTTCGACGACTGTCTGTTCACACCCACACTCTCGGCCAGCACTTTCCGGGGTTTCTCTTCAGCTGAGGAGTCGGCCCCGGGAGACAGTTCCCCAGAGGGATCGCTCTCAGGGTCTGGCACGGGGGAATCTTATTGGTGGGAGGACCAGCCCGAGGTGGGCTGGCGCAGAGACCTGCTGAAGGGACCTTGGGACGAGGGGTCACCCCTGGCGACAGGGGGAGAGGGGGTCTTGGGTGATTTGGGGGCGGCTCCAGGTTTCGAGCACACCGCCCAGGAGATGGAAGCAGAGGAGATCGCCGTCGATGAGCCCATGCAGGACTTCCCGGACCTATCCCGATGGCTGCAAGCCACCGGGGACGAACTGTATCCAGCGCTCACCCCCACAACACTGGAGGTCCCGGAACCCACACCTGGAGAGGGGGAGGGGGGAAGGGGGGCTTCGAAGGGGGGATGGATGTCAGGGGTTCAGGAGCAGAGACACAGGAGAAGGAGCAAATGGAGAGTGAGGAGGAGGAATACGAGGGGGGTGTAGGCAGTGACAGTGGTCAGAGAGAGTCCACGAGTCTCTCCAGCGAATCAGAAGATTCTCAGAGAGGAGCGCCGATGGCCAGGGCAAGGGGGGTGCCAAGGGGGAAACCCCAGAAGGAAGGGGCCAGCGTGGACTCCCTGAGCAGCAGTTGGAAATCAGGACCAGCGTCCCCACCAGAGCGTAGTGGGGGGGAGGAGTCCCAGGCATCAGGACCAGTCTTCCCACCACCAGAGGGAGGAGATGAGTCAGGATTGGCCACGCCTCCATCGGAGAGCGGGGAAACGGTCAAGAGGAAAGTCACCGGCTGGGCGCGCGCGCCAAGTTCAAATGTACAGGCGAGCGGCACAGCAGGTAGCCCGGATAGGGAGCCAGGTCCCAAAGCCCGCCGGAAGGAAGGGCAAGAATCAGGGGGGTCAGCGTCAGAAGAGTCCAGGAGGGAGGAAACCCCAGGGGGCAGAAGGACCCAGAGGAGGAAGGAACAGCGCAGGAGGTGGAGCCGGGCTAGGATCTTAAACTGGTGCGGAAGGGGCAGTGACTCAGAGGGGACTTCGCCTGTCTAGAGTCTAGACGTAGGGTTGCACGCTCTGGCTTTAAAATGGAGATTATACTTCAATAAAGACTTTTGTACATAATATCAGCCTGGCGTTGGTCCTCTGTGAGCTGGGACCTAGAGGGAGCCCTGACAGCGATGCAAACGGCGGCCATCACAGACACCCTCAGCTCCAAGAAGAAGAAGTTCATCTGGACGGAGCAGGCGGAGAAGTCCTTTCAGGAGCTCAAGCGACTCTTCGCATCCGAAGAACAACTGCTACATGTGAACCCCAGCAAACCCGTGAGAGTTGAAACGGACGCCTCCGACAGAGCCGTGGGGGCAGTCCTGTTGCAGCAAGATCCGCAAGGAGACTGGAGGCCGTGCGCTTTCTACTCCCGGAAACTCAGCAAGTCGGAGCAGAACTACACCATCTGGGACAGGGAACTGCTGGCCATTCATGCAGCCTTCAAGGCGTGGCGGCACTTCCTCGTCGGAGCCAAACACACAGTGCAAGTTCGCACGGACCACAAGAACCTGGAGTACTGGCGTACGACGCGGTTCCTGAACCAGAGACACATCCGATGGGCGGAGTTCTTTGCAGATTTCGACTTCAGAATAGAATACATCCCAGGAGACAGCAACATCATGGTGGATGCGCTGTCCAGGAAGGCGCATTATCTCGAGGCAGAGGCACCGGCGGCGGCCAAGCACATTTTAGCACCGAAAGCGTGGGCATGCGCCGCAGCCACGGTGGACCTGGACGCAGTACGTCGCGCGCTGGAGACAGACTCCTTCGCACGATCCAAGATGGAGGAGGTGCGAAGCGGCACAGCGAAGGACGACGAGTTTCAGATACGCGACTGTCAGGGGTTCAGGAACAGAGGCAAAGCAGAGTGAGCAAATGGAAAGTGAGGAGGAGGAGTACAAAGGGGGAGCAGGCAGTGACAGTGGGCAGAGTCAATCCACAAGCCTCTCTAGCGAATCGGAGGACTCACAGAAGGGAGCACCGATGGCCAGAGCGAGGGGGGTTCCAGGGGGGAAGCCCCAGGAGGGAGGGGCCAGCGGGGAGTCCCTGAGCAGCAGTTGGAAATCAGGACCAGCTTCTCCACCAGAGCGCAGTGGGGAGGGGGAGTCCCAGGAGTCGGGACCAGTGTTCTCATCTCCAGCGGGAGGAGAGGAGTCAGGCTTGGCAACGCCCACATCAGGGAGCGGGGAAACGGTCAGAAGGAAAGTTACCGGCTGGGCGCGCGCGCCAAGTTCAAATGTACAGGAGAGCGGCACAGCAGGGAGTCCTGACAGGGAGCCAGGTCCTAAAGCCCGCCGAAAGGAAGGGCGAGACTCAGGGGGGTCAGCGTCAGAGGAATCCAGGAAGGAGGTAAGCTCAGAGGGCAGAAGGACCCAGAGGAGGAAAGAACAGCGTAGGAGGTGGAGCAAGGCTAGAATCTTAAACTGGTGTGGGTTCAGCAGCGAGTCAGAGGGAACTTACCCGGTCTAGCGTCAAGACGTGGGTCTGCACGCCCAGAGCTTGGAAATGGAAACTAAACTTCAATAAAGACTTTTGTATATAACATCCACTGGGCGTTGGTCCTCTGTGAGCTGGGACCTAGCGGCAGGCCTGACGGTAAGTTCCCTCTCCACTTTTTTCCACCAATTTTACAACCTCGTGGCGTGTGGGAAAGCAGCGGGGGGTGAAGATTGGTGCTTCGCGAGCTCACGAAAAACAGGGAAATGACTACCGAAGAGAAGATAGCGAGTCTGCAAAACGCAGTGACGCAGCTGACCGCAGAAATTGCAGCGTCCAGAAAGAAGGAACAGGAAGCAGCTGCTGCCTACCAGGATCTGCAAACCAGGTTTGAAAAGCTCACTACACAGAGGCTACCAGCCACCAGACCAGAAGGGATTGGGCTGGGGAATAGAGGAGGGAGCCTTGTGTCCCATTTCAATGGGGACCTGCAGGAGTATCCTAACTTCAGAGCAGATGTAATATATGCCCTGCAGCTGCTAGACCAGGACTTCAAAAATGAGGAGGAGAGAGTGGGATTTATTGTTTCGTATTTGCGGGGAGAGGCGAAATCGTGGCTGCGGAATCTCTGGAGAGATAAGGATCCAGCCCTCCATGATGCAGTTGCCTTCGTTAAAGCGATGGATGCGTGTTTTTTGTCTGAGATTGATGTTGACATCGCCAGGAGACAGATTCATGGGCTAAAGCAAGGGAGAGCCACGGTCCGGCAGTATCATTCACGCTTTTTCGCATTGATTAATTCACTGGGGTGGGAGAAAGACTCAGCTGCCGTCAAAGACCTGTTCTGGGAGGGGCTGAATGGAGCTGTGAAGGACGAGATTGCAAGGGGGGAGAGACCCCAAACCACCAAAGACGTTGTGGAGAGGGCTCTTACGATTGGAGTGAGGCTGGAAGGACGCCCTTGGGAAAAAGAGGAAGGGCATTGGGGACGCACACCAACGAAAGCACCACCCCCCTTTCCCAAGGAAGCGGCGCGAGCTAGATCCCTGCCTCCAATGGGAGGGGGAGAAGAGCCGATGGAGATAGGTGGTGCTAAGGCTCAGTCCACGGCTGGAGCCCTAACGCCGAGAGCAGCCAAAATGAAGCCTCCTAGAGGGACCAGGAAGTGCTACATCTGCGACAGTGCTCAGCACATGGCAAAAGAGTGTCCCCAGCGGTTTCACAAGCACACTGCAGCAGCAGCGACAGTAACAGAAGCAGTGCAGCAAAGAGAATCGCAGCAGGAAAACTCCACTGTCTGGCTGGAAATGGAGCCTCTGGGGGCCAGCCAGACAAATCAGTGAAGCAATCCCCAGGGACATTGCAGCCCACGGACCCCCTCCCACCCAAACCAGTGGTGCAGCTCACCGCATCCCTTCAACTTCCCAATGGGTTCACTGTGGAAATTCCCATTACCATTTATTCTGGGAGCAATGCAGATTTTATAGGCATGGAGTTCGTCCAGCAACATGGCATAGCCCTTCTGCCAGCGACGGTACCTCTGAACGTCGTCACGGTGGACGGCAGGGAGCTACTTGGAGGGCAAGTGCTGCAGCAGACGCCGCCTATGGTGATGCGTATTGGTAATCACCGCGAAGTCATCAGCTTCAACGTCACCAGACTGTCGGACACGCCCATAGTGTTGGGCATGAGTTGGCTGGATAGGCACAGCCCGGCGTTAGCTTGGTACCAGCGTCAACTAACCTTCGGCTCCTCCTACTGCGCAGAACACTGCATCCTGGCTGACTTGGAAGGTGAGGGGCATGAGGATGGACCACAGCTAAACTTCGGCATGTTGCAAGCAGTACCCAACAAGTACAAAGAGTTTTTGGAGGTCTTCTGCGAGAAGGAGGCGGACAAGCTGCCGCCCCACAGACCCTACGACTGCAAGATTGACCTCCTGCCGGGGGCGACGCTGCCGACGGGGAAACTGTACTCCATGTCTGAAGATGAATTGCAAGAACTCAGAGAGTTCATAGAGCACAACTTGAAGCGGGGATTCATCAGGGAGTCCAAGGCGGCAGGGGGCAGTCCCGTGTTCTTTGTAAAGAAGCGGGACACGCCCCAGAAGAGGCTGATCGTGGACTTTCGCGTCTTGAACCAGAAAACCAAGCCCTCAGCCTTCCCTATGCCCAAGATCGATGACCTGCTGGCGGCGGTGAGGAAGGGTCGCATCTTTACCAAATTGGATCTGTGCGGAGAGTACAATCTCATTCGCGTGAGGGAAGGCGACGAGTGGAAAACGACCATGTTTATGCCGCTGGGAACTTATGAATATAGAGTTATGCCTTTTGGATTGAAAAATGGTTCCCACTGTTTTCAAGCCTTCATGCATCATGTCTTGGCGGGTCTCCTCTACAAGAAGTGCGTATGCTTCCTGGACGACATTCTGATCTTCTCAGAGTCGCAAGAGGCTCACGAGAGAGATGTCAGGGAAGTTCTGCAGAGGCTGCGGGAGCACAGGCTGTACGCCAAGCTGGAGAAGTGCCAGTTCAACAAGACGGAGGTGGATTTCCTAGGCTACAAACTGTCCGACAAGGGACTGGCCATGGACGGTGCCAAGGTACGAGCAGTGCTGGACTGGAAGAGCCCACGCAATAGGAAGGAAGTCCAGAGGTTTGTCGGCTTTGCCAACTTTTATCGCAAATTCATCAAAGGTTTCGCCATGCAGACAGCGGCCATCACCGACACCCTCAGTTCCAAGAAGAAGAAGTTCATCTGGACGGAGCAGGCGGAGCAGTCCTTTCAGAAGCTCAAGCAGCTCTTCGCTTCCGAGGAAAACCTGCTACACGTAAATCCCAGCAGGCCCATGAGAGTGGAGACGGACGCCTCGGACAGGGCCGTGGGAGCCGTTCTGTTGCAGCAAGACCACCAGGGGGACTGGAAGCCGTGCGCTTTTTACTCCAGAAAACTCAGCAAAGCGGAGCAGAACTACACCATCTGGGACAGGGAGTTGCTGGCCATACATGCAGCCTTCAAGGCGTGGCGGCACTTTCTTGTCGGAGCCAAACACACGGTGCAGGTCCGCACAGACCATAAGAACTTGGAGTATTGGCGCACGGCGAGGTTCCTGAACCAGCGACACATCCGCTGGGCGGAGTTTTTTGCAGACTTCGACTTCAGAATTGAGTACATCCCAGGAGACAGCAACGTCTTGGCGGACGCGCTGTCCAGGAAACCGCAGTATCTGGAAGCAGAGGCAGCGGCCAAGCACATTTTCACACCACAGGCGTGGGCATGCGCGTCAGCCACGGTGGACCTGGACGCGGTACGCCGCGCGCTGCAAACAGACTCTTTCGCCCGGGCCAAGATGGAGGAGCTGCGCAGCGGCACGGCGAGGGACGACGAATTCCAAGTACGCGACGGCCTGCTCCTCCGCAAGGGAGTCCTCTACGTACCAGGAGACAGCCTCCGTGCGAAGGTACTGCAACAGCTGCATGACGCGCCCAGCGCGGGGCACTTCGGCAAGGAGAAGACGGTGGACTTAGTGGCCAGAGACTTTTGGTGGCCTAAGATGCGGGGGGATGTAGCGGACTACGTCAATAGGTGCGACACCTGTCAGAGGGCCAAGCCTGTACACCAGCCGCCGGCGGGCCTGTTGGAACCGCTACAGACACCGTTCGAACCGTGGGAGAGGGTGGCACTGGACTTTGTCACGGATCTGCCTAGCTCGAGGGCAAGACAGCAGTACTCGTGGTAGTAGATCTGTTCACCAAGATGGCCCACTTCATTCCTTGCGCGAAGGTGGCCACGGCCGAGCAGACCGCTAAGATGTTTATAGACCACGTGTTCAAGGTGCACGGCCTACCACGGTCTATTTTGTCCGACAGGGACTTCCGGAGGCGGCGCGAAACAGCGATGGCGGTCCTCTTCATCCTCTGAAGAGGGGCTCCGCAGAAAAGGGTCGCTCGCTGCGGCATAGCGGCGACCCGTTAGGAAAAACCACGGGCAGAGGGAGCCCGTGGCCGTGGGACTCGGCGGGCGCCAGGAACCCCCCCAGAAGCGACGAAGGGACCCCGTAAGGGGCTCCGGAGCGCGAAAGGGGGAGCGGCACTGTGAGTTCATCGCTCTTTCTGCGGGAGGCGAAGCCGCGCGGCTGCTGCTGATGAGCGCCGACCTTTCTTCCTATGAACATCAATTTGGCAAGTAACATACCCGTGAGTAAAGTGAACCACAATTTGGACTTAAAATTTTTTTTTCTTTTCTGGTTTGAAAACGGGAGACGAGTAAAAGGAAGTCCGTCTCCCGACACTGCTTACAAGAACAAAGCATAGACATTGAGGAGCGCTGAGGCGTTTAAGGGAACTTTATAAAGTGGAACTACTGTGCATTTACAGAATTTGCAGTCTTCTTATTTAAAAGACAAAGAGAGACTTTATCTAAGCTTACGGGACTTGTATTTGGAACTTTGTTTTAAGAACGCAAGTCGTCGGGCTGTCAGTGCGTAATTGAGCTGTCAAACTGCGGACTACTGTAACAAGACTTTAAGTTGCTACATATATTGAGACTTCAATGTTTAAAATACTGTTGCAGATACCTCTCTGGCTACCTTGTGGCTTTAGTTTAAAAAGTAGAGGACTCTGCGAACCTTTCTTTTGTCTTGGAATTACAAACTAAAAAAGAGATCACAGAAGCTTTAAATGGCGGAAAAATTCTCTCCTTCCTTGAAATTTTAAGATACTCCCCCTAGAGGATTGTGGAGTTACAGAGGCCTGGGAAATATATTTTGTTTGGAATTTCTGTGGTTTAGTTGTTTGTACTCTGGACTTGCTTTCTCATGGAATAAAGGATAACTTGACCTTGAACAAGAGGCAGGTGTGGAATGAGTGGCACAGGGAAAACAAGAGCAGCAAAAGCTAGAGAAAGAGAAAAAGAAAAAGAAAGGAAGCCTGTGCAACTCGTCCAAACAACCTTAGCTCACCACCGTAGATCATCTGTTCCAACCGTCCTGATAGCACAGGAGGTGGAAGCCGAACAGTCTGCTGTAGAGGACATGGCAACAGGAGGATCTGACACAGTTTTGAAACAAATTTTAGAACAATTAGCAATTTTAAATCAAAAAGTGGACAATCAATCACTAAAAATAGACCAAGCAACATCCTCTATTAGTGCACTATCTGAAAAGGTCTCTCAGAATACTCAGGCAATTGAGAATTTACAAGGAGCAACAGCTGAAAATCATAAATTAGCTGTGGAAGCTTATCAAAAAGCGGAGCAAGCAAGTAAAAAAGTTGATGAGATTAAAGGTGAAATCAAACCCCTGCAAAGACAGGTAGGGGAACAGCAGGCCTACCTGTCGATGGTTGAATTGAGAAACAAGGAAAATAACCTTAGGCTGAGAGCTGTCCCAGAATTGGAGGAAGGCAACTTGGAAGGATTCTTGACACTTTTATTCTCCAAATTCTGGGGAATAGAAGAAGATAAAGACTTTAAAATTGTGACTGCATTTAGACTGGGCAGATCGGTGAAGAAAGACAAGGCCAGAGACTGTTTGGTTATTTTGAGATCAAGAGAAGAAAGAGACAAGATACTAGGCCTACATTTCAAAAAATCTTTAGAGATAGAAGGCAAAAAGGCTGAAATTTATAGAGATATACCCAAATTGTTATTGGATCTTAGAGCCTCATACATAGAACTAGCAAAGTTGCTGAGAAACAACACAATCCCTTACAGGTGGGAGTTCCCGCAAGGACTATCATTCAGTTATAAAGGAAGGAAAGTAAGAATTAGAACACCAGAGGACCAGCAGAAGTTTCTTCACGACCATGGGGAAGACCTCCAGAAAGGAGCAGTTGCGTCTTGGCCACCTCCATTACCAGAAACTAAACAGCCTGGAGCTGGACCATCTTTACCACCGCCGGGAACGGGGGAATCCTAAACACCCCATTGTAAGGCCTACAAATTGATTCAGGATGTCTCTGCAACTTCTTAGTTGGAATATAAATGGTGGAAATTCCCCAGAAAAAAGAAGGAAGGTATTTCATATTTTGAAGAAAGAACAATTGGACATTATTTGCCTGCAAGAAACACATGTGACAAGGCTCCATCGGAAAGTGCTAATTAATAAAAGGCTAGGCCAAGAATTTATTTCTTCGGACAGAGTTAAGAAAAGAGGAGTGGTGATATATGCAAAGGAGAACCTGTCACCGAAATTTCTATTTAAAGATGAACAAGGCAGAATTTTGGCTATCGAAATCCACACACACGGAGAAAAATTTCTGATATTAGGAATCTATGCACCAAATGATGGAAAATCGGAATTTTTAAAGAAGCTGCATGAGACTTTACTGGACTATTTAGACTATAACAACATTATTATGCTGGGAGACATGAACGGGGTCGTTTCTGTAAACATGGATAAGTCGCAAAGTGCAAATATAACAAAAGACGGCAGACTACCTAAAACTTTTTTTGAAATGACGGACAATATGGATCTGATCGATATATGGAGAGTCAAGAACCCCTTAGGAAAAGAAGGAACTTTCTTTTCTGAAGCTCATCTGTCATGGACACGAATCGACCAAATATGGACAACTAAAGGACTGGCACCTAAAACTAGAAAAGTGGAAATTTGCCCAAAAACTTGCTCCGACCACAATGCTTTGAAAATGGAATTGAGACTAAACATAACCGGATCCTTCCGATGGAAAATGAATGACACCTTATTTAGAGATCAGGAGATTGTGAAGAAGGCCCAAAAAACTTTAAAAGATTATTTTGAGATAAATCTAAACACTACGGTGGAAAAAAGAACAATCTGGGATGCAAGTAAAGCGGTTATGAGAGGGTTTCTAATACAACAAAACACTGTAAAGAAAAGACTCTGGAATGAAAAGAAGCAGAAGATACTGGAGAGAATAAGTGAAGGAGAAAGAAAATCAAGATCTAGGCCCAAGTCTAAGGAAGTGCTGAGAGAAGTGAAATTTTTCCAAGCCCAATACATGAAACTGATAAATCAAGAAGTGGAGTGGAAAATTAAACAAATGAGACAAAGATCTTTCGAATCAGCTAACAAGTGTGGGAAACTGCTAGCATGGCAGTTGAAAAAAAGACAAAAACTAAATACAGTTACAAATCTAGAGATTGAAGGGAGAATGGTTCAGAAACCTGAAGAAATCAGAAAATGTTTCCAGAGATATTTCAAAGATCTTTATGCACAAGGGCCGCAGAAAGAATCCGAGATGGATCAATTTATTAAAACTAACGGATTACAAAAAATTTCCCAGGAAATGAGAACAACCCTGAATGTTAAAATTTCACAGCAGGAAATTGAGAGTGCCATACAGAACCTCCAACTAGGCAAATCTCCAGGCCCTGATGGACTTACCTCCAAATATTATAAGGTTTTGAAGGACTATTTGATACAACCCTTGATGGAGGTATGCAACCAGATCATGGAGGGTAAGAAGGCACCAGAAACGTGGAAAGAAGCTTTCATCACATTGATTCCCAAAACAGAAACTGAAAAGACTCAACTTAAGAACTACCGTCCCATCTCACTCCTAAATGTGGATTACAAAATTTTTGCAGATATTTTGGCTAGTAGATTTAAAAAAGTATTGAATGAAGTGATCCATAAAGATCAAGCAGGCTTTCCCCCGGGTAGGCATTTGTTTGATAACACAAGAAACATTATCGACATTTTGGAACTCTTACAAACAAATATTAACACTAGAGCGGTGTTAATTTTTATTGACGCGGAGAAAGCCTTTGACAACATTTCTTGGATGTTCATGAAGAAAAATTTGGAAGGGATGGGAGTGGGACGGGGGTTTGAAAATGGTATAGAAGCAATATATTCAGAACAAAAAGCTAAATTGATAGTAAACAATGTGGTGACGGAGGAATTTAATATTGAAAAAGGGACACGACAGGGGTGCCCCCTATCCCCATTATTGTTTATTTCGGTCCTGGAGGTGCTTTTGAACATGATTAGAAAGGACCGGTCAGTTTGGGGTATTGAGGTCGGAGTGAAACAATATAAATTGAAAGCATTTGCAGATGACTTGGTATTAACATTACAGGAGCCAGTCCCTAGCACAAAAAGAGTTTTAGATTTAATCTCTGATTATGGTCGGGTGGCGGGATTTAAGTTGAATAAGCAAAAAACTAAGGTTCTAGTAAAGAATTTAACATCTACAGAAGCAGATGAGTTTTTGAAAGAGACAGGATTAAATGTGGTTAAAAAGGTGAAATACCTAGGGGTGTATCTGACTTCTAAAAACTTGAATTTGTTTAAGGACAACTATGAGAAATGTTGGTCAGAAATTAAAAGGGATTTGGAAACTTGGACAAGACTAAAACTTTCCTTGTTAGGCCGAATAGCAGCTATAAAGATGAATGTTTTGCCGAAAATGTTATTTTTGTTTCAGACCCTGCAGATCGTGGACAAAGTGGAATGTTTTGGAAAGTGGCAGAAGGATATTTCTAAGTTTGTTTGGCAGGGCAAAAAGCCCCGAATTAAGTTTAAAATACTAACAGATGCGAAAGAAAGGGGGGGATTTGCCCTGCCAGACTTGAGGTTATATTATGAATCTACAGCCTTCTGCTGGATGAAAGATTGGTTCTTGTTAGAGAACACTGATGTCCTAAATCTGGAAGGGTTTGATAACGCTTTTGGGTGGCATGCGTATTTGTGGTATGACAAGGTTAAAGTTCACAAAATGTTCAAAAACCATATTGTTAGAAGAGCAATTTTTATGGTCTGGACAAAATACAAAGACTTATTGGAGAGTAAAACACCAAGGTGGCTTTCACCGGCGGAGGCCAAGGCACGTAAGAGACTTAACATGGAGGCCTACTGGCCAAAATATTGGGAACTAATTGAAAAAGTTGGTGACAATTGGAAGTTGCAGAGTTTTGAAAGTGTAAAAAACAAGGTGCGAGACTGGTTGCATTATGCTCAAATTCGGGAAATTTTTAAAACAGACAAAAAGGTTGGGTTCCAGGTGGAAAAATCGAAATTAGAGACAGAATTGTTAGAACCTAAAGACAAATTACTCTCAAGAATGTATAACTTGCTGCTTAAATGGAATACACAGGATGAGATAGTCAAATCCGCCATGATAAAGTGGGCACAGGATATTGGACATAACATTATGTTTGATGACTGGGAAAGGTTATGGAACACCAGAATGAAATTCACGGCATGTAGTGCCTTGAAAGAAAATATTATGAAAATGATATACCGGTGGTACATGACCCCAGTCAAGCTTGCTAAGATATACCACCTGTCTGATAATAAGTGTTGGAAGTGTAAAGAGGCGGAAGGGACATTCTTTCACCTCTGGTGGACATGTCCGAAAGTGAAGGCCTTTTGGGAAATGATCTATAATGAGTTAAAAAAGGTACTTAGATATACCTTACCCAAGAAACCGGAGGCCTTCCTTCTGGGCATTGTAGACCAGAATGTGTTAAAGAAGGATAGAACTTTTTTTATGTATGCTACAACAGCAGCAAGAATTCTCATCGCAAAGTGTTGGAAGACACAAGATTTACCCACACTGGAGGAATGGCAGACGCAGTTGATGGACTATATGGAACTGGCTGAAATGACTGGCAGAATCCGAGACTTGGGAGAAGAAACAATGGAAGAGGACTGGAAAAAATTCAAGGACTATTTGCAAAAACATTACAAGTTGTATGAATGTTAAGAAAATGCACTTTTTAGGAAATACTAGCCCCAGCAATTGCAATTAGGTGAAATGAAAACTAAGGTACAAGAAGTTAGAGGTGGAATTAAGAAAATTTTTTATTGCATTATGTTTTAATTAAAATACATAAGATTAGGGTTATAATAATTTCGATCTTGGTAACATGATGAATTGAAAGATACAATAAGTAATGAAATAAGATAATAAATAGTTGAAGATTTTGTATTATGAACATTGGGTTATAAATATGTTGAAATGGGTAACATGACAAAATGAAAGATACAATAAGTGATGAAATAAGATAACAAAATGCTGAAGTTGGTACTATAAATAATGCAGATTCGGGAAGATGTGGGGAAGTCCAAAAGATTTTGTAAAAGAAATATGAATTATGAAACTTTTGTACTTTATCTTTTTTCTTTTTCATATTCTGTAAAACCAATAAAAATATTTAAAAATATATATATATTTTGTCCGACAGGGGGCGCCAGTTCATCTCCAACTTCTGGCAAAAGCTGATGGGTTTCCTGAACGTCAAAGTCAGCCTGGCGTCGGCGAGACACCCGCAGACTAATGGGCAGGCGGAGAGGGTCAACGCCATCATGCAGCAGTACCTGAGATGTTACGCGAACCAGCAGCCCTCGACCTGGGTGGACTATCTACCGTTGGCCGAGTTTGCCTACAACAACACGAAGCACGCGTCCACGGGGGTGACGCCGTTTTTCGCCAACAACGGGCGGCATCCCAGAACCTTCCCGGGGTTGGACACAGTGAGGGAGGGGGAGCCGCAGGGAGCAGAGGCCGTTGCAGCGGAGTTGCAGGAGATACACGAGCAGCTCAGGAGGCAGTTAGAGATGGCGAAACAGGCTTACAAAGTGCAGGCAGACCGACACAGGAGGGTTGGGGAAGACATCCAGGTGGGAGACTGGGTCTGGTTAGCAGCCCAGGCAGTTCCAGCCAGATCGTTGGCCAAGAAGAAACTCGGACACAAGCAGCTAGGGCCTTACCAAGTAGAGGCGCAGATCAACCCAGTGGCCTTTCGGTTGACACTCCCGGAGGGGTCCAGAATGCACCCGGTCTTTCATAGATCAGTGCTCATACCCTACAGAGAGCCCCACAGGTTTCAGGCACCAGGGACGGCGCCAGACCCGCTCAGGGAAGCGCCCAAAAAGGGGGGGTCGCCGAGAGGGGAGCCACTTAATGAAGCCACAGAGATTTTAGACTCAAGGTGGGGGGAGGACGGGATTGAATATCTTCTCGCCACAGAGGATACCCCGGCCAGCACCAACAGGTGGGTGCCGGATTACGCGGTGGAGGAGCAGTGGCTCAAGGAAGAATTCCATACACTTTTCCCGCACAAACCCATGCCGGCGGGCTTTTTCGACGACTGTCTGTTCACACCCACCCTTTCAGCCAGCACCTTCAGGGGTTTCTCTTCAGCGGAGGACTCGGTTCCGGGAGGCAGTTCCCCAGAGGGATCGCTCTCGGGTTTTGGCACGGGGGGATCTTATTGGTGGGAGGACCAACCCGAAGTGGGCTGGCGCAGAGACAGGCCGAAGGGACCCGGGGAAGTGGAGTCCCCGCAGGCGACAGGGGGAGAAGGGGTCTTGGGTGATTTGGGGGCGGACTCAGATTTGGAACACACCGCTCAGGAGATGGAAGCGGAGGAGATCGCCGTCGACGAGCCCTTGGGGGACTTCCCAGACTTATCCCGATGGCTGCATGCCTCGGGGGACGAACTGTATCCTGGACTCACCCCCACAACACTGGAGCACCCGGAACCTGCACCGAAAGAGGGGGAGGGGGGATAAGTCTGGGCTTCGAGGGGGGGATGGATGTCAGGGGTTCAGGAGCAGAGGCAAAGCAGAGTGAGCAAATCGAAAGTGAGGAGGAGGAGTACGAAGGGGGAGCAGGCAGTGACAGTGGGCAGAGTCAATCCACAAGCCTCTCTAGCGAATCGGAGGACTCACAGAAGGGAGCACCGATGGCCAGAGCGAGGGGGGTTCCAGGGGGGAAGCCCCAGGAGGGAGGGGCCAGCGGGGAGTCCCTGAGCAGCAGTTGGAAATCAGGACCAGCTTCTCCACCAGAGCGCAGTGGGGAGGGGGAGTCCCAGGAGTCGGGACCAGTGTTCTCATCTCCAGCGGGAGGAGAGGAGTCAGGCTTGGCAACGCCCACATCAGGGAGCGGGGAAACGGTCAGAAGGAAAGTTACCGGCTGGGCGTGCGCGCCAAGTTCAAATGTACAGGAGAGCGGCACAGCAGGGAGTCCTGACAGGGAGCCAGGTCCTAAAGCCCGCCGAAAGGAAGGGCGAGACTCAGGGGGGTCAGCGTCAGAGGAATCCAGGAAGGAGGTAAGCTCAGAGGGCAGAAGGACCCAGAGGAGGAAAGAACAGCGTAGGAGGTGGAGCAAGGCTAGAATCTTAAACTGGTGTGGGTTCAGCAGCGAGTCAGAGGGAACTTAGCCGGTCTAGCGTCAAGACGTGGGTCTTCGCGCCCAGAGCTTGGAAATGGAAACTAAACTTCAATAAAGACTTTTGTATATAACATCCACTGGGCGTTGGTCCTCTGTGAGCTGGGACCTAGCGGCAGGCCTGACAGCGACGGACTGCTCATCCGCAAAGGGGCCCTCTACGTGCCGGGAGACGACCTCTGCACGAAGGTACTGCAGCAGTTACACGACGCACCCAGCGCTGGGCACTTCGGCAAAGAGAAGACGGTGGAATTAGTAGCCAGAACTTTTGGTGGCCCAAGATGAGGGGAGAAGTCGAGGATTACGTCAAGAGGTGCGACACATGCCAAAGAGCCAAACCAGTACACAGGCCACCGGCGGGATTGCTGGAACCGCTACAGACGCCCCTTGAGCCGTGGGAGAAAGTGGCCCTGGACTTCGTCACAGATCTGCCCAGCTCGCGAGGCAAGACAGCGGTACTCGTGGTAGTGGACTTGTTCACCAAGATGGCCCACTTCATTCCTTGCGCGAAGGTGGCCACAGCGGAACAGACAGCCAAGATGTTCATAGACCAGGTGTTCAAGGTGCACGGCCTACCACGGTCTATCCTGTCCGACCGGGGGCGCCAGTTCATCTCGAGTTTCTGGCAGAAGCTGATGGGCATCCTGAACGTCAAGGTCAACCTATCGTCGGCGAGACACACGCAGACCAACGGACAAGCGGAGAGGGTCAACGCCATCACGCAGCAGTACCTGAGATGCTACGCGAACCAGGAGCCCTCGACCTGGGTGGACTATCTACCGCTGGCCGAGTTTGCCTACAACAACACGAAGCACGTGTCCACGGGGGTGACACCGTTTTTCGCCAACAATGGGCGGCATCCCAGAACCTTCCCGGGGTTAGAGAAAGTGGGGGAGGGGGAGCCGCAGGGAGCTGAGGACTGGGCGGCGGAGTTACAGGAGGTCCACGAACAGCTCCGAAGGCAGTTGGAGCTAGCTAAACACGCTTACAAAATGCAGGCAGACCGACACAGGAGAGTTGGTGAGGACATACGGGTGGGGGACTGGGTCTGGTTAGCAGCCCAGGCAGTGCCGGCCAGATCGTTAGCTAAGAAGAAGCTCGGACACAAGCAGCTAGGGCCTTACCAAGTCGAGGCACAGATCAACCCAGTGGCCTTCCGGTTGACACTCCCGGAGGGGTCCAGAATGCACCCGGTCTTTCATAGATCAGTGCTCATACCCTACAGAGAGCCCCACAGGTTTCAGGCACCAGGGACGGCGCCAGACCCGCTCAGGGAAGCGCCCAAAAAGGCACAGATCAACCCAGTGGCCTTCCGGTTGACACTCCCGGAAGGATCCAGAATGCACCCGGTCTTTCATAGATCGGTGCTCACGCCTTATAAGGCAGCTCACAGGTTCCAAGCACCAGGGACAGCTCCCAGTCCGCTCAGAGGCGCACCCACAAAGGGGGGGCCGCCGAGGGAGGAGCCGCTCAACGAGGTCACGGAGATCTTGGACCCGAGATGGGGGGAAGAGGGGGTTGAATATCTACTAGCCAGGGAAGGTACCCCGGCCAGCGCCAACAACTGGGTACCGTACTATGCGGTGGAGGAGCACTACCTCAAAGACGAGTTCCACGCACTGTACCCACACAGACCCATGCCGGCGGATTATTTCGACGAATATCTTTTCACACCCACACTCTCAACCAGCACATTCCAGGGTTTCTCTTCAGCTGAAGAGGCGTCACAGGAGACCAGCTCCCCAGAGGGATCCCTCTCAGGGTTTGGTACAGGCGGATCTTATTGGTGGGAGGATCAACCTGAGGTGGGCTGGCACAGAGAACTGCCGAGGGGACCATGGCACGCAGTGTCACCCCAGACAACAGAGGAAGGGGGGGCACCGGGCGAGTTTGGGGTAGATCCAGGTTTCGAACACACCTCCCAAGAGATGGAAGCAGAGGAGATCGCCGTCGACGGGACCATGGAGGACTTCCCGGACTTATCCGGCTGGCTGCACGCCACGGGGGAAGAACTGTACCCTGCACTCACCCCCACAACACTGGAGCACCCAGAACCCACACCGGAAGAAGGGGAGGGGGAAGGGGGGGCTTCGAGGGGGGATGGATGTCAGGGGCTCAGGTGCTGAGGCACAGGGAAGATGAGAGATGGAGAGCGAGGGGGAGGAATCCGAAGGGAGCGTAGGAGGGGACAGTGATCCGAGGGATTCCATGAGCCTCTCCAGCGAATCGGAACATTCACAGAGGGAAGCGCCAGTGGCCAGGGGCAGGGGGGTCTCAAGGGGAACGCCCCAGGAGCAAGGGGGCAGCAGGGACTCCCAGAGCAGTAGTTGGAAATCAGGACCAGCTTCCCCACCAGAGCAGAGTGGGGGGGAAGAGTCCCAGGCTTTGTGGCCAGTGCTTTCCCCACCAGGGAGAGGAGACGAGGCAGAGCCTACCACGCCTCCCTCGGAGAGTCGGACAACGGAAGGGAGGTCAGATCCGGCCAGTGTCACGGAAGAGGGAAGCAGTGATAGAAGTAGTGTAACGGTTAGGAGAAAGGTCCCTGGGTTGGCGCGAGAAGCAAGTTCAAATGTACAGGAGCGCGGGATAGCAGAGAGTGAGGATTGGGAACCGGGTCCTAAAGCACGCCGGAGGCAGGGGGAGGAGCTAAGCGACTCAGCGTCGGAAGACCAAAATAACAAGACAGCGTCTTTTTGCTTCCACATGCGTATAAAGAAGACGAATAAGCTTTGATTGGGCTTCTTTCAATTTGCATGGTGTTGTTGGCTGTTTCAGTGTTCATTCACCCACAAATAGCAAAGCAAAGTGTAATTGCCGAAACAAAGCAAAACAGGTTGTTTTCGGTTCCATCTACAAAGAAAGAAGAATCTTGGATTTCGCTTATTTCAAGTCGTGTTCTTTGGTGTAAATGCATATTGACCCAGAATTCGCAAAGTGTATCTAATGAGACCAAAATAACAAAACACCGTCTTTTCGCTTCTATATGCGTTTCTATACGATGAATAAGCTTTGCTTGGGCTTCTTTCAATTCGCATGGTGTTGTTGGTTGTTTCTGTGTTCATTCACCCACAAATAGCAAAGCAGTGTAATGCCAAAACAAAGCAAAACGGGTTGTTTTCGGTTCCATCTACAAAGAAAGAAGAATCTTGGATTTCGCTTATTTCAAGTTCTTTGGTATAAATGCATATTGACCCAGAATTTGCAAAGCGTATGTAATGAGACCAAAATAACAAAACACCGTCTTTTCGCTTCTATAATAAGCGTTTCTACACGATGAATAAGCTTTGCTTGGGCTTCTTTCAATTCCCAGGTGTTTTGGGTGTGCACCAGAATCACCCCCAACCAAAGCAAAAAGGCTTTTTGGGTTCGGTCTTCATAAAAAGACGATGATAAAGCTCTGATGCGGCTTATTTCCCATTGTTGTTTTTGGGGTTAGAATGCACATTCACCCAGAAATCGCAGCGTGTCATGTTTGGTATCAGCCCAATTCAAGCAAAGGTGTTTTGGTTCCATCTCAATAGAGGACGAATAAGCTTTGATTTTTCTTTCATTGTTCATTCACCCACAAATAGCAAAGGGAAATGTAATAAGCCAAAACAGGTTGTTTCGGGTTCCAACTACATAGAAAGAAGAATCTTGGCTTTCTCTTATTTCAAATCGTGTTCTTTGGTGAAAATGCACATTGACCCAGAAATCGCAAAGTTTATGTAATTAGACCAAAATAACAAGACAGCGTCTTTTTGCTTCCATATGCGTATAAAGAAGACGAATAAGCTTGGCTTGGGCTTCTTTCAATTTGCATGGTGTTGTTGGCTGTTTCAGTGTTCATTCACCCACAAATAGCAAAGCAAAGTGTAATTGCCGAAACAAAGCAAAACAGGTTGTTTTCGGTTCCATCTACAAAGAAAGAAGAATCTTGGATTTCGCTTATTTCAAGTCGTGTTCTTTGGTGTAAATGCATATTAACCCAGAATTCGCAAAGTGTATCTAATGAGACCAAAATAACAAGACAGCGTCATTTTGCTTCCATATGCGTATAAAGAAGACGAATAAGCTTTGATTGGGCTTCTTTCAATTTGCATGGTGGCAGCCCTGACACATGGTGTTGTTGGTTGTTTCAGTGTTCATTCACCCACAAATAGCAAAGCAAAGTGTAATTGCCGAAACAAAGCAAAACAGGTTGTTTTCGGTTCCATCTACAAAGAAAGAAGAATCTTGGATTTCGCTTATTTCAAGTCGTGTTCTTTGGTGTAAATGCATATTGACCCAGAATTCGCAAAGTGTATCTAATGAGACCAAAATAACAAAACACCGTCTTTTCGCTTCTATATGCGTTTCTATACGATGAATAAGCTTTGCTTGGGCTTCTTTCAATTCGCATGGTGTTGTTGGTTCTTTCTGTGTTCATTCACCCACAAATAGCAAAGCAGTGTAATGCCAAAACAAAGCAAAACGGGTTGTTTTCGGTTCCATCTACAAAGAAAGAAGAATCTTGGATTTCGCTTATTTCAAGTCGTGTTCTTTGGTGTAAATGCATATTGACCCAGAATTCGCAAAGTGTATCTAATGAGACCAAAATAACAAGACAGCGTCATTTTGCTTCCATATGCGTATAAAGAAGACGAATAAGCTTTGATTGGGCTTCTTTCAATTTGCATGGTGGCAGCCCTGACACATGGTGTTGTTGGTTGTTTCAGTGTTCATTCACCCACAAATAGCAAAGCAAAGTGTAATTGCCGAAACAAAGCAAAACAGGTTGTTTTCGGTTCCATCTACAAAGAAAGAAGAATCTTGGATTTCGCTTATTTCAAGTCGTGTTCTTTGGTGTAAATGCATATTGACCCAGAATTCGCAAAGTGTATCTAATGAGACCAAAATAACAAAACACCGTCTTTTCGCTTCTATATGCGTTTCTATACGATGAATAAGCTTTGCTTGGGCTTCTTTCAATTCGCATGGTGTTGTTGGTTCTTTCTGTGTTCATTCACCCACAAATAGCAAAGCAGTGTAATGCCAAAACAAAGCAAAACGGGTTGTTTTCGGTTCCATCTACAAAGAAAGAAGAATCTTGGATTTCGCTTATTTCAAGTCGTGTTCTTTGGTGTAAATGCATATTGACCCAGAATTCGCAAAGTGTATCTAATGAGACCAAAATAACAAGACAGCGTCATTTTGCTTCCATATGCGTATAAAGAAGACGAATAAGCTTTGATTGGGCTTCTTTCAATTTGCATGGTGGCAGCCCTGACACATGGTGTTGTTGGTTGTTTCAGTGTTCATTCACCCACAAATAGCAAAGCAAAGTGTAATTGCCGAAACAAAGCAAAACAGGTTGTTTTCGGTTCCATCTACAAAGAAAGAAGAATCTTGGATTTCGCTTATTTCAAGTCGTGTTCTTTGGTGTAAATGCATATTGACCCACAATTCGCAAAGTGTATCTAATGAGACCAAAATAACAAAACACCGTCTTTTCGCTTCTATATGCGTTTCTATACGATGAATAAGCTTTGCTTGGGCTTCTTTCAATTCGCATGGTGTTGTTGGTTGTTTCTGTGTTCATTCACCCACAAATAGCAAAGCAGTGTAATGCCAAAACAAAGCAAAACGGGTTGTTTTCGGTTCCATCTACAAAGAAAGAAGAATCTTGGATTTCGCTTATTTCAAGTTCTTTGGTATAAATGCATATTGACCCAGAATTTGCAAAGCGTATGTAATGAGACCAAAATAACAAAACACCGTCTTTTCGCTTCTATAATAAGCGTTTCTACACGATGAATAAGCTTTGCTTGGGCTTCTTTCAATTCCCAGGTGTTTTGGGTGTGCACCAGAATCACCCCCAACCAAAGCAAAAAGGCTTTTTGGGTTCGGTCTTCATAAAAAGACGATGATAAAGCTCTGATGCGGCTTATTTCCCATTGTTGTTTTTGGGGTTAGAATGCACATTCACCCAGAAATCGCAGCGTGTCATGTTTGGTATCAGCCCAATTCAAGCAAAGGTGTTTTGGTTCCATCTCAATAGAGGACGAATAAGCTTTGATTTTTCTTTCATTGTTCATTCACCCACAAATAGCAAAGGGAAATGTAATAAGCCAAAACAGGTTGTTTCGGGTTCCAACTACATAGAAAGAAGAATCTTGGCTTTCTCTTATTTCAAATCGTGTTCTTTGGTGAAAATGCACATTGACCCAGAAATCGCAAAGTTTATGTAATTAGACCAAAATAACAAGACAGCGTCTTTTTGCTTCCATATGCGTATAAAGAAGACGAATAAGCTTTGCTTGGGCTTCTTTCAATTTGCATGGTGTTGTTGGCTGTTTCAGTGTTCATTCACCCACAAATAGCAAAGCAAAGTGTAATTGCCGAAACAAAGCAAAACAGGTTGTTTTCGGTTCCATCTACAAAGAAAGAAGAATCTTGGATTTCGCTTATTTCAAGTCGTGTTCTTTGGTGTAAATGCATATTGACCCAGAATTCGCAAAGTGTATCTAATGAGACCAAAATAACAAGACAGCGTCATTTTGCTTCCATATGCGTATAAAGAAGACGAATAAGCTTTGATTGGGCTTCTTTCAATTTGCATGGTGGCAGCCCTGACACATGGTGTTGTTGGTTGTTTCAGTGTTCATTCACCCACAAATAGCAAAGCAAAGTGTAATTGCCGAAACAAAGCAAAACAGGTTGTTTTCGGTTCCATCTACAAAGAAAGAAGAATCTTGGATTTCGCTTATTTCAAGTCGTGTTCTTTGGTGTAAATGCATATTGACCCAGAATTCGCAAAGTGTATCTAATGAGACCAAAATAACAAAACACCGTCTTTTCGCTTCTATATGCGTTTCTATACGATGAATAAGCTTTGCTTGGGCTTCTTTCAATTCGCATGGTGTTGTTGGTTCTTTCTGTGTTCATTCACCCACAAATAGCAAAGCAGTGTAATGCCAAAACAAAGCAAAACGGGTTGTTTTCGGTTCCATCTACAAAGAAAGAAGAATCTTGGATTTCGCTTATTTCAAGTCGTGTTCTTTGGTGTAAATGCATATTGACCCAGAATTCGCAAAGTGTATCTAATGAGACCAAAATAACAAGACAGCGTCATTTTGCTTCCATATGCGTATAAAGAAGACGAATAAGCTTTGATTGGGCTTCTTTCAATTTGCATGGTGGCAGCCCTGACACATGGTGTTGTTGGTTGTTTCAGTGTTCATTCACCCACAAATAGCAAAGCAAAGTGTAATTGCCGAAACAAAGCAAAACAGGTTGTTTTCGGTTCCATCTACAAAGAAAGAAGAATCTTGGATTTCGCTTATTTCAAGTCGTGTTCTTTGGTGTAAATGCATATTGACCCAGAATTCGCAAAGTGTATCTAATGAGACCAAAATAACAAAACACCGTCTTTTCGCTTCTATATGCGTTTCTATACGATGAATAAGCTTTGCTTGGGCTTCTTTCAATTCGCATGGTGTTGTTGGTTGTTTCTGTGTTCATTCACCCACAAATAGCAAAGCAGTGTAATGCCAAAACAAAGCAAAACGGGTTGTTTTCGGTTCCATCTACAAAGAAAGAAGAATCTTGGATTTCGCTTATTTCAAGTTCTTTGGTATAAATGCATATTGACCCAGAATTTGCAAAGCGTATGTAATGAGACCAAAATAACAAAACACCGTCTTTTCGCTTCTATAATAAGCGTTTCTACACGATGAATAAGCTTTGCTTGGGCTTCTTTCAATTCCCAGGTGTTTTGGGTGTGCACCAGAATCACCCCCAACCAAAGCAAAAAGGCTTTTTGGGTTCGGTCTTCATAAAAAGACGATGATAAAGCTCTGATGCGGCTTATTTCCCATTGTTGTTTTTGGGGTTAGAATGCACATTCACCCAGAAATCGCAGCGTGTCATGTTTGGTATCAGCCCAATTCAAGCAAAGGTGTTTTGGTTCCATCTCAATAGAGGACGAATAAGCTTTGATTTTTCTTTCATTGTTCATTCACCCACAAATAGCAAAGGGAAATGTAATAAGCCAAAACAGGTTGTTTCGGGTTCCAACTACATAGAAAGAAGAATCTTGGCTTTCTCTTATTTCAAATCGTGTTCTTTGGTGAAAATGCACATTGACCCAGAAATCGCAAAGTTTATGTAATTAGACCAAAATAACAAGACAGCGTCTTTTTGCTTCCATATGCGTATAAAGAAGACGAATAAGCTTTGCTTGGGCTTCTTTCAATTTGCATGGTGTTGTTGGCTGTTTCAGTGTTCATTCACCCACAAATAGCAAAGCAAAGTGTAATTGCCGAAACAAAGCAAAACAGGTTGTTTTCGGTTCCATCTACAAAGAAAGAAGAATCTTGGATTTCGCTTATTTCAAGTCGTGTTCTTTGGTGTAAATGCATATTGACCCAGAATTCGCAAAGTGTATCTAATGAGACCAAAATAACAAGACAGCGTCATTTTGCTTCCATATGCGTATAAAGAAGACGAATAAGCTTTGATTGGGCTTCTTTCAATTTGCATGGTGGCAGCCCTGACACATGGTGTTGTTGGTTGTTTCAGTGTTCATTCACCCACAAATAGCAAAGCAAAGTGTAATTGCCGAAACAAAGCAAAACAGGTTGTTTTCGGTTCCATCTACAAAGAAAGAAGAATCTTGGATTTCGCTTATTTCAAGTCGTGTTCTTTGGTGTAAATGCATATTGACCCAGAATTCGCAAAGTGTATCTAATGAGACCAAAATAACAAAACACCGTCTTTTCGCTTCTATATGCGTTTCTATACGATGAATAAGCTTTGCTTGGGCTTCTTTCAATTTGCATGGTGTTGTTGGCTGTTTCAGTGTTCATTCACCCACAAATAGCAAAGCAAAGTGTAATTGCCGAAACAAAGCAAAACAGGTTGTTTTCGGTTCCATCTACAAAGAAAGAAGAATCTTGGATTTCGCTTATTTCAAGTCGTGTTCTTTGGTGTAAATGCATATTGACCCAGAATTCGCAAAGTGTATCTAATGAGACCAAAATAACAAGACAGCGTCATTTTGCTTCCATATGCGTATAAAGAAGACGAATAAGCTTTGATTGGGCTTCTTTCAATTTGCATGGTGGCAGCCCTGACACATGGTGTTGTTGGTTGTTTCAGTGTTCATTCACCCACAAATAGCAAAGCAAAGTGTAATTGCCGAAACAAAGCAAAACAGGTTGTTTTCGGTTCCATCTACAAAGAAAGAAGAATCTTGGATTTCGCTTATTTCAAGTCGTGTTCTTTGGTGTAAATGCATATTGACCCAGAATTCGCAAAGTGTATCTAATGAGACCAAAATAACAAAACACCGTCTTTTCGCTTCTATATGCGTTTCTATACGATGAATAAGCTTTGCTTGGGCTTCTTTCAATTCGCATGGTGTTGTTGGTTCTTTCTGTGTTCATTCACCCACAAATAGCAAAGCAGTGTAATGCCAAAACAAAGCAAAACGGGTTGTTTTCGGTTCCATCTACAAAGAAAGAAGAATCTTGGATTTCGCTTATTTCAAGTCGTGTTCTTTGGTGTAAATGCATATTGACCCAGAATTCGCAAAGTGTATCTAATGAGACCAAAATAACAAGACAGCGTCATTTTGCTTCCATATGCGTATAAAGAAGACGAATAAGCTTTGATTGGGCTTCTTTCAATTTGCATGGTGGCAGCCCTGACACATGGTGTTGTTGGTTGTTTCAGTGTTCATTCACCCACAAATAGCAAAGCAAAGTGTAATTGCCGAAACAAAGCAAAACAGGTTGTTTTCGGTTCCATCTACAAAGAAAGAAGAATCTTGGATTTCGCTTATTTCAAGTCGTGTTCTTTGGTGTAAATGCATATTGACCCAGAATTCGCAAAGTGTATCTAATGAGACCAAAATAACAAAACACCGTCTTTTCGCTTCTATATGCGTTTCTATACGATGAATAAGCTTTGCTTGGGCTTCTTTCAATTCGCATGGTGTTGTTGGTTGTTTCTGTGTTCATTCACCCACAAATAGCAAAGCAGTGTAATGCCAAAACAAAGCAAAACGGGTTGTTTTCGGTTCCATCTACAAAGAAAGAAGAATCTTGGATTTCGCTTATTTCAAGTTCTTTGGTATAAATGCATATTGACCCAGAATTTGCAAAGCGTATGTAATGAGACCAAAATAACAAAACACCGTCTTTTCGCTTCTATAATAAGCGTTTCTACACGATGAATAAGCTTTGCTTGGGCTTCTTTCAATTCCCAGGTGTTTTGGGTGTGCACCAGAATCACCCCCAACCAAAGCAAAAAGGCTTTTTGGGTTCGGTCTTCATAAAAAGACGATGATAAAGCTCTGATGCGGCTTATTTCCCATTGTTGTTTTTGGGGTTAGAATGCACATTCACCCAGAAATCGCAGCGTGTCATGTTTGGTATCAGCCCAATTCAAGCAAAGGTGTTTTGGTTCCATCTCAATAGAGGACGAATAAGCTTTGATTTTTCTTTCATTGTTCATTCACCCACAAATAGCAAAGGGAAATGTAATAAGCCAAAACAGGTTGTTTCGGGTTCCAACTACATAGAAAGAAGAATCTTGGCTTTCTCTTATTTCAAATCGTGTTCTTTGGTGAAAATGCACATTGACCCAGAAATCGCAAAGTTTATGTAATTAGACCAAAATAACAAGACAGCGTCTTTTTGCTTCCATATGCGTATAAAGAAGACGAATAAGCTTTGCTTGGGCTTCTTTCAATTTGCATGGTGTTGTTGGCTGTTTCAGTGTTCATTCACCCACAAATAGCAAAGCAAAGTGTAATTGCCGAAACAAAGCAAAACAGGTTGTTTTCGGTTCCATCTACAAAGAAAGAAGAATCTTGGATTTCGCTTATTTCAAGTCGTGTTCTTTGGTGTAAATGCATATTGACCCAGAATTCGCAAAGTGTATCTAATGAGACCAAAATAACAAGACAGCGTCATTTTGCTTCCATATGCGTATAAAGAAGACGAATAAGCTTTGATTGGGCTTCTTTCAATTTGCATGGTGGCAGCCCTGACACATGGTGTTGTTGGTTGTTTCAGTGTTCATTCACCCACAAATAGCAAAGCAAAGTGTAATTGCCGAAACAAAGCAAAACAGGTTGTTTTCGGTTCCATCTACAAAGAAAGAAGAATCTTGGATTTCGCTTATTTCAAGTCGTGTTCTTTGGTGTAAATGCATATTGACCCAGAATTCGCAAAGTGTATCTAATGAGACCAAAATAACAAAACACCGTCTTTTCGCTTCTATATGCGTTTCTATACGATGAATAAGCTTTGCTTGGGCTTCTTTCAATTCGCATGGTGTTGTTGGTTCTTTCTGTGTTCATTCACCCACAAATAGCAAAGCAGTGTAATGCCAAAACAAAGCAAAACGGGTTGTTTTCGGTTCCATCTACAAAGAAAGAAGAATCTTGGATTTCGCTTATTTCAAGTCGTGTTCTTTGGTGTAAATGCATATTGACCCAGAATTCGCAAAGTGTATCTAATGAGACCAAAATAACAAGACAGCGTCATTTTGCTTCCATATGCGTATAAAGAAGACGAATAAGCTTTGATTGGGCTTCTTTCAATTTGCATGGTGGCAGCCCTGACACATGGTGTTGTTGGTTGTTTCAGTGTTCATTCACCCACAAATAGCAAAGCAAAGTGTAATTTCCGAAACAAAGCAAAACAGGTTTTTTTCGGTTCCATCTACAAAGAAAGAAGAATCTTGGATTTCGCTTATTTCAAGTCGTGTTCTTTGGTGTAAATGCATATTGACCCACAATTCGCAAAGTGTATCTAATGAGACCAAAATAACAAAACACCGTCTTTTCGCTTCTATATGCGTTTCTATACGATGAATAAGCTTTGCTTGGGCTTCTTTCAATTCGCATGGTGTTGTTGGTTGTTTCTGTGTTCATTCACCCACAAATAGCAAAGCAGTGTAATGCCAAAACAAAGCAAAACGGGTTGTTTTCGGTTCCATCTACAAAGAAAGAAGAATCTTGGATTTCGCTTATTTCAAGTTCTTTGGTATAAATGCATATTGACCCAGAATTTGCAAAGCGTATGTAATGAGACCAAAATAACAAAACACCGTCTTTTCGCTTCTATAATAAGCGTTTCTACACGATGAATAAGCTTTGCTTGGGCTTCTTTCAATTCCCAGGTGTTTTGGGTGTGCACCAGAATCACCCCCAACCAAAGCAAAAAGGCTTTTTGGGTTCGGTCTTCATAAAAAGACGATGATAAAGCTCTGATGCGGCTTATTTCCCATTGTTGTTTTTCTGGTTCGAATGCACATTCACCCAGAAATCGCAGCGTGTCATGTTTGGTATCAGCCCAATTCAAGCAAAGGTGTTTTGGTTCCATCTCAATAGAGGACGAATAAGCTTTGATTTTTCTTTCATTGTTCATTCACCCACAAATAGCAAAGGGAAATGTAATAAGCCAAAACAGGTTGTTTCGGGTTCCAACTACATAGAAAGAAGAATCTTGGCTTTCTCTTATTTCAAATCGTGTTCTTTGGTGAAAATGCACATTGACCCAGAAATCGCAAAGTTTATGTAATTAGACCAAAATAACAAGACAGCGTCTTTTTGCTTCCATATGCGTATAAAGAAGACGAATAAGCTTTGATTGGGCTTCTTTCAATTTGCATGGTGTTGTTGGCTGTTTCAGTGTTCATTCACCCACAAATAGCAAAGCAAAGTGTAATTGCCGAAACAAAGCAAAACAGGTTGTTTTCGGTTCCATCTACAAAGAAAGAAGAATCTTGGATTTCGCTTATTTCAAGTCGTGTTCTTTGGTGTAAATGCATATTGACCCAGAATTCGCAAAGTGTATCTAATGAGACCAAAATAACAAAACACCGTCTTTTCGCTTCTATATGCGTTTCTATACGATGAATAAGCTTTGCTTGGGCTTCTTTCAATTCGCATGGTGTTGTTGGTTGTTTCTGTGTTCATTCACCCACAAATAGCAAAGCAGTGTAATGCCAAAACAAAGCAAAACGGGTTGTTTTCGGTTCCATCTACAAAGAAAGAAGAATCTTGGATTTCGCTTATTTCAAGTTCTTTGGTATAAATGCATATTGACCCAGAATTTGCAAAGCGTATGTAATGAGACCAAAATAACAAAACACCGTCTTTTCGCTTCTATAATAAGCGTTTCTACACGATGAATAAGCTTTGCTTGGGCTTCTTTCAATTCCCAGGTGTTTTGGGTGTGCACCAGAATCACCCCCAACCAAAGCAAAAAGGCTTTTTGGGTTCGGTCTTCATAAAAAGACGATGATAAAGCTCTGATGCGGCTTATTTCCCATTGTTGTTTTTGGGGTTCGAATGCACATTCACCCAGAAATCGCAGCGTGTCATGTTTGGTATCAGCCCAATTCAAGCAAAGGTGTTTTGGTTCCATCTCAATAAGAGGACGAATAAGCTTTGATTTTTCTTTCATTGTTCATTCACCCACAAATAGCAAAGGGAAATGTAATAAGCCAAAACAGGTTGTTTCGGGTTCCAACTACATAGAAAGAAGAATCTTGGCTTTCTCTTATTTCAAATCGTGTTCTTTGGTGAAAATGCACATTGACCCAGAAATCGCAAAGTATGTAATTAGACCAAAATAACAAGACAGCGTCTTTTTGCTTCCATATGCGTATAAAGAAGACGAATAAGCTTTGATTGGGCTTCTTTCAATTTGCATGGTGGTGTTGGCTGTTTCAGTGTTCATTCACCCACAAATAGCAAAGCAAAGTGTAATTGCCGAAACAAAGCAAAACAGGTTGTTTTCGGTTCCATCTACAAAGAAAGAAGAATCTTGGATTTCGCTTATTTCAAATCGTGTTCTTTGGTGTAAATGCATATTGACCCAGAATTCGCAAAGTGTATCTAATGAGACCAAAATAACAAAACACCGTCTTTTCGCTTCTATATGCGTTTCTATACGATGAATAAGCTTTGCTTGGGCTTCTTTCAATTCGCATGGTGTTGTTGGTTCTTTCTGTGTTCATTCACCCACAAATAGCAAAGCAGTGTAATGCCAAAACAAAGCAAAACGGGTTGTTTTCGGTTCCATCTACAAAGAAAGAAGAATCTTGGATTTCGCTTATTTCAAGTCGTGTTCTTTGGTGTAAATGCATATTGACCCAGAATTCGCAAAGTGTATCTAATGAGACCAAAATAACAAGACAGCGTCATTTTGCTTCCATATGCGTATAAAGAAGACGAATAAGCTTTGATTGGGCTTCTTTCAATTTGCATGGTGGCAGCCCTGACACATGGTGTTGTTGGTTCTTTCAGTGTTCATTCACCCACAAATAGCAAAGCAAAGTGTAATTGCCGAAACAAAGCAAAACAGGTTGTTTTCGGTTCCATCTACAAAGAAAGAAGAATCTTGGATTTCGCTTATTTCAAGTCGTGTTCTTTGGTGTAAATGCATATTGACCCAGAATTCGCAAAGTGTATCTAATGAGACCAAAATAACAAAACACCGTCTTTTCGCTTCTATATGCGTTTCTATACGATGAATAAGCTTTGCTTGGGCTTCTTTCAATTCGCATGGTGTTGTTGGTTGTTTCTGTGTTCATTCACCCACAAATAGCAAAGCAGTGTAATGCCAAAACAAAGCAAAACGGGTTGTTTTCGGTTCCATCTACAAAGAAAGAAGAATCTTGGATTTCGCTTATTTCAAGTTCTTTGGTATAAATGCATATTGACCCAGAATTTGCAAAGCGTATGTAATGAGACCAAAATAACAAAACACCGTCTTTTCGCTTCTATAATAAGCGTTTCTACACGATGAATAAGCTTTGCTTGGGCTTCTTTCAATTCCCAGGTGTTTTGGGTGTGCACCAGAATCACCCCCAACCAAAGCAAAAAGGCTTTTTGGGTTCGGTCTTCATAAAAAGACGATGATAAAGCTCTGATGCGGCTTATTTCCCGTTGTTTTTGGGGTTAGAATGCACATTCACCCAGAAATCGCAGCGTGTCATGTTTGGTATCAGCCCAATTCAAGCAAAGGTGTTTTGGTTCCATCTCAATAGAGGACGAATAAGCTTTGATTTGTCTTTCATTGTTCATTCACCCACAAATAGCAAAGGGAAATGTAATAAGCCAAAACAGGTTGTTTCGGGTTCCAACTACATAGAAAGAAGAATCTTGGCTTTCTCTTATTTCAAATCGTGTTCTTTGGTGAAAATGCACATTGACCCAGAAATCGCAAAGTTTATGTAATTAGACCAAAATAACAAGACAGCGTCTTTTTGCTTCCATATGCGTATAAAGAAGACGAATAAGCTTTGATTGGGCTTCTTTCAATTTGCATGGTGTTGTTGGCTGTTTCAGTGTTCATTCACCCACAAATAGCAAAGCAAAGTGTAATTGCCGAAACAAAGCAAAACAGGTTGTTTTCGGTTCCATCTACAAAGAAAGAAGAATCTTGGATTTCGCTTATTTCAAGTCGTGTTCTTTGGTGTAAATGCATATTGACCCAGAATTCGCAAAGTGTAATGAGACCAAAATAACAAGACAGCGTCATTTTGCTTCCATATGCGTATAAAGAAGACGAATAAGCTTTGATTGGGCTTCTTTCAATTTGCATGGTGGCAGCCCTGACACATGGTGTTGTTGGTTGTTTCAGTGTTCATTCACCCACAAATAGCAAAGCAAAGTGTAATTGCCGAAACAAAGCAAAACAGGTTGTTTTCGGTTCCATCTACAAAGAAAGAAGAATCTTGGATTTCGCTTATTTCAAGTCGTGTTCTTTGGTGTAAATGCATATTGACCCACAATTCGCAAAGTGTATCTAATGAGACCAAAATAACAAAACACCGTCTTTTCGCTTCTATATGCGTTTCTATAC
Source organism: Podarcis erhardii (assembly GCF_964252035.2). Classification (NCBI taxonomy): domain Eukaryota; kingdom Metazoa; phylum Chordata; class Lepidosauria; order Squamata; family Lacertidae; genus Podarcis; species Podarcis erhardii. Next base: position 55,826,856 of record NC_138502.1, on the reverse strand, counting down.
GATGAATAAGCTTTGCTTGGGCTTCTTTCAATTCGCATGGTGTTGTTGGTTGTTTCTGTGTTCATTCACCCACAAATAGCAAAGCAGTGTAATGCCAAAACAAAGCAAAACGGGTTGTTTTCGGTTCCATCTACAAAGAAAGAAGAATCTTGGATTTCGCTTATTTCAAGTTCTTTGGTATAAATGCATATTGACCCAGAATTTGCAAAGCGTATGTAATGAGACCAAAATAACAAAACACCGTCTTTTCGCTTCTATAATAAGCGTTTCTACACGATGAATAAGCTTTGCTTGGGCTTCTTTCAATTCCCAGGTGTTTTGGGTGTGCACCAGAATCACCCCCAACCAAAGCAAAAAGGCTTTTTGGGTTCGGTCTTCATAAAAAGACGATGATAAAGCTCTGATGCGGCTTATTTCCCATTGTTGTTTTTGGGGTTAGAATGCACATTCACCCAGAAATCGCAGCGTGTCATGTTTGGTATCAGCCCAATTCAAGCAAAGGTGTTTTGGTTCCATCTCAATAGAGGACGAATAAGCTTTGATTTTTCTTTCATTGTTCATTCACCCACAAATAGCAAAGGGAAATGTAATAAGCCAAAACAGGTTGTTTCGGGTTCCAACTACATAGAAAGAAGAATCTTGGCTTTCTCTTATTTCAAATCGTGTTCTTTGGTGAAAATGCACATTGACCCAGAAATCGCAAAGTTTATGTAATTAGACCAAAATAACAAGACAGCGTCTTTTTGCTTCCATATGCGTATAAAGAAGACGAATAAGCTTTGATTGGGCTTCTTTCAATTTGCATGGTGTTGTTGGCTGTTTCAGTGTTCATTCACCCACAAATAGCAAAGCAAAGTGTAATTGCCGAAACAAAGCAAAACAGGTTGTTTTCGGTTCCATCTACAAAGAAAGAAGAATCTTGGATTTCGCTTATTTCAAGTCGTGTTCTTTGGTGTAAATGCATATTGACCCAGAATTCGCAAAGTGTATCTAATGAGACCAAAATAACAAGACAGCGTCATTTTGCTTCCATATGCGTATAAAGAAGACGAATAAGCTTTGATTGGGCTTCTTTCAATTTGCATGGTGGCAGCCCTGACACATGGTGTTGTTGGTTGTTTCAGTGTTCATTCACCCACAAATAGCAAAGCAAAGTGTAATTGCCGAAACAAAGCAAAACAGGTTGTTTTCGGTTCCATCTACAAAGAAAGAAGAATCTTGGATTTCGCTTATTTCAAGTCGTGTTCTTTGGTGTAAATGCATATTGACCCAGAATTCGCAAAGTGTATCTAATGAGACCAAAATAACAAAACACCGTCTTTTCGCTTCTATATGCGTTTCTATACGATGAATAAGCTTTGCTTGGGCTTCTTTCAATTCGCATGGTGTTGTTGGTTGTTTCTGTGTTCATTCACCCACAAATAGCAAAGCAGTGTAATGCCAAAACAAAGCAAAACGGGTTGTTTTCGGTTCCATCTACAAAGAAAGAAGAATCTTGGATTTCGCTTATTTCAAGTTCTTTGGTATAAATGCATATTGACCCAGAATTTGCAAAGCGTATGTAATGAGACCAAAATAACAAAACACCGTCTTTTCGCTTCTATAATAAGCGTTTCTACACGATGAGCTTTGCTTGGGCTTCTTTCAATTCCCAGGTGTTTTGGGTGTGCACCAGAATCACCCCCAACCAAAGCAAAAAGGCTTTTTGGGTTCGGTCTTCATAAAAAGACGATGATAAAGCTCTGATGCGGCTTATTTCCCATTGTTGTTTTTGGGGTTAGAATGCACATTCACCCAGAAATCGCAGCGTGTCATGTTTGGTATCAGCCCAATTCAAGCAAAGGTGTTTTGGTTCCATCTCAATAGAGGACGAATAAGCTTTGATTTTTCTTTCATTGTTCATTCACCCACAAATAGCAAAGGGAAATGTAATAAGCCAAAACAGGTTGTTTCGGGTTCCAACTACATAGAAAGAAGAATCTTGGCTTTCTCTTATTTCAAATCGTGTTCTTTGGTGAAAATGCACATTGACCCAGAAATCGCAAAGTTTATGTAATTAGACCAAAATAACAAGACAGCGTCTTTTTGCTTCCATATGCGTATAAAGAAGACGAATAAGCTTTGATTGGGCTTCTTTCAATTTGCATGGTGTTGTTGGCTGTTTCAGTGTTCATTCACCCACAAATAGCAAAGCAAAGTGTAATTGCCGAAACAAAGCAAAACAGGTTGTTTTCGGTTCCATCTACAAAGAAAGAAGAATCTTGGATTTCGCTTATTTCAAGTCGTGTTCTTTGGTGTAAATGCATATTGACCCAGAATTCGCAAAGTGTAATGAGACCAAAATAACAAGACAGCGTCATTTTGCTTCCATATGCGTATAAAGAAGACGAATAAGCTTTGATTGGGCTTCTTTCAATTTGCATGGTGGCAGCCCTGACACATGGTGTTGTTGGTTGTTTCAGTGTTCATTCACCCACAAATAGCAAAGCAAAGTGTAATTGCCGAAACAAAGCAAAACAGGTTGTTTTCGGTTCCATCTACAAAGAAAGAAGAATCTTGGATTTCGCTTATTTCAAGTCGTGTTCTTTGGTGTAAATGCATATTGACCCACAATTCGCAAAGTGTATCTAATGAGACCAAAATAACAAAACACCGTCTTTTCGCTTCTATATGCGTTTCTATACGATGAATAAGCTTTGCTTGGGCTTCTTTCAATTCGCATGGTGTTGTTGGTTGTTTCTGTGTTCATTCACCCACAAATAGCAAAGCAGTGTAATGCCAAAACAAAGCAAAACGGGTTGTTTTCGGTTCCATCTACAAAGAAAGAAGAATCTTGGATTTCGCTTATTTCAAGTTCTTTGGTATAAATGCATATTGACCCAGAATTTGCAAAGCGTATGTAATGAGACCAAAATAACAAAACACCGTCTTTTCGCTTCTATAATAAGCGTTTCTACACGATGAATAAGCTTTGCTTGGGCTTCTTTCAATTCCCAGGTGTTTTGGGTGTGCACCAGAATCACCCCCAACCAAAGCAAAAAGGCTTTTTGGGTTCGGTCTTCATAAAAAGACGATGATAAAGCTCTGATGCGGCTTATTTCCCATTGTTGTTTTTGGGGTTAGAATGCACATTCACCCAGAAATCGCAGCGTGTCATGTTTGGTATCAGCCCAATTCAAGCAAAGGTGTTTTGGTTCCATCTCAATAGAGGACGAATAAGCTTTGATTTTTCTTTCATTGTTCATTCACCCACAAATAGCAAAGGGAAATGTAATAAGCCAAAACAGGTTGTTTCGGGTTCCAACTACATAGAAAGAAGAATCTTGGCTTTCTCTTATTTCAAATCGTGTTCTTTGGTGAAAATGCACATTGACCCAGAAATCGCAAAGTTTATGTAATTAGACCAAAATAACAAGACAGCGTCTTTTTGCTTCCATATGCGTATAAAGAAGACGAATAAGCTTTGATTGGGCTTCTTTCAATTTGCATGGTGTTGTTGGCTGTTTCAGTGTTCATTCACCCACAAATAGCAAAGCAAAGTGTAATTGCCGAAACAAAGCAAAACAGGTTGTTTTCGGTTCCATCTACAAAGAAAGAAGAATCTTGGATTTCGCTTATTTCAAGTCGTGTTCTTTGGTGTAAATGCATATTGACCCAGAATTCGCAAAGTGTATCTAATGAGACCAAAATAACAAGACAGCGTCATTTTGCTTCCATATGCGTATAAAGAAGACGAATAAGCTTTGATTGGGCTTCTTTCAATTTGCATGGTGGCAGCCCTGACACATGGTGTTGTTGGTTGTTTCAGTGTTCATTCACCCACAAATAGCAAAGCAAAGTGTAATTGCCGAAACAAAGCAAAACAGGTTGTTTTCGGTTCCATCTACAAAGAAAGAAGAATCTTGGATTTCGCTTATTTCAAGTCGTGTTCTTTGGTGTAAATGCATATTGACCCACAATTCGCAAAGTTTATCTAATGAGACCAAAATAACAAAACACCGTCTTTTCGCTTCTATATGCGTTTCTATACGATGAATAAGCTTTGCTTGGGCTTCTTTCAATTCGCATGGTGTTGTTGGTTGTTTCTGTGTTCATTCACCCACAAATAGCAAAGCAGTGTAATGCCAAAACAAAGCAAAACGGGTTGTTTTCGGTTCCATCTACAAAGAAAGAAGAATCTTGGATTTCGCTTATTTCAAGTTCTTTGGTATAAATGCATATTGACCCAGAATTTGCAAAGCGTATGTAATGAGACCAAAATAACAAAACACCGTCTTTTCGCTTCTATAATAAGCGTTTCTACACGATGAATAAGCTTTGCTTGGGCTTCTTTCAATTCCCAGGTGTTTTGGGTGTGCACCAGAATCACCCCCAACCAAAGCAAAAAGGCTTTTTGGGTTCGGTCTTCATAAAAAGACGATGATAAAGCTCTGATGCGGCTTATTTCCCATTGTTGTTTTTGGGGTTAGAATGCACATTCACCCAGAAATCGCAGCGTGTCATGTTTGGTATCAGCCCAATTCAAGCAAAGGTGTTTTGGTTCCATCTCAATAGAGGACGAATAAGCTTTGATTTTTCTTTCATTGTTCATTCACCCACAAATAGCAAAGGGAAATGTAATAAGCCAAAACAGGTTGTTTCGGGTTCCAACTACATAGAAAGAAGAATCTTGGCTTTCTCTTATTTCAAATCGTGTTCTTTGGTGAAAATGCACATTGACCCAGAAATCGCAAAGTTTATGTAATTAGACCAAAATAACAAGACAGCGTCTTTTTGCTTCCATATGCGTATAAAGAAGACGAATAAGCTTTGCTTGGGCTTCTTTCAATTTGCATGGTGTTGTTGGCTGTTTCAGTGTTCATTCACCCACAAATAGCAAAGCAAAGTGTAATTGCCGAAACAAAGCAAAACAGGTTGTTTTCGGTTCCATCTACAAAGAAAGAAGAATCTTGGATTTCGCTTATTTCAAGTCGTGTTCTTTGGTGTAAATGCATATTGACCCAGAATTCGCAAAGTGTATCTAATGAGACCAAAATAACAAGACAGCGTCATTTTGCTTCCATATGCGTATAAAGAAGACGAATAAGCTTTGATTGGGCTTCTTTCAATTTGCATGGTGGCAGCCCTGACACATGGTGTTGTTGGTTGTTTCAGTGTTCATTCACCCACAAATAGCAAAGCAAAGTGTAATTGCCGAAACAAAGCAAAACAGGTTGTTTTCGGTTCCATCTACAAAGAAAGAAGAATCTTGGATTTCGCTTATTTCAAGTCGTGTTCTTTGGTGTAAATGCATATTGACCCAGAATTCGCAAAGTGTATCTAATGAGACCAAAATAACAAAACACCGTCTTTTCGCTTCTATATGCGTTTCTATACGATGAATAAGCTTTGCTTGGGCTTCTTTCAATTCGCATGGTGTTGTTGGTTGTTTCTGTGTTCATTCACCCACAAATAGCAAAGCAGTGTAATGCCAAAACAAAGCAAAACGGGTTGTTTTCGGTTCCATCTACAAAGAAAGAAGAATCTTGGATTTCGCTTATTTCAAGTTCTTTGGTATAAATGCATATTGACCCAGAATTTGCAAAGCGTATGTAATGAGACCAAAATAACAAAACACCGTCTTTTCGCTTCTATAATAAGCGTTTCTACACGATGAATAAGCTTTGCTTGGGCTTCTTTCAATTCCCAGGTGTTTTGGGTGTGCACCAGAATCACCCCCAACCAAAGCAAAAAGGCTTTTTGGGTTCGGTCTTCATAAAAAGACGATGATAAAGCTCTGATGCGGCTTATTTCCCATTGTTGTTTTTGGGGTTCGAATGCACATTCACCCAGAAATCGCAGCGTGTCATGTTTGGTATCAGCCCAATTCAAGCAAAGGTGTTTTGGTTCCATCTCAATAAGAGGACGAATAAGCTTTGATTTTTCTTTCATTGTTCATTCACCCACAAATAGCAAAGGGAAATGTAATAAGCCAAAACAGGTTGTTTCGGGTTCCAACTACATAGAAAGAAGAATCTTGGCTTTCTCTTATTTCAAATCGTGTTCTTTGGTGAAAATGCACATTGACCCAGAATTCGCAAAGTGTATCTAATGAGACCAAAATAACAAGACAGCGTCATTTTGCTTCCATATGCGTATAAAGAAGACGAATAAGCTTTGATTGGGCTTCTTTCAATTTGCATGGTGGCAGCCCTGACACATGGTGTTGTTGGTTGTTTCAGTGTTCATTCACCCACAAATAGCAAAGCAAAGTGTAATTGCCGAAACAAAGCAAAACAGGTTGTTTTCGGTTCCATCTACAAAGAAAGAAGAATCTTGGATTTCGCTTATTTCAAGTCGTGTTCTTTGGTGTAAATGCATATTGACCCAGAATTCGCAAAGTGTATCTAATGAGACCAAAATAACAAAACACCGTCTTTTCGCTTCTATATGCGTTTCTATACGATGAATAAGCTTTGCTTGGGCTTCTTTCAATTCGCATGGTGTTGTTGGTTGTTTCTGTGTTCATTCACCCACAAATAGCAAAGCAGTGTAATGCCAAAACAAAGCAAAACGGGTTGTTTTCGGTTCCATCTACAAAGAAAGAAGAATCTTGGATTTCGCTTATTTCAAGTTCTTTGGTATAAATGCATATTGACCCAGAATTTGCAAAGCGTATGTAATGAGACCAAAATAACAAAACACCGTCTTTTCGCTTCTATAATAAGCGTTTCTACACGATGAATAAGCTTTGCTTGGGCTTCTTTCAATTCCCAGGTGTTTTGGGTGTGCACCAGAATCACCCCCAACCAAAGCAAAAAGGCTTTTTGGGTTCGGTCTTCATAAAAAGACGATGATAAAGCTCTGATGCGGCTTATTTCCCATTGTTGTTTTTGGGGTTCGAATGCACATTCACCCAGAAATCGCAGCGTGTCATGTTTGGTATCAGCCCAATTCAAGCAAAGGTGTTTTGGTTCCATCTCAATAAGAGGACGAATAAGCTTTGATTTTTCTTTCATTGTTCATTCACCCACAAATAGCAAAGGGAAATGTAATAAGCCAAAACAGGTTGTTTCGGGTTCCAACTACATAGAAAGAAGAATCTTGGCTTTCTCTTATTTCAAATCGTGTTCTTTGGTGAAAATGCACATTGACCCAGAAATCGCAAAGTATGTAATTAGACCAAAATAACAAGACAGCGTCTTTTTGCTTCCATATGCGTATAAAGAAGACGAATAAGCTTTGATTGGGCTTCTTTCAATTTGCATGGTGGTGTTGGCTGTTTCAGTGTTCATTCACCCACAAATAGCAAAGCAAAGTGTAATTGCCGAAACAAAGCAAAACAGGTTGTTTTCGGTTCCATCTACAAAGAAAGAAGAATCTTGGATTTCGCTTATTTCAAGTCGTGTTCTTTGGTGTAAATGCATATTGACCCAGAATTCGCAAAGTGTATCTAATGAGACCAAAATAACGAGAAAGCGTCATTTTGCTTCCATATGCGTATAAAGAAGACGAAAAAGCTTTGATTGGGCTTCTTTCAATTTGCATGGTGGTGTTGGCTGTTTCAGTGTTCATTCACCCACAAATAGCAAAGCAAAGTGTAATTGCCGAAACAAAGCAAAACAGGTTGTTTTCGGTTCCATCTACAAAGAAAGAAGAATCTTGGATTTCGCTTATTTCAAGTCGTGTTCTTTGGTGTAAATGCATATTGACCCACAATTCGCAAAGTGTATCTAATGAGACCAAAATAACAAAACACCGTCTTTTCGCTTCTATATGCGTTTCTATACGATGAATAAGCTTTGCTTGGGCTTCTTTCAATTCGCATGGTGTTGTTGGTTGTTTCTGTGTTCATTCACCCACAAATAGCAAAGCAGTGTAATGCCAAAACAAAGCAAAACGGGTTGTTTTCGGTTCCATCTACAAAGAAAGAAGAATCTTGGATTTCGCTTATTTCAAGTTCTTTGGTATAAATGCATATTGACCCAGAATTCGCAAAGCGTATGTAATGAGACCAAAATAACAAAACACCGTCTTTTCGCTTCTATAATAAGCGTTTCTACACGATGAATAAGCTTTGCTTGGGCTTCTTTCAATTCCCAGGTGTTTTGGGTGTGCACCAGAATCACCCCCAACCAAAGCAAAAAGGCTTTTTGGGTTCGGTCTTCATTAAAAAGACGATGATAAAGCTCTGATGCGGCTTATTTCCCATTGTTGTTTTTGGGGTTAGAATGCACATTCACCCAGAAATCGCAGCGTGTCATGTTTGGTATCAGCCCAATTCAAGCAAAGGTGTTTTGGTTCCATCTCAATAGAGGACGAATAAGCTTTGATTTTTCTTTCATTGTTCATTCACCCACAAATAGCAAAGGGAAATGTAATAAGCCAAAACAGGTTGTTTCGGGTTCCAACTACATAGAAAGAAGAATCTTGGCTTTCTCTTATTTCAAATCGTGTTCTTTGGTGAAAATGCACATTGACCCAGAAATCGCAAAGTTTATGTAATTAGACCAAAATAACAAGACAGCGTCTTTTTGCTTCCATATGCGTATAAAGAAGACGAATAAGCTTTGATTGGGCTTCTTTCAATTTGCATGGTGTTGTTGGCTGTTTCAGTGTTCATTCACCCACAAATAGCAAAGCAAAGTGTAATTGCCGAAACAAAGCAAAACAGGTTGTTTTCGGTTCCATCTACAAAGAAAGAAGAATCTTGGATTTCGCTTATTTCAAGTCGTGTTCTTTGGTGTAAATGCATATTGACCCAGAATTCGCAAAGTGTATCTAATGAGACCAAAATAACAAGACAGCGTCATTTTGCTTCCATATGCGTATAAAGAAGACGAATAAGCTTAGATTGGGCTTCTTTCAATTTGCATGGTGGCAGCCCTGACACATGGTGTTGTTGGTTGTTTCAGTGTTCATTCACCCACAAATAGCAAAGCAAAGTGTAATTGCCGAAACAAAGCAAAACAGGTTGTTTTCGGTTCCATCTACAAAGAAAGAAGAATCTTGGATTTCGCTTATTTCAAGTCGTGTTCTTTGGTGTAAATGCATATTGACCCACAATTCGCAAAGTGTATCTAATGAGACCAAAATAACAAAACACCGTCTTTTCGCTTCTATATGCGTTTCTATACGATGAATAAGCTTTGCTTGGGCTTCTTTCAATTCGCATGGTGTTGTTGGTTGTTTCTGTGTTCATTCACCCACAAATAGCAAAGCAGTGTAATGCCAAAACAAAGCAAAACGGGTTGTTTTCCGTTCCATCTACAAAGAAGAATCTTGGATTTCGCTTATTTCAAGTTCTTTGGTATAAATGCATATTGACCCAGAATTTGCAAAGCGTATGTAATGAGACCAAAATAACAAAACACCGTCTTTTCGCTTCTATAATAAGCGTTTCTACACGATGAATAAGCTTTGCTTGGGCTTCTTTCAATTCCCAGGTGTTTTGGGTGTGCACCAGAATCACCCCCAACCAAAGCAAAAAGGCTTTTTGGTTTCGGTCTTCATTAAAAAGACGATGATAAAGCTCTGATGCGGCTTATTTCCCATTGTTGTTTTTGGGGTTAGAATGCACATTCACCCAGAAATCGCAGCGTGTCATGTTTGGTATCAGCCCAATTCAAGCAAAGGTGTTTTGGTTCCATCTCAATAGAGGACGAATAAGCTTTGATTTTTCTTTCATTGTTCATTCACCCACAAATAGCAAAGGGAAATGTAATAAGCCAAAACAGGTTGTTTCGGGTTCCAACTACATAGAAAGAAGAATCTTGGCTTTCTCTTATTTCAAATCGTGTTCTTTGGTGAAAATGCACATTGACCCAGAAATCGCAAAGTTTATGTAATTAGACCAAAATAACAAGACAGCGTCTTTTTGCTTCCATATGCGTATAAAGAAGACGAATAAGCTTTGATTGGGCTTCTTTCAATTTGCATGGTGTTGTTGGCTGTTTCAGTGTTCATTCACCCACAAATAGCAAAGCAAAGTGTAATTGCCGAAACAAAGCAAAACAGGTTGTTTTCGGTTCCATCTACAAAGAAAGAAGAATCTTGGATTTCGCTTATTTCAAGTCGTGTTCTTTGGTGTAAATGCATATTGACCCAGAATTCGCAAAGTGTAATGAGACCAAAATAACAAGACAGCGTCATTTTGCTTCCATATGCGTATAAAGAAGACGAATAAGCTTTGATTGGGCTTCTTTCAATTTGCATGGTGGCAGCCCTGACACATGGTGTTGTTGGTTGTTTCAGTGTTCATTCACCCACAAATAGCAAAGCAAAGTGTAATTGCCGAAACAAAGCAAAACAGGTTGTTTTCGGTTCCATCTACAAAGAAAGAAGAATCTTGGATTTCGCTTATTTCAAGTCGTGTTCTTTGGTGTAAATGCATATTGACCCACAATTCGCAAAGTGTATCTAATGAGACCAAAATAACAAAACACCGTCTTTTCGCTTCTATATGCGTTTCTATACGATGAATAAGCTTTGCTTGGGCTTCTTTCAATTCGCATGGTGTTGTTGGTTGTTTCTGTGTTCATTCACCCACAAATAGCAAAGCAGTGTAATGCCAAAACAAAGCAAAACGGGTTGTTTTCGGTTCCATCTACAAAGAAAGAAGAATCTTGGATTTCGCTTATTTCAAGTTCTTTGGTATAAATGCATATTGACCCAGAATTTGCAAAGCGTATGTAATGAGACCAAAATAACAAAACACCGTCTTTTCGCTTCTATAATAAGCGTTTCTACACGATGAATAAGCTTTGCTTGGGCTTCTTTCAATTCCCAGGTGTTTTGGGTGTGCACCAGAATCACCCCCAACCAAAGCAAAAAGGCTTTTTGGGTTCGGTCTTCATAAAAAGACGATGATAAAGCTCTGATGCGGCTTATTTCCCATTGTTGTTTTTGGGGTTAGAATGCACATTCACCCAGAAATCGCAGCGTGTCATGTTTGGTATCAGCCCAATTCAAGCAAAGGTGTTTTGGTTCCATCTCAATAGAGGACGAATAAGCTTTGATTTTTCTTTCATTGTTCATTCACCCACAAATAGCAAAGGGAAATGTAATAAGCCAAAACAGGTTGTTTCGGGTTCCAACTACATAGAAAGAAGAATCTTGGCTTTCTCTTATTTCAAATCGTGTTCTTTGGTGAAAATGCACATTGACCCAGAAATCGCAAAGTTTATGTAATTAGACCAAAATAACAAGACAGCGTCTTTTTGCTTCCATATGCGTATAAAGAAGACGAATAAGCTTTGATTGGGCTTCTTTCAATTTGCATGGTGTTGTTGGCTGTTTCAGTGTTCATTCACCCACAAATAGCAAAGCAAAGTGTAATTGCCGAAACAAAGCAAAACAGGTTGTTTTCGGTTCCATCTACAAAGAAAGAAGAATCTTGGATTTCGCTTATTTCAAGTCGTGTTCTTTGGTGTAAATGCATATTGACCCAGAATTCGCAAAGTGTAATGAGACCAAAATAACAAGACAGCGTCATTTTGCTTCCATATGCGTATAAAGAAGACGAATAAGCTTTGATTGGGCTTCTTTCAATTTGCATGGTGGCAGCCCTGACACATGGTGTTGTTGGTTGTTTCAGTGTTCATTCACCCACAAATAGCAAAGCAAAGTGTAATTGCCGAAACAAAGCAAAACAGGTTGTTTTCGGTTCCATCTACAAAGAAAGAAGAATCTTGGATTTCGCTTATTTCAAGTCGTGTTCTTTGGTGTAAATGCATATTGACCCACAATTCGCAAAGTGTATCTAATGAGACCAAAATAACAAAACACCGTCTTTTCGCTTCTATATGCGTTTCTATACGATGAATAAGCTTTGCTTGGGCTTCTTTCAATTCGCATGGTGTTGTTGGTTGTTTCTGTGTTCATTCACCCACAAATAGCAAAGCAGTGTAATGCCAAAACAAAGCAAAACGGGTTGTTTTCGGTTCCATCTACAAAGAAAGAAGAATCTTGGATTTCGCTTATTTCAAGTTCTTTGGTATAAATGCATATTGACCCAGAATTTGCAAAGCGTATGTAATGAGACCAAAATAACAAAACACCGTCTTTTCGCTTCTATAATAAGCGTTTCTACACGATGAATAAGCTTTGCTTGGGCTTCTTTCAATTCCCAGGTGTTTTGGGTGTGCACCAGAATCACCCCCAACCAAAGCAAAAAGGCTTTTTGGGTTCGGTCTTCATAAAAAGACGATGATAAAGCTCTGATGCGGCTTATTTCCCATTGTTGTTTTTGGGGTTAGAATGCACATTCACCCAGAAATCGCAGCGTGTCATGTTTGGTATCAGCCCAATTCAAGCAAAGGTGTTTTGGTTCCATCTCAATAGAGGACGAATAAGCTTTGATTTTTCTTTCATTGTTCATTCACCCACAAATAGCAAAGGGAAATGTAATAAGCCAAAACAGGTTGTTTCGGGTTCCAACTACATAGAAAGAAGAATCTTGGCTTTCTCTTATTTCAAATCGTGTTCTTTGGTGAAAATGCACATTGACCCAGAAATCGCAAAGTTTATGTAATTAGACCAAAATAACAAGACAGCGTCTTTTTGCTTCCATATGCGTATAAAGAAGACGAATAAGCTTTGATTGGGCTTCTTTCAATTTGCATGGTGTTGTTGGCTGTTTCAGTGTTCATTCACCCACAAATAGCAAAGCAAAGTGTAATTGCCGAAACAAAGCAAAACAGGTTGTTTTCGGTTCCATCTACAAAGAAAGAAGAATCTTGGATTTCGCTTATTTCAAGTCGTGTTCTTTGGTGTAAATGCATATTGACCCAGAATTCGCAAAGTGTATCTAATGAGACCAAAATAACAAGACAGCGTCATTTTGCTTCCATATGCGTATAAAGAAGACGAATAAGCTTTGATTGGGCTTCTTTCAATTTGCATGGTGGCAGCCCTGACACATGGTGTTGTTGGTTGTTTCAGTGTTCATTCACCCACAAATAGCAAAGCAAAGTGTAATTGCCGAAACAAAGCAAAACAGGTTGTTTTCGGTTCCATCTACAAAGAAAGAAGAATCTTGGATTTCGCTTATTTCAAGTCGTGTTCTTTGGTGTAAATGCATATTGACCCACAATTCGCAAAGTTTATCTAATGAGACCAAAATAACAAAACACCGTCTTTTCGCTTCTATATGCGTTTCTATACGATGAATAAGCTTTGCTTGGGCTTCTTTCAATTCGCATGGTGTTGTTGGTTGTTTCTGTGTTCATTCACCCACAAATAGCAAAGCAGTGTAATGCCAAAACAAAGCAAAACGGGTTGTTTTCGGTTCCATCTACAAAGAAAGAAGAATCTTGGATTTCGCTTATTTCAAGTTCTTTGGTATAAATGCATATTGACCCAGAATTTGCAAAGCGTATGTAATGAGACCAAAATAACAAAACACCGTCTTTTCGCTTCTATAATAAGCGTTTCTACACGATGAATAAGCTTTGCTTGGGCTTCTTTCAATTCCCAGGTGTTTTGGGTGTGCACCAGAATCACCCCCAACCAAAGCAAAAAGGCTTTTTGGGTTCGGTCTTCATAAAAAGACGATGATAAAGCTCTGATGCGGCTTATTTCCCATTGTTGTTTTTGGGGTTAGAATGCACATTCACCCAGAAATCGCAGCGTGTCATGTTTGGTATCAGCCCAATTCAAGCAAAGGTGTTTTGGTTCCATCTCAATAGAGGACGAATAAGCTTTGATTTTTCTTTCATTGTTCATTCACCCACAAATAGCAAAGGGAAATGTAATAAGCCAAAACAGGTTGTTTCGGGTTCCAACTACATAGAAAGAAGAATCTTGGCTTTCTCTTATTTCAAATCGTGTTCTTTGGTGAAAATGCACATTGACCCAGAAATCGCAAAGTTTATGTAATTAGACCAAAATAACAAGACAGCGTCTTTTTGCTTCCATATGCGTATAAAGAAGACGAATAAGCTTTGCTTGGGCTTCTTTCAATTTGCATGGTGTTGTTGGCTGTTTCAGTGTTCATTCACCCACAAATAGCAAAGCAAAGTGTAATTGCCGAAACAAAGCAAAACAGGTTGTTTTCGGTTCCATCTACAAAGAAAGAAGAATCTTGGATTTCGCTTATTTCAAGTCGTGTTCTTTGGTGTAAATGCATATTGACCCAGAATTCGCAAAGTGTATCTAATGAGACCAAAATAACAAGACAGCGTCATTTTGCTTCCATATGCGTATAAAGAAGACGAATAAGCTTTGATTGGGCTTCTTTCAATTTGCATGGTGGCAGCCCTGACACATGGTGTTGTTGGTTGTTTCAGTGTTCATTCACCCACAAATAGCAAAGCAAAGTGTAATTGCCGAAACAAAGCAAAACAGGTTGTTTTCGGTTCCATCTACAAAGAAAGAAGAATCTTGGATTTCGCTTATTTCAAGTCGTGTTCTTTGGTGTAAATGCATATTGACCCAGAATTCGCAAAGTGTATCTAATGAGACCAAAATAACAAAACACCGTCTTTTCGCTTCTATATGCGTTTCTATACGATGAATAAGCTTTGCTTGGGCTTCTTTCAATTCGCATGGTGTTGTTGGTTGTTTCTGTGTTCATTCACCCACAAATAGCAAAGCAGTGTAATGCCAAAACAAAGCAAAACGGGTTGTTTTCGGTTCCATCTACAAAGAAAGAAGAATCTTGGATTTCGCTTATTTCAAGTTCTTTGGTATAAATGCATATTGACCCAGAATTTGCAAAGCGTATGTAATGAGACCAAAATAACAAAACACCGTCTTTTCGCTTCTATAATAAGCGTTTCTACACGATGAATAAGCTTTGCTTGGGCTTCTTTCAATTCCCAGGTGTTTTGGGTGTGCACCAGAATCACCCCCAACCAAAGCAAAAAGGCTTTTTGGGTTCGGTCTTCATAAAAAGACGATGATAAAGCTCTGATGCGGCTTATTTCCCATTGTTGTTTTTGGGGTTCGAATGCACATTCACCCAGAAATCGCAGCGTGTCATGTTTGGTATCAGCCCAATTCAAGCAAAGGTGTTTTGGTTCCATCTCAATAAGAGGACGAATAAGCTTTGATTTTTCTTTCATTGTTCATTCACCCACAAATAGCAAAGGGAAATGTAATAAGCCAAAACAGGTTGTTTCGGGTTCCAACTACATAGAAAGAAGAATCTTGGCTTTCTCTTATTTCAAATCGTGTTCTTTGGTGAAAATGCACATTGACCCAGAATTCGCAAAGTGTATCTAATGAGACCAAAATAACAAGACAGCGTCATTTTGCTTCCATATGCGTATAAAGAAGACGAATAAGCTTTGATTGGGCTTCTTTCAATTTGCATGGTGGCAGCCCTGACACATGGTGTTGTTGGTTGTTTCAGTGTTCATTCACCCACAAATAGCAAAGCAAAGTGTAATTGCCGAAACAAAGCAAAACAGGTTGTTTTCGGTTCCATCTACAAAGAAAGAAGAATCTTGGATTTCGCTTATTTCAAGTCGTGTTCTTTGGTGTAAATTGGTGTAAATTGACCCAGAATTCGCAAAGTGTATCTAATGAGACCAAAATAACAAAACACCGTCTTTTCGCTTCTATATGCGTTTCTATACGATGAATAAGCTTTGCTTGGGCTTCTTTCAATTCGCATGGTGTTGTTGGTTGTTTCTGTGTTCATTCACCCACAAATAGCAAAGCAGTGTAATGCCAAAACAAAGCAAAACGGGTTGTTTTCGGTTCCATCTACAAAGAAAGAAGAATCTTGGATTTCGCTTATTTCAAGTTCTTTGGTATAAATGCATATTGACCCAGAATTTGCAAAGCGTATGTAATGAGACCAAAATAACAAAACACCGTCTTTTCGCTTCTATAATAAGCGTTTCTACACGATGAATAAGCTTTGCTTGGGCTTCTTTCAATTCCCAGGTGTTTTGGGTGTGCACCAGAATCACCCCCAACCAAAGCAAAAAGGCTTTTTGGGTTCGGTCTTCATAAAAAGACGATGATAAAGCTCTGATGCGGCTTATTTCCCATTGTTGTTTTTGGGGTTCGAATGCACATTCACCCAGAAATCGCAGCGTGTCATGTTTGGTATCAGCCCAATTCAAGCAAAGGTGTTTTGGTTCCATCTCAATAAGAGGACGAATAAGCTTTGATTTTTCTTTCATTGTTCATTCACCCACAAATAGCAAAGGGAAATGTAATAAGCCAAAACAGGTTGTTTCGGGTTCCAACTACATAGAAAGAAGAATCTTGGCTTTCTCTTATTTCAAATCGTGTTCTTTGGTGAAAATGCACATTGACCCAGAAATCGCAAAGTATGTAATTAGACCAAAATAACAAGACAGCGTCTTTTTGCTTCCATATGCGTATAAAGAAGACGAATAAGCTTTGATTGGGCTTCTTTCAATTTGCATGGTGGTGTTGGCTGTTTCAGTGTTCATTCACCCACAAATAGCAAAGCAAAGTGTAATTGCCGAAACAAAGCAAAACAGGTTGTTTTCGGTTCCATCTACAAAGAAAGAAGAATCTTGGATTTCGCTTATTTCAAGTCGTGTTCTTTGGTGTAAATGCATATTGACCCAGAATTCGCAAAGTGTATCTAATGAGACCAAAATAACGAGAAAGCGTCATTTTGCTTCCATATGCGTATAAAGAAGACGAAAAAGCTTTGATTGGGCTTCTTTCAATTTGCATGGTGGTGTTGGCTGTTTCAGTGTTCATTCACCCACAAATAGCAAAGCAAAGTGTAATTGCCGAAACAAAGCAAAACAGGTTGTTTTCGGTTCCATCTACAAAGAAAGAAGAATCTTGGATTTCGCTTATTTCAAGTCGTGTTCTTTGGTGTAAATGCATATTGACCCACAATTCGCAAAGTGTATCTAATGAGACCAAAATAACAAAACACCGTCTTTTCGCTTCTATATGCGTTTCTATACGATGAATAAGCTTTGCTTGGGCTTCTTTCAATTCGCATGGTGTTGTTGGTTGTTTCTGTGTTCATTCACCCACAAATAGCAAAGCAGTGTAATGCCAAAACAAAGCAAAACGGGTTGTTTTCCGTTCCATCTACAAAGAAAGAAGAATCTTGGATTTCGCTTATTTCAAGTTCTTTGGTATAAATGCATATTGACCCAGAATTTGCAAAGCGTATGTAATGAGACCAAAATAACAAAACACCGTCTTTTCGCTTCTATAATAAGCGTTTCTACACGATGAATAAGCTTTGCTTGGGCTTCTTTCAATTCCCAGGTGTTTTGGGTGTGCACCAGAATCACCCCCAACCAAAGCAAAAAGGCTTTTTGGGTTCGGTCTTCATTAAAAAGACGATGATAAAGCTCTGATGCGGCTTATTTCCCATTGTTGTTTTTGGGGTTAGAATGCACATTCACCCAGAAATCGCAGCGTGTCATGTTTGGTATCAGCCCAATTCAAGCAAAGGTGTTTTGGTTCCATCTCAATAGAGGACGAATAAGCTTTGATTTTTCTTTCATTGTTCATTCACCCACAAATAGCAAAGGGAAATGTAATAAGCCAAAACAGGTTGTTTCGGGTTCCAACTACATAGAAAGAAGAATCTTGGCTTTCTCTTATTTCAAATCGTGTTCTTTGGTGAAAATGCACATTGACCCAGAAATCGCAAAGTTTATGTAATTAGACCAAAATAACAAGACAGCGTCTTTTTGCTTCCATATGCGTATAAAGAAGACGAATAAGCTTTGATTGGGCTTCTTTCAATTTGCATGGTGTTGTTGGCTGTTTCAGTGTTCATTCACCCACAAATAGCAAAGCAAAGTGTAATTGCCGAAACAAAGCAAAACAGGTTGTTTTCGGTTCCATCTACAAAGAAAGAAGAATCTTGGATTTCGCTTATTTCAAGTCGTGTTCTTTGGTGTAAATGCATATTGACCCAGAATTCGCAAAGTGTATCTAATGAGACCAAAATAACAAGACAGCGTCATTTTGCTTCCATATGCGTATAAAGAAGACGAATAAGCTTAGATTGGGCTTCTTTCAATTTGCATGGTGGCAGCCCTGACACATGGTGTTGTTGGTTGTTTCAGTGTTCATTCACCCACAAATAGCAAAGCAAAGTGTAATTGCCGAAACAAAGCAAAACAGGTTGTTTTCGGTTCCATCTACAAAGAAAGAAGAATCTTGGATTTCGCTTATTTCAAGTCGTGTTCTTTGGTGTAAATGCATATTGACCCACAATTCGCAAAGTGTATCTAATGAGACCAAAATAACAAAACACCGTCTTTTCGCTTCTATATGCGTTTCTATACGATGAATAAGCTTTGCTTGGGCTTCTTTCAATTCGCATGGTGTTGTTGGTTGTTTCTGTGTTCATTCACCCACAAATAGCAAAGCAGTGTAATGCCAAAACAAAGCAAAACGGGTTGTTTTCCGTTCCATCTACAAAGAAGAATCTTGGATTTCGCTTATTTCAAGTTCTTTGGTATAAATGCATATTGACCCAGAATTTGCAAAGCGTATGTAATGAGACCAAAATAACAAAACACCGTCTTTTCGCTTCTATAATAAGCGTTTCTACACGATGAATAAGCTTTGCTTGGGCTTCTTTCAATTCCCAGGTGTTTTGGGTGTGCACCAGAATCACCCCCAACCAAAGCAAAAAGGCTTTTTGGTTTCGGTCTTCATTAAAAAGACGATGATAAAGCTCTGATGCGGCTTATTTCCCATTGTTGTTTTTGGGGTTAGAATGCACATTCACCCAGAAATCGCAGCGTGTCATGTTTGGTATCAGCCCAATTCAAGCAAAGGTGTTTTGGTTCCATCTCAATAGAGGACGAATAAGCTTTGATTTTTCTTTCATTGTTCATTCACCCACAAATAGCAAAGGGAAATGTAATAAGCCAAAACAGGTTGTTTCGGGTTCCAACTACATAGAAAGAAGAATCTTGGCTTTCTCTTATTTCAAATCGTGTTCTTTGGTGAAAATGCACATTGACCCAGAAATCGCAAAGTTTATGTAATTAGACCAAAATAACAAGACAGCGTCTTTTTGCTTCCATATGCGTATAAAGAAGACGAATAAGCTTTGATTGGGCTTCTTTCAATTTGCATGGTGTTGTTGGCTGTTTCAGTGTTCATTCACCCACAAATAGCAAAGCAAAGTGTAATTGCCGAAACAAAGCAAAACAGGTTGTTTTCGGTTCCATCTACAAAGAAAGAAGAATCTTGGATTTCGCTTATTTCAAGTCGTGTTCTTTGGTGTAAATGCATATTGACCCAGAATTCGCAAAGTGTATCTAATGAGACCAAAATAACAAGACAGCGTCATTTTGCTTCCATATGCGTATAAAGAAGACGAATAAGCTTAGATTGGGCTTCTTTCAATTTGCATGGTGGCAGCCCTGACACATGGTGTTGTTGGTTGTTTCAGTGTTCATTCACCCACAAATAGCAAAGCAAAGTGTAATTGCCGAAACAAAGCAAAACAGGTTGTTTTCGGTTCCATCTACAAAGAAAGAAGAATCTTGGATTTCGCTTATTTCAAGTCGTGTTCTTTGGTGTAAATGCATATTGACCCAGAATTCGCAAAGTGTATCTAATGAGACCAAAATAACAAAACACCGTCTTTTCGCTTCTATATGCGTTTCTATACGATGAATAAGCTTTGCTTGGGCTTCTTTCAATTCGCATGGTGTTGTTGGTTGTTTCTGTGTTCATTCACCCACAAATAGCAAAGCAGTGTAATGCCAAAACAAAGCAAAACGGGTTGTTTTCGGTTCCATCTACAAAGAAAGAAGAATCTTGGATTTCGCTTATTTCAAGTTCTTTGGTATAAATGCATATTGACCCAGAATTTGCAAAGCGTATGTAATGAGACCAAAATAACAAAACACCGTCTTTTCGCTTCTATAATAAGCGTTTCTACACGATGAATAAGCTTTGCTTGGGCTTCTTTCAATTCCCAGGTGTTTTGGGTGTGCACCAGAATCACCCCCAACCAAAGCAAAAAGGCTTTTTGGGTTCGGTCTTCATAAAAAGACGATGATAAAGCTCTGATGCGGCTTATTTCCCATTGTTGTTTTTGGGGTTCGAATGCACATTCACCCAGAAATCGCAGCGTGTCATGTTTGGTATCAGCCCAATTCAAGCAAAGGTGTTTTGGTTCCATCTCAATAAGAGGACGAATAAGCTTTGATTTTTCTTTCATTGTTCATTCACCCACAAATAGCAAAGGGAAATGTAATAAGCCAAAACAGGTTGTTTCGGGTTCCAACTACATAGAAAGAAGAATCTTGGCTTTCTCTTATTTCAAATCGTGTTCTTTGGTGAAAATGCACATTGACCCAGAAATCGCAAAGTATGTAATTAGACCAAAATAACAAGACAGCGTCTTTTTGCTTCCATATGCGTATAAAGAAGACGAATAAGCTTTGATTGGGCTTCTTTCAATTTGCATGGTGGTGTTGGCTGTTTCAGTGTTCATTCACCCACAAATAGCAAAGCAAAGTGTAATTGCCGAAACAAAGCAAAACAGGTTGTTTTCGGTTCCATCTACAAAGAAAGAAGAATCTTGGATTTCGCTTATTTCAAGTCGTGTTCTTTGGTGTAAATGCATATTGACCCACAATTCGCAAAGTGTATCTAATGAGACCAAAATAACGAGAAAGCGTCATTTTGCTTCCATATGCGTATAAAGAAGACGAAAAAGCTTTGATTGGGCTTCTTTCAATTTGCATGGTGGTGTTGGCTGTTTCAGTGTTCATTCACCCACAAATAGCAAAGCAAAGTGTAATTGCCGAAACAAAGCAAAACAGGTTGTTTTCGGTTCCATCTACAAAGAAAGAAGAATCTTGGATTTCGCTTATTTCAAGTCGTGTTCTTTGGTGTAAATGCATATTGACCCACAATTCGCAAAGTGTATCTAATGAGACCAAAATAACAAAACACCGTCTTTTCGCTTCTATATGCGTTTCTATACGATGAATAAGCTTTGCTTGGGCTTCTTTCAATTCGCATGGTGTTGTTGGTTGTTTCTGTGTTCATTCACCCACAAATAGCAAAGCAGTGTAATGCCAAAACAAAGCAAAACGGGTTGTTTTCCGTTCCATCTACAAAGAAGAATCTTGGATTTCGCTTATTTCAAGTTCTTTGGTATAAATGCATATTGACCCAGAATTTGCAAAGCGTATGTAATGAGACCAAAATAACAAAACACCGTCTTTTCGCTTCTATAATAAGCGTTTCTACACGATGAATAAGCTTTGCTTGGGCTTCTTTCAATTCCCAGGTGTTTTGGGTGTGCACCAGAATCACCCCCAACCAAAGCAAAAAGGCTTTTTGGTTTCGGTCTTCATTAAAAAGACGATGATAAAGCTCTGATGCGGCTTATTTCCCATTGTTGTTTTTGGGGTTAGAATGCACATTCACCCAGAAATCGCAGCGTGTCATGTTTGGTATCAGCCCAATTCAAGCAAAGGTGTTTTGGTTCCATCTCAATAGAGGACGAATAAGCTTTGATTTTTCTTTCATTGTTCATTCACCCACAAATAGCAAAGGGAAATGTAATAAGCCAAAACAGGTTGTTTCGGGTTCCAACTACATAGAAAGAAGAATCTTGGCTTTCTCTTATTTCAAATCGTGTTCTTTGGTGAAAATGCACATTGACCCAGAAATCGCAAAGTTTATGTAATTAGACCAAAATAACAAGACAGCGTCTTTTTGCTTCCATATGCGTATAAAGAAGACGAATAAGCTTTGATTGGGCTTCTTTCAATTTGCATGGTGTTGTTGGCTGTTTCAGTGTTCATTCACCCACAAATAGCAAAGCAAAGTGTAATTGCCGAAACAAAGCAAAACAGGTTGTTTTCGGTTCCATCTACAAAGAAAGAAGAATCTTGGATTTCGCTTATTTCAAGTCGTGTTCTTTGGTGTAAATGCATATTGACCCAGAATTCGCAAAGTGTATCTAATGAGACCAAAATAACAAGACAGCGTCATTTTGCTTCCATATGCGTATAAAGAAGACGAATAAGCTTAGATTGGGCTTCTTTCAATTTGCATGGTGGCAGCCCTGACACATGGTGTTGTTGGTTGTTTCAGTGTTCATTCACCCACAAATAGCAAAGCAAAGTGTAATTGCCGAAACAAAGCAAAACAGGTTGTTTTCGGTTCCATCTACAAAGAAAGAAGAATCTTGGATTTCGCTTATTTCAAGTCGTGTTCTTTGGTGTAAATGCATATTGACCCACAATTCGCAAAGTGTATCTAATGAGACCAAAATAACAAAACACCGTCTTTTCGCTTCTATATGCGTTTCTATACGATGAATAAGCTTTGCTTGGGCTTCTTTCAATTCGCATGGTGTTGTTGGTTCTTTCTGTGTTCATTCACCCACAAATAGCAAAGCAGTGTAATGCCAAAACAAAGCAAAACGGGTTGTTTTCGGTTCCATCTACAAAGAAAGAAGAATCTTGGATTTCGCTTATTTCAAGTTCTTTGGTATAAATGCATATTGACCCAGAATTTGCAAAGCGTATGTAATGAGACCAAACACCGTCTTTTCGCTTCTATAATAAGCGTTTCTACACGATGAATAAGCTTTGCTTGGGCTTCTTTCAATTCCCAGGTGTTTTGGGTGTGCACCAGAATCACCCCCAACCAAAGCAAAAAGGCTTTTTGGGTTCGGTCTTCATAAAAAGACGATGATGAAGCTCTGATGCGGCTTATTTCCCATTGTTGTTTTTGGGGTTAGAATGCACATTCACCCAGAAATCGCAGCGTGTCATGTTTGGTATCAGCCCAATTCAAGCAAAGGTGTTTTGGTTCCATCTCAATAGAGGACGAATAAGCTTTGATTTTTCTTTCATTGTTCATTCACCCACAAATAGCAAAGGGAAATGTAATAAGCCAAAACAGGTTGTTTCGGGTTCCAACTACATAGAAAGAAGAATCTTGGCTTTCTCTTATTTCAAATCGTGTTCTTTGGTGAAAATGCACATTGACCCAGAAATCGCAAAGTTTATGTAATTAGACCAAAATAACAAGACAGCGTCTTTTTGCTTCCATATGCATATAAAGAAGACGAATAAGCTTTGATTGGGCTTCTTTCAATTTGCATGGTGTTGTTGGCTGTTTCAGTGTTCATTCACCCACAAATAGCAAAGCAAAGTGTAATTGCCGAAACAAAGCAAAACAGGTTGTTTTCGGTTCCATCTACAAAGAAAGAAGAATCTTGGATTTCGCTTATTTCAAGTCGTGTTCTTTGGTGTAAATGCATATTGACCCAGAATTCGCAAAGTGTATCTAATGAGACCAAAATAACGAGAAAGCGTCATTTTGCTTCCATATGCGTATAAAGAAGACGAATAAGCTTAGATTGGGCTTCTTTCAATTTGCATGGTGGCAGCCCTGACACATGGTGTTGTTGGTTGTTTCAGGGTTCATTCACCCACAAATAGCAAAGCAAAGTGTAATTGCCGAAACAAAGCAAAACAGGTTGTTTTTGGTTCCATCTTCAAAGAAAGAAGAATCTTGGATTTCGCTTACTTCAAGTTCTTTGGTGTAAATGCATATTGACCCAGAATTTGCAAAGCGTATGTAATGAGACCAAAATAACAAAACACCGTCTTTTCGCTTCTATAATAAGCACGATGAATACACGATGAATAAGCTTGGGCTTCTTTCAATTCGCAGGTGTTTTGGGTGTGCACCAGAATCACCCCCAACCAAAGCAAAAAGGCTTTTTGGGTTCGGTCTTCATAAAAAGACGATGATAAAGCTCTGATGCGGCTTATTTCCCATTGTTGTTTTTGGGGTTAGAATGCACGTTCACCCAGAAATCGCAGCGTGTCATGTTTGGTATCAGCCCAATTCAAGCAAAGGTGTTTTGGTTCCATCTCAATAGAGGACGAATAAGCTTTGATTTTTCTTTCATTGTTCATTCACCCACAAATAGCAAAGGGAAATGTATTAAGCCAAAACAGGTTGTTTCGGGTTCCAACTACATAAGAAAGAAGAATCTTGGCTTTCTCTTATTTCAAATCGTGTTCTTTGGTGTAAATGCATATTGACCCAGAATTCGCAAAGCGTATCTAATGAGACCAAAATAACAAAACACCGTCTTTTCGCTTCTATATGCGTTTCTATACGATGAATAAGCTTTGCTTGGGCTTCTTTCAATTCGCATGGTGTTGTTGGTTGTTTCTGTGTTCATTCACCCACAAATAGCAAAGCAGTGTTATGCCAAAACAAAGCAAAACGGGTTGTTTTCCAGTTACAGATAGGTAGCCGTGTTGGTCTGCCATAGTCAAAACAAAACAAATTCCTTCCAGTAGAACCTTAAAGACCAACTAAGTCAGTTCTTGGTATGAGCTTTCGTGTGCATGCACACTTCTTCAGATACACTTAGTTAGTCTTTAAGGTGCTACTGGAAGGAATTTGTTCGGGTTGTTTACCGTTCCATCTACAAAGAAAGAAGAATCTTGGATTTCGCTTATTTCAAGTTCTTTGGTATAAATGGATATTGACCCAGAATTTGCAAAGCGTATGTAATGAGACCAAAATAACAAAACACCGTCTTTTCGCTTCTATAATAAGCGTTTCTACACGATGAATAAGCTTTGCTTGGGCTTCTTTCAATTCCCAGGTGTTTTGGGTGTGCACCAGAATCACCCCCAACCAAAGCAAAAAGACTTTTTGGGTTCGGTCTTCATTAAAAAGACGATGATAAAGCTCTGATGCGGCTTATTTCCAATTGTTGTTTTTGGGGTTAGAATGCACATTCACCCAGAAATCGCAGCGTGTCATGTTTGGTATCAGCCCAATTCAAGCAAAGGTGTTTTGGTTCCATCTCAATAGAGGACGAATAAGCTTTGATTTTTCTTTCATTGTTCATTCACCCACAAATAGCAAAGGGAAATGTAATAAGCCAAAACAGGTTGTTTCGGGTTCCAACTACATAGAAAGAAGAATCTTGGCTTTCTCTTATTTCAAATCGTGTTCTTTGGTGAAAATGCACATTGACCCAGAAATCGCAAAGTTTATGTAATTAGACCAAAATAACAAGACAGCGTCTTTTTGCTTCCATATGCGTATAAAGAAGACGAATAAGCTTTGATTGGGCTTCTTTCAATTTGCATGGTGTTGTTGGCTGTTTCAGTGTTCATTCACCCACAAATAGCAAAGCAAAGTGTAATTGCCGAAACAAAGCAAAACAGGTTGTTTTCGGTTCCATCTACAAAGAAAGAAGAATCTTGGATTTCGCTTATTTCAAGTCGTGTTCTTTGGTGTAAATGCATATTGACCCAGAATTCGCAAAGTGTATCTAATGAGACCAAAATAACAAGACAGCGTCATTTTGCTTCCATATGCGTATAAAGAAGACGAATAAGCTTAGATTGGGCTTCTTTCAATTTCCATGGTGGCAGCCCTGACACATGGTGTTGTTGGTTGTTTCAGTGTTCATTCACCCACAAATAGCAAAGCAAAGTGTAATTGCCGAAACAAAGCAAAACAGGTTGTTTTCGGTTCCATCTACAAAGAAAGAAGAATCTTGGATTTCGCTTATTTCAAGTCGTGTTCTTTGGTGTAAATGCATATTGACCCAGAATTCGCAAAGTGTATCTAATGAGACCAAAATAACAAAACACCGTCTTTTCGCTTCTATATGCGTTTCTATACGATGAATAAGCTTTGCTTGGGCTTCTTTCAATTCGCATGGTGTTGTTGGTTGTTTCTGTGTTCATTCACCCACAAATAGCAAAGCAGTGTAATGCCAAAACAAAGCAAAACGGGTTGTTTTCGGTTCCATCTACAAAGAAAGAAGAATCTTGGATTTCGCTTATTTCAAGTTCTTTGGTATAAATGCATATTGACCCAGAATTTGCAAAGCGTATGTAATGAGACCAAAATAACAAAACACCGTCTTTTCGCTTCTATAATAAGCGTTTCTACACGATGAATAAGCTTTGCTTGGGCTTCTTTCAATTCCCAGGTGTTTTGGGTGTGCACCAGAATCACCCCCAACCAAAGCAAAAAGGCTTTTTGGGTTCGGTCTTCATAAAAAGACGATGATAAAGCTCTGATGCGGCTTATTTCCAATTGTTGTTTTTGGGGTTAGAATGCACATTCACCCAGAAATCGCAGCGTGTCATGTTTGGTATCAGCTCAATTCAAGCAAAGGTGTTTTGGTTCCATCTCAATAGAGGACGAATAAGCTTTGATTTTTCTTTCATTGTTCATTCACCCACAAATAGCAAAGGGAAATGTAATAAGCCAAAACAGGTTGTTTCGGGTTCCAACTACATAGAAAGAAGAATCTTGGCTTTCTCTTATTTCAAATCGTGTTCTTTGGTGAAAATGCACATTGACCCAGAAATCGCAAAGTTTATGTAATTAGACCAAAATAACAAGACAGCGTCTTTTTGCTTCCATATGCGTATAAAGAAGACGAATAAGCTTTGATTGGGCTTCTTTCAATTTGCATGGTGTTGTTGGCTGTTTCAGTGTTCATTCACCCACAAATAGCAAAGCAAAGTGTAATTGCCGAAACAAAGCAAAACAGGTTGTTTTCGGTTCCATCTACAAAGAAAGAAGAATCTTGGATTTCGCTTATTTCAAGTCGTGTTCTTTGGTGTAAATGCATATTGACCCAGAATTCGCAAAGTGTATCTAATGAGACCAAAATAACAAAACACCGTCTTTTCGCGTCTATATGCGTTTCTATACGATGAATAAGCTTTGCTTGGGCTTCTTTCAATTCGCATGGTGTTGTTGGTTGTTTCTGTGTTCATTCACCCACAAATAGCAAAGCAGTGTTATGCCAAAACAAAGCAAAACGGGTTGTTTTCCAGTTACAGATAGGTAGCCGTGTTGGTCTGCCATAGTCAAAACAAAACAAATTCCTTCCAGTGGGACCTTAAAGACCAACTAAGTCAGTTCTTGGTATGAGCTTTCGTGTGCATGCACACTTCTTCAGATACACTTAGTTGGTCTTTAAGGTGCTACTGGAAGGAATTTGTTCGGGTTGTTTACCGTTCCATCTACAAAGAAAGAAGAATCTTGGATTTCGCTTATTTCAAGTTCTTTGGTATAAATGGATATTGACCCAGAATTTGCAAAGCGTATGTAATGAGACCAAAATAACAAAACACCGTCTTTTCGCTTCTATAATAAGCGTTTCTACACGATGAATAAGCTTTGCTTGGGCTTCTTTCAATTCCCAGGTGTTTTGGGTGTGCACCAGAATCACCCCCAACCAAAGCAAAAAGGCTTTTTGGGTTCGGTCTTCATAAAAAGACGATGATAAAGCTCTGATGCGGCTTATTTCCCATTGTTGTTTTTGGGGTTAGAATGCACATTCACCCAGAAATCGCAGCGTGTCATGTTTGGTATCAGCCCAATTCAAGCAAAGGTGTATTGGTTCCATCTCAATAGAGGACGAATAAGCTTTGATTTTTCTTTCATTGTTCATTCACCCACAAATAGCAAAGGGAAATGTAATAAGCCAAAACAGGTTGTTTCGGGTTCCAACTACATAGAAAGAAGAATCTTGGCTTTCTCTTATTTCAAATCGTGTTCTTTGGTGAAAATGCACATTGACCCAGAAATCGCAAAGTTTATGTAATTAGACCAAAATAACAAGACAGCGTCTTTTTGCTTCCATATGCGTATAAAGAAGACGAATAAGCTTTGATTGGGCTTCTTTCAATTTGCATGGTGTTGTTGGCTGTTTCAGTGTTCATTCACCCACAAATAGCAAAGCAAAGTGTAATTGCCGAAACAAAGCAAAACAGGTTGTTTTCGGTTCCATCTACAAAGAAAGAAGAATCTTGGATTTCGCTTATTTCAAGTCGTGTTCTTTGGTGTAAATGCATATTGACCCAGAATTCGCAAAGTGTATCTAATGAGACCAAAATAACAAAACACCGTCTTTTCGCTTCTATATGCGTTTCTATACGATGAATAAGCTTTGCTTGGGCTTCTTTCAATTCGCATGGTGTTGTTGGTTCTTTCTGTGTTCATTCACCCACAAATAGCAAAGCAGTGTAATGCCAAAACAAAGCAAAACGGGTTGTTTTCGGTTCCATCTACAAAGAAAGAAGAATCTTGGATTTCGCTTATTTCAAGTTCTTTGGTATAAATGCATATTGACCCAGAATTTGCAAAGCGTATGTAATGAGACCAAAATAACAAAACACCGTCTTTTCGCTTCTATAATAAGCGTTTCTACACGATGAATAAGCTTTGCTTGGGCTTCTTTCAATTCCCAGGTGTTTTGGGTGTGCACCAGAATCACCCCCAACCAAAGCAAAAAGGCTTTTTGGGTTCGGTCTTCATAAAAAGACGATGATGAAGCTCTGATGCGGCTTATTTCCCATTGTTGTTTTTGGGGTTAGAATGCACATTCACCCAGAAATCGCAGCGTGTCATGTTTGGTATCAGCCCAATTCAAGCAAAGGTGTTTTGGTTCCATCTCAATAGAGGACGAATAAGCTTTGATTTTTCTTTCATTGTTCATTCACCCACAAATAGCAAAGGGAAATGTAATAAGCCAAAACAGGTTGTTTCGGGTTCCAACTACATAGAAAGAAGAATCTTGGCTTTCTCTTATTTCAAATCGTGTTCTTTGGTGAAAATGCACATTGACCCAGAAATCGCAAAGTTTATGTAATTAGACCAAAATAACAAGACAGCGTCTTTTTGCTTCCATATGCATATAAAGAAGACGAATAAGCTTTGATTGGGCTTCTTTCAATTTGCATGGTGTTGTTGGCTGTTTCAGTGTTCATTCACCCACAAATAGCAAAGCAAAGTGTAATTGCCGAAACAAAGCAAAACAGGTTGTTTTCGGTTCCATCTACAAAGAAAGAAGAATCTTGGATTTCGCTTATTTCAAGTCGTGTTCTTTGGTGTAAATGCATATTGACCCAGAATTCGCAAAGTGTATCTAATGAGACCAAAATAACGAGAAAGCGTCATTTTGCTTCCATATGCGTATAAAGAAGACGAATAAGCTTAGATTGGGCTTCTTTCAATTTGCATGGTGGCAGCCCTGACACATGGTGTTGTTGGTTGTTTCAGGGTTCATTCACGCACAAATAGCAAAGCAAAGTGTAATTGCCGAAACAAAGCAAAACAGGTTGTTTTTGGTTCCATCTACAAAGAAAGAAGAATCTTGGATTTCGCTTACTTCAAGTTCTTTGGTGTAAATGCATATTGACCCAGAATTTGCAAAGCGTATGTAATGAGACCAAAATAACAAAACACCGTCTTTTCGCTTCTATAATAAGCACGATGAATACACGATGAATAAGCTTGGGCTTCTTTCAATTCGCAGGTGTTTTGGGTGTGCACCAGAATCACCCCCAACCAAAGCAAAAAGGCTTTTTGGGTTCGGTCTTCATAAAAAGACGATGATAAAGCTCTGATGCGGCTTATTTGCCATTGTTGTTTTTGGGGTTAGAATGCACGTTCACCCAGAAATCGCAGCGTGTCATGTTTGGTATCAGCCCAATTCAAGCAAAGGTGTTTTGGTTCCATCTCAATAGAGGACGAATAAGCTTTGATTTTTCTTTCATTGTTCATTCACCCACAAATAGCAAAGGGAAATGTATTAAGCCAAAACAGGTTGTTTCGGGTTCCAACTACATAAGAAAGAAGAATCTTGGCTTTCTCTTATTTCAAATCGTGTTCTTTGGTGTAAATGCATATTGACCCAGAATTCGCAAAGCGTATCTAATGAGACCAAAATAACAAAACACCGTCTTTTCGCTTCTATATGCGTTTCTATACGATGAATAAGCTTTGCTTGGGCTTCTTTCAATTCGCATGGTGTTGTTGGTTGTTTCTGTGTTCATTCACCCACAAATAGCAAAGCAGTGTTATGCCAAAACAAAGCAAAACGGGTTGTTTTCCAGTTACAGATAGGTAGCCGTGTTGGTCTGCCATAGTCAAAACAAAACAAATTCCTTCCAGTAGCACCTTAAAGACCAACTAAGTCAGTTCTTGGTATGAGCTTTCGTGTGCATGCACACTTCTTCAGATACACTTAGTTGGTCTTTAAGGTGCTACTGGAAGGAATTTGTTCGGGTTGTTTACCGTTCCATCTACAAAGAAAGAAGAATCTTGGATTTCGCTTATTTCAAGTTCTTTGGTATAAATGGATATTGACCCAGAATTTGCAAAGCGTATGTAATGAGACCAAAATAACAAAACACCGTCTTTTCGCTTCTATAATAAGCGTTTCTACACGATGAATAAGCTTTGCTTGGGCTTCTTTCAATTCCCAGGTGTTTTGGGTGTGCACCAGAATCACCCCCAACCAAAGCAAAAAGACTTTTTGGGTTCGGTCTTCATTAAAAAGACGATGATAAAGCTCTGATGCGGCTTATTTCCAATTGTTGTTTTTGGGGTTAGAATGCACATTCACCCAGAAATCGCAGCGTGTCATGTTTGGTATCAGCCCAATTCAAGCAAAGGTGTTTTGGTTCCATCTCAATAGAGGACGAATAAGCTTTGATTTTTCTTTCATTGTTCATTCACCCACAAATAGCAAAGGGAAATGTAATAAGCCAAAACAGGTTGTTTCGGGTTCCAACTACATAGAAAGAAGAATCTTGGCTTTCTCTTATTTCAAATCGTGTTCTTTGGTGAAAATGCACATTGACCCAGAAATCGCAAAGTTTATGTAATTAGACCAAAATAACAAGACAGCGTCTTTTTGCTTCCATATGCGTATAAAGAAGACGAATAAGCTTTGATTGGGCTTCTTTCAATTTGCATGGTGTTGTTGGCTGTTTCAGTGTTCATTCACCCACAAATAGCAAAGCAAAGTGTAATTGCCGAAACAAAGCAAAACAGGTTGTTTTCGGTTCCATCTACAAAGAAAGAAGAATCTTGGATTTCGCTTATTTCAAGTCGTGTTCTTTGGTGTAAATGCATATTGACCCAGAATTCGCAAAGTGTATCTAATGAGACCAAAATAACAAGACAGCGTCATTTTGCTTCCATATGCGTATAAAGAAGACGAATAAGCTTAGATTGGGCTTCTTTCAATTTGCATGGTGGCAGCCCTGACACATGGTGTTGTTGGTTGTTTCAGTGTTCATTCACCCACAAATAGCAAAGCAAAGTGTAATTGCCGAAACAAAGCAAAACAGGTTGTTTTCGGTTCCATCTACAAAGAAAGAAGAATCTTGGATTTCGCTTATTTCAAGTCGTGTTCTTTGGTGTAAATGCATATTGACCCACAATTCGCAAAGTGTATCTAATGAGACCAAAATAACAAAACACCGTCTTTTCGCTTCTATATGCGTTTCTATACGATGAATAAGCTTTGCTTGGGCTTCTTTCAATTCGCATGGTGTTGTTGGTTCTTTCTGTGTTCATTCACCCACAAATAGCAAAGCAGTGTAATGCCAAAACAAAGCAAAACGGGTTGTTTTCGGTTCCATCTACAAAGAAAGAAGAATCTTGGATTTCGCTTATTTCAAGTTCTTTGGTATAAATGCATATTGACCCAGAATTTGCAAAGCGTATGTAATGAGACCAAAATAACAAAACACCGTCTTTTCGCTTCTATAATAAGCGTTTCTACACGATGAATAAGCTTTGCTTGGGCTTCTTTCAATTCCCAGGTGTTTTGGGTGTGCACCAGAATCACCCCCAACCAAAGCAAAAAGGCTTTTTGGGTTCGGTCTTCATAAAAAGACGATGATAAAGCTCTGATGCGGCTTATTTCCAATTGTTGTTTTTGGGGTTAGAATGCACATTCACCCAGAAATCGCAGCGTGTCATGTTTGGTATCAGCTCAATTCAAGCAAAGGTGTTTTGGTTCCATCTCAATAGAGGACGAATAAGCTTTGATTTTTCTTTCATTGTTCATTCACCCACAAATAGCAAAGGGAAATGTAATAAGCCAAAACAGGTTGTTTCGGGTTCCAACTACATAGAAAGAAGAATCTTGGCTTTCTCTTATTTCAAATCGTGTTCTTTGGTGAAAATGCACATTGACCCAGAAATCGCAAAGTTTATGTAATTAGACCAAAATAACAAGACAGCGTCTTTTTGCTTCCATATGCGTATAAAGAAGACGAATAAGCTTTGATTGGGCTTCTTTCAATTTGCATGGTGTTGTTGGCTGTTTCAGTGTTCATTCACCCACAAATAGCAAAGCAAAGTGTAATTGCCGAAACAAAGCAAAACAGGTTGTTTTCGGTTCCATCTACAAAGAAAGAAGAATCTTGGATTTCGCTTATTTCAAGTCGTGTTCTTTGGTGTAAATGCATATTGACCCAGAATTCGCAAAGTGTATCTAATGAGACCAAAATAACAAAGCGTTATTTTGCTTCCATATGCGTATAAAGAAGACGAATAAGCTTTGATTGGGCTTCTTTCAATTTGCATGGTGGCAGCCCTGACACATGGTGTTGTTGGTTGTTTCAGTGTTCATTCACCCACAAATAGCAAAGCAAAGTGTAATTGCCGAAACAAAGCAAAACAGGTTGTTTTCGGTTCCATCTACAAAGAAAGAAGAATCTTGGATTTCGCTTATTTCAAGTCGTGTTCTTTGGTGTAAATGCATATTGACCCAGAATTCGCAAAGTGTATCTAATGAGACCAAAATAACAAAACACCGTCTTTTCGCGTCTATATGCGTTTCTATACGATGAATAAGCTTTGCTTGGGCTTCTTTCAATTCGCATGGTGTTGTTGGTTGTTTCTGTGTTCATTCACCCACAAATAGCAAAGCAGTGTTATGCCAAAACAAAGCAAAACGGGTTGTTTTCCAGTTACAGATAGGTAGCCGTGTTGGTCTGCCATAGTCAAAACAAAACAAATTCCTTCCAGTGGCACCTTAAAGACCAACTAAGTCAGTTCTTGGTATGAGCTTTCGTGTGCATGCACACTTCTTCAGATACACTTAGTTGGTCTTTAAGGTGCTACTGGAAGGAATTTGTTCGGGTTGTTTACCGTTCCATCTACAAAGAAAGAAGAATCTTGGATTTCGCTTATTTCAAGTTCTTTGGTATAAATGGATATTGACCCAGAATTTGCAAAGCGTATGTAATGAGACCAAAATAACAAAACACTGTCTTTTCGCTTCTATAATAAGCGTTTCTACACGATGAATAAGCTTTGCTTGGGCTTCTTTCAATTCCCAGGTGTTTTGGGTGTGCACCAGAATCACCCCCAACCAAAGCAAAAAGGCTTTTTGGGTTCGGTCTTCATAAAAAGACGATGATAAAGCTCTGATGCGGCTTATTTCCCATTGTTGTTTTTGGGGTTAGAATGCACATTCACCCAGAAATCGCAGCGTGTCATGTTTGGTATCAGCCCAATTCAAGCAAAGGTGTTTTGGTTCCATCTCAATAGAGGACGAATAAGCTTTGATTTTTCTTTCATTGTTCATTCACCCACAAATAGCAAAGGGAAATGTAATAAGCCAAAACAGGTTGTTTCGGGTTCCAACTACATAGAAAGAAGAATCTTGGCTTTCTCTTATTTCAAATCGTGTTCTTTGGTGAAAATGCACATTGACCCAGAAATCGCAAAGTTTATGTAATTAGACCAAAATAACAAGACAGCGTCTTTTTGCTTCCATATGCGTATAAAGAAGACGAATAAGCTTTGATTGGGCTTCTTTCAATTTGCATGGTGTTGTTGGCTGTTTCAGTGTTCATTCACCCACAAATAGCAAAGCAAAGTGTAATTGCCGAAACAAAGCAAAACAGGTTGTTTTCGGTTCCATCTACAAAGAAAGAAGAATCTTGGATTTCGCTTATTTCAAGTCGTGTTCTTTGGTGTATATTGACCCAGAATTCGCAAAATGTATCTAATGAGACCAAAATAACAAAACACCGTCTTTTCGCTTCTATATGCGTTTCTATACGATGAATAAGCTTTGCTTGGGCTTCTTTCAATTCGCATGGTGTTGTTGGTTGTTTCTGTGTTCATTCACCCACAAATAGCAATGCAGTGTAATGTCAAAACAAAGCAAAACGGGTTGTTTTCCGTTCCATCTACAGAGAAAGAAGAATCTTGGATTTCGCTTATTTCAAGTTCTTTGGTATAAATGCATATTGACCCAGAATTTGCAAAGTGAATGTAATGAGACCAAAATAACAAAACTCCATCTTTTCGCTTCTATAATAAGCGTTTCTACACGATGAATAAGCTTTGCTTGGGCTTCTTTCAATTCGCAGGTGTTTTGGGTGTGCACCAGAATCACCCCCAACCAAAGCAAAAAGGCTTTTTGGGTTCGGTCTCCATATAAAGACGATGATAAAGCTCTGATGCGGCTTATTTCCAATTGTTTTTTTGGGGGGTTAGAATGCACATTCACCCAGAAATCGCAGCGTGTCATGTTTGGTATCAGCCCAATTCAAGCAAAGGTGTTTTGGTTCCATCTCAATAGAGGACGAATAAGCTTTGATTTTTCTTTCATTTTCTTTCATTTCTTTCATTTTTCTTTCATAGCAAAGTTTATGTAATTAGACCAAAATAACAAGACAGCGTCTTTTTCCTTCCATATGCGTATAAAGAAGACGAATAAGCTTTGATTGGGCTTCTTTCAATTTGCATGGTGTTGTTGGTTGTTTCAGTGTTCATTCACCCACAAATAGCAAAGCAAAGTGTAATTGCCGAAACAAAGCAAAACAGGTTGTTTTCGGTTCCATCTACAAAGAAAGAAGAATCTTGGATTTCGCTTATTTCAAGTCGTGTTCTTTGGTGTAAATGCATATTGACCCAGAATTCGTAAAGTGTATCTAATGAGACCAAAATAACAAAACACCGTCTTTTCGCTTCTATATGCGTTTCTATACGATGAGTAAGCTTTGCTTGGGCTTCTTTCAATTCGCATGGTGTTGTTGGTTGTTTCTGTGTTCATTCACCCACAAATAGCAAAGCAGTGTACAAATAGCAAAGCAAAACGGGTTGTTTTCGGTTCCATCTACAAAGAAAGAAGAATCTTGGATTTCACTTATTTCAAGTTCTTTGGTATAAATGCATATTGACCCAGAATTTGCAAAGTGTATGTAATGAGACCAAAATAACAAAACACCGTTGTCAGGGGTTCAGGGAGAGAGGCGCAGAGGAGGGAGGAGACCGAGAGTGAGGGAGAAGGATTCCAGGCTGACGAGGAAGAGGACGACAATGACCCGAGATGGTCCATGAGTCCGTCCAGTGAATCGGAGGATTCCCAAAAGGGAGCCCCCCTGGTCAAGCCAAGGGGAGCCCAAGGGGGAAGCAGTCAGGAGCAGGGGAACGTAGGGGGAACCGCCAGTGGGAGTTGGAGATCGGGACCGGCTTCTCCACTGGAACGGAGTGAAGAGGGTGGAGTTACCAGTGTGTCGGGAGGAACAGAACAAGGAGCAGAGGGGGGAAGGAGATCGGGGCAAGACGTCCTGCCGGAAGGGGCGGAAAGCAGTACCGGGAGCAGTGTGGCTGTTGAAAGGAAGGTCAGGAGCAACGTACGCGCGCCAAGTTCAAATGTGGAGGCGCGCGGAAGTGGGGAGAGCTCTGGGGAGGAGCCTGGTGCCAAAGCACGAAGGAGGGGGGAGCAGGCAGGAGAAGACTCAGCCTCTGGGGAGTCCCGGAAGGAGGGAACACAGGGGGGCAGGAAGACCCTGCGGAAAAGGAAAGAGAGGAAAAGGTGGAGCAGCACAAGCCTCTTAAATTGGTGCAGGGGAGGGACGGACTCAGAGGGGACTTCTAACATCTAAGGGTAACAGATGCGGAGCCACGGAGTTTGGATGTAATGACAACAATGATCTTCAATAAAACCTTTTGTATATAGCTTGGACTGGACTTTGGTCTCTTGTGA
Source organism: Podarcis erhardii (assembly GCF_964252035.2). Classification (NCBI taxonomy): domain Eukaryota; kingdom Metazoa; phylum Chordata; class Lepidosauria; order Squamata; family Lacertidae; genus Podarcis; species Podarcis erhardii. The sequence goes on along the minus strand of NC_138502.1, from coordinate 55,791,107 downwards.
GCTGGGACCCAGGGTGGCTCTGACAGGTAGTCTACCATCTTTAGTGACTACCTGTCTCTGTGCCTTGTCCATATTTGTAGACACCACTCCATTCATATCTCCCATCAAAATCATATTATAGTCCATATAATCCATCAGAGTCTCATGTAACTTCTTAAAGAACTCCGATTTTCCTTCATTTGGTGCATAGATGCCTACTATCAAGAACTGCTCTCCTTGTGATTGAATTTCAATTGCAACAAATCTTCCTTGGTCATCTTTGAATATAAATTTCGGTGATAGGCTCTCCTTTGCATAAAGGACCACTCCTCTTTTTTAAACTTTATCTGATGAGATAAATTCATGGCCCAATCTTTTATTACTCAATATCTTCCTGTGTAGCCTTATCACATGTGTTTCTTGTAAACAGTTCAAGTCCAATTGTTCTTTTTTCAATAAATGAGACTCTCCGCCTTTTTTCTGGGGAGTTCAGTCCATTTACATTCCAGCTCAAAACTTGCAACGCCATGATGTAATTACACTGATATTCCTCCAACTGCGCCCAATGCTTGCTCTTCTGTTGGTGGTGTTGGTGACACATTCACTGGGGGATCCAATCCAAAGGGTAATGCTGATATATCCAATATTCCTCTATTTGGTGATCCGATGCTCTTTGCTCTAGTCCTCTATCTGGTGATCTTCTATCCGATGCTCGTGGCTCTTTTCCAAGTTCCTTCTGCAGATCTTCTTCGTATTTATACAAAACTTTACTTTATCTTCTACTGATCTTATTTTTATTTTCCTTCCTTTGAAACTGAAAGATAGACCTTGGGGAAACTCCCACCTAAAGATGATTTTATTCCTTCTCAGCAGGGCAACCAAGTCTCTGTAGTTAGGCCTAAGATCCAAGAGATATTTCGGGATGTCTTAAAAAATTTCCACTCTTGACTGTTGTACTTCTAAGTTCTTCTGGTAGTGCCAACCCAATATTCTGTCTCTCTCTTCTTTGATTTGGAGGGTAATCAAGCAATCTCTTATTCTATTCTTCTCTTTTTTCCCTCCTCTTCCAAGTCTGAAGGCCTTCACAATTCTAAACTCTTCTCGGCCTAAGTCCAAGTCCCAAAAGTTGGCAAATTCCTGCGTGAGAAAGTCTATCAAACTTTCCTTCTCCAATTCAGGTAAAGCTCTGATCAAACTTTCCTTCTCCAATTCAGGTAAAGCTCTGATCCTCAGATTTGTCTGTTTTTCTTTAAGTTCAATCATAGCAAGCTTCAACTTATGGTCATCAAGTTGCCTCTGTAGGGCTGGGACTCTCTCTCTCTCCAGTTGTGTTACTTTACATTCCACAGCAACAGCTTTTTCCCTGGCTTCCTCCGCAGTCTGCTGTATCAAAGTAGATTCCTGTATCAATTTCTGAATGGTTTCTGTATTGGTATTCACCTTTTGACCCAGATTATTTATACTAAATCAATTTTAGTGGTTGCCACATCCACTTTCTTGTTAAGCTGTTACAATGAATCATTTATCTTGCTTAATGCAACCGCTAAGGCCTCTTCTGTTGACATTCCTCTTGATTTTGAGTATGCTGGTACAGCAGCTGAAGAGGCAGGGGGGCCTGATGTTGAGGCTCTCCTGGGTTGCTGCAAAGTCTTCCCAGACCTTAATGTTTTTTCAGGAATTGACTGGTCTGTTTTTTCCTTTCCATTTGCCATAACACTTAAAAGATTCAAGGTCAGTCCCAGAGTCACACAGTTTTTTATCTTGCAGCTGGAAATTCCCCCAGCCCAGCACTTGTAACAGTTTCAAAAGCTTCCTCTAGGGGGAAACAGTTTCTATTTATATTAATCCGTAATGTCCCCTTTTAAACACAGTTCAAACAATGAAGTTAGTTTCAATTTTCAGTTACTTTTACTCCTTTTTAAGAGCAGACAGAGACAGTGGAAACAATGTATTTCTCTTATTTAGCTAGCTGTCAATGAACATTCTAATCACTGTCAATGAACGTCAGTCCTGCTACCAGCCCGTTTCCAGGGTCGGAGCAGTGGTATTTTAACTCTCTTCGCTCTCTCCTGCAGACATGCTCCGTCCAAAACTCCCTCCCCCCTTCTCCGGCCTCCAAGGGGGGTTTAATGTTTTTTACCAATGGAAATTTAGTCCTTTACTGTCAGGGTTTTAGGGAGAGAGGAGACAGAGAGCGAGGGCGAGGAGGAAGAGGACGACAACGAGCCGAGGTTGTCCCAAAGTCCGTCTAGCGAATCAGAGGATTCCCAGAAGGGAGCCCCCCTGGTCAGGCCAAGGGGCAATAGAGAGGGAATCAGTCAGAAAGAGGGGAACGAAGAGGGAATCCCCAGTGGGAGTGGCAAAGCGGGACCAGCTCCCCCGTCGGAACGGAGTGGAGGGGGGGGAGTTGCCAGTGTGTCAGAAAGAGCAGGACAGGAAGGAGGAAGGGGGAGGAGTTCGGAGCAAGACGTCCTGCCTGAAAGGGAGGAGTGTAGTACCGAGAGCAGCGTAACTGTAGAAAGGAAGGTCAGAGGCAACGTACGCGCGCCAAGTTCAAATATAGAGGCGCGCGGAAATGAGGAGAGCTCTGAGGAGGAGCCTGGTGCCAAAGCACGAAGGAGGGGGGAGCAGGCGGGAGAAGACTCAGCCTCTGGGGAGTCCCGGAAAGAGGGAAGACAGGGGGGCAGGAAGACCCTGCGGAAAAGGAAAGAGAGGAAAAGGTGGAGCAGTACAAGCCTCTTAAATTGGTGCAGGGGAGGGACGGACTCAGAGGGGACTTCTAACATCTAAGGGTAACAGATGCGGAGCCACGGAGTTTGGATGTAATGACGACAATGATCTTCAATAAAACCTTTTGTATATAGCTTGGACTGGACTTTGGTCTCTTGTGAGCTGGGACCCAGGGTGGCTCTGACAGAAAGTCCCCTCCAAAGAACGCAAAATTTTTTTTTTGCAAAGCTCACGAACGGTGACAGCCATGAGTGCGGAGGAGCAGTTGACAGCGCTGCGAACTACAGTTTCCGAACTCACTGCTGCAGTCCTTGCGTCTCAGAAGAAGCATGACGAAATGGAGAAGCGCTGCCAGGACCTGCAAACAAGGTGGGAACGTGCAAGCAGGGAAGGGTTCCCAGGGTCCAGATCAGAGGGGATTGGACTTGGACGGAGGGGGGGCAGCCTAGTCACCCACTTCGATGGGAACCTGAAGCACTACCCCAGTTTCAGAGCAGACGTTTTGTATGCATTGCACTTGCTTCGTCATGACTTTAAAGATGAGGAGGAGAAAGTGGGGTTTATTGTTTCTCACTTGCATGGGCCGGCCAGAGACTGGTTGCGCAATTTGTGGCGTGAAGATGGCCCTGCCCGCCGCGATGCAGATGAATTCATTAAAGCGATGGATGCCTGCTTCCAGTCAACTGTAGATGTGGATCTTGCACGCAGGGAAATTTTTGGATTGCGGCAAGGCAAAGCCACTGTGCGTCAGTACCATTCTAGATTTTTTGCCTTACTGACTGCGCTAAGCTGGGAGAAGGATTGTGCACCTGTGAGGGATTTGTTCTGGGAGGGGCTCAGCGGTCCCATTAAGGATGAACTTGCCAGGGGAGACAGACCCCAGACCCTGGAGGAGCTTGTGCAGAGGGCTTTGGCGATTGGGATACGGCACGAGGGACGTCCTTGGCACACTGAGGAAGAACGTCAGGTGCGTCCACCAGCGAGGACGTCTTCTTTCATCCCCAGGGAGTTCAGTCAGTCACATCCTTCGCCACTGGGAAGGCAGGGGGAGGAGCCCATGGAACTTGGTGGTGCTAAGGCTCAAGCAACAGCCAGAGCCCCAGCTTCCGGTGCAGTGAAGGCAAAGCCTCCTAGAGGGACCAGGAAGTGTTACATTTGCGACAGTGCACAGCACATGGCGAAAGAGTGTCCCCAGAGGCTGCAGAAGCACACTGCAGCTTTAGCAACTGTTGCAGCAGAAATGATGCAAGCAGAGCAACCTCAGGGAAACGACAGTGCCTGGCTGGAAGCAGAGCTGCTGGGGCTCAGCCAGGCGAATCTGTAGAGCAGTCCCCAGCGCTTTTGCAACGCACAGACCCTTTACCACCCAAGCCAGCGGTGCAGCTCACTGCAACACTTCAGTTGCCGAATGGAACCACCCTGGAAGTCCCCATCACGATTGATTCTGGGAGCAACGCAGATTTTGTGGGGATGCACTTTGTCAAGCAGCATCGCATAGCGCTTCTGCCGGCGACAACACCTCTGAACGTAGTCACGGTGGATGGCAGGAAATTGCTAGGAGGACAAGTTGTGCAACAGACGCCTCCCATGGTGATGAGGATTGGAAATCATCGAGAAGTCATCAGCTTCAATGTCACCCGCCTTTCAGACACGCCTATAGTATTAGGCATGAGTTGGCTGGAGAGACACAGTCCTGCTGTAGCGTGGTACCAACGGCAGATCACCTTTTGCTCATCGTACTGTGCTCAACATTGCATCCAGTCCAGCCAGGAGGAGGGAGCTGAGCAGCAGTTGCAACTTGGCATGGTGCAGGCAGTACCCCGCAAGTACGAGGGGTTCCTGGAGGTTTTCTGCAAGAAGGAAGCTGACCAGTTGCCGCCCCACAGGCCTTATGATTGTGCCATCGACCTGGTGCCAGGGGCGCAGTTGCCGACTGCAAAGCTGTATTCCATGTCTGAGGACGAGATGCAAGAACTCAGGGAGTTCATAGAGCACAATTTGAAGCGCGGATTCATCCGAGAATCGAAAGCGGTGGGGGGCAGTCCTGTTTTCTTTGTAAAGAAAAAGGACACGCCCCAAAAAAGACTCATTGTGGACTATCGATTCATAAACAGTAAGACCAAACCCAAGGCCTTCCCCATGCCCAAGATAGATGATCTCCTGGCAACCGTAAGGAAGGGGAAGATCTTCACCAAATTGGATCTGCGTGGAGCGTATAACCTCATACGCATCCGGGAGGGCGATGAGTGGAAGACGGCCATGTTCACGCCTCTGGGCACGTACGAATACAGAGTTATGCCATTTGGTCTCCAAAATGGATCTCACGTCTTCCAAGCATTTATGCATCACGTGCTAGCGGGACTTCTCTACAAGAAATGCGTGTGTTTCCTCGACGACATCCTGATCTTTTCGGAAACGGAGGAGGCCCATGAGAAGGACGTAAAGGAAGTCCTGCAGAGACTACGGGAGAACAAGCTCTACGCCAAGTTAGAGAAGTGCCAGTTTGATGTGACGGACGTGGATTTCCTAGGCTACAAGCTGTCCGACAAGGGGCTGGCCATGGACAGCGCCAAGGTCCGCGCGGTGTTGGACTGGAAGAGCCCTCGCAATCGGAAGGAAGTCCAAAGATTCATCGGCTTCGCCAACTTCTACCGCAAATTCATCAGAGGTTTTGCAAAGGAGACGGCAGCGATCACGGACACTCTCAGTTCCAAGAAAAAGAGGTTCGTGTGGACGGAACAGGCGGAGCGCTCTTTTCAGAAGCTTAAAAGCCTTTTCGCCTCCGAGGAGCAGCTGCTGCACGTGAATCCAGGCAAGCCCATACGACTAGAGACCGACGCGTCAGACAGAGCGGTTGGAGCCGTACTCCTGCAAGAAGATCCACATGGAAACTGGAGACCCGGTGCCTTTTACTCCAGAAAGCTCAGCAAAGCGGAGCAAAACTACACCATATGGGACAGGGAGCTGTTAGCCATTCACGCAGCTTTCAAAGCGTGGCGACACTTCCTCATAGGAGCCAAGCACACAGTACAGGTCCGCACGGATCACAAGAACCTAGAGTATTGGCGCACGGCGAAGCTCCAAAGCCAGAGGCACATGCGCTGGGCGGAATTCTTCGCGGATTTCGACTTTCGGATAGAGTACGTCCCAGGAGATTCCAACGTTATAGCCGATGCGCTATCCAGGAAACCGCAATATCTCGATGAAGCGGCGCCTGTAGCAGCCAAGCACATTTTCGCACCGCAGGCGTGGTCGTGCGCTGCCGCCACAGTAGATCTGGACGCGGTGCGACGCGCGTTGCAAGTGGATCAGTTCGCACAGTCCAAGATGGAGGAATTGCGCAGAGGTGTGCAGAGTGGCGAAGAGTTCCAACTACGCGACGGGCTGCTAACTCGCAAAGGTGCCCTCTACGTGCCAAGCGACGAGCTTCGCGCAAAGGTTCTGCAGCAGTTGCACGACGCCCCCAGTGCGGGCCACTTCGGTAAGGAGAAGACAATAGAACTGGTGGCAAGAGACTTTTGGTGGCCCCGGATGCGTGGAGAGGTAGCGGATTACGTCGCCAGGTGTGACACTTGTCAGAGGTTCAAGCCAGTACACCAGAAGCCAGCGGGGCTGTTGGAACCGCTGGAAACGCCACAGCAACCGTGGGAGAGGGTAGCTCTGGACTTCGTTACTGACCTGCCCAGCTCCAGGGGGAAGACGGCGGTACTGGTGGTTGTGGACCTGTTCACCAAGATGGCGCACTTCATTCCATGCGCAAAGGTGGCGACGGCGGAACAGACTGCCAAACTCTTCATCGATCACGTGTTCAAGGTGCATGGGCTGCCGCAGTCCATCCTGTCCGACAGGGGGCGCCAGTTTGTTTCCAATTTTTGGCAGAAGCTTTTGGGTATCCTGAACGTCAAGATCAACCTCACGTCGGCGAGACACCCACAAACCAACGGCCAAGCTGAGAGGGTCAACGCGATCATGCAGCAGTACCTGAGATGTTACGCCAACCAGCGACCAGCAGTTTGGGTGGACTACCTGCCGATGGCAGAGTTTGCCTATAACAACACGAAGCACGCGTCCACGGGGGTGACGCCGTTTTTCGCGAACAATGGTCGTCACCCCAGAACCTTCCCGGGGTTCGTGGCACCGGGAGAGGGGGTGCCGCAAGGAGCCGACCAGTTTGCAGCGGAGCTGCAGGAGGTGCACGAAGAGTTGCGGAGACATTTAGAGCTGGCCAAGCAAGCATATAAGGTGCAGGCTGACAAAAACAGGAGAGAGGGAGAGGAGATCCAGGTGGGGGACTGGGTGTGGTTAGCGGCCCAAGCGATGCCGGCCAGGTCGTTGGCCAAGAAGAAGCTGGGGCACAGGCAGTTAGGGCCGTACCAGGTGGAAGCTAAAATCAACCCTGTAGCCTTTCGACTAGCCCTCCCCGAAGGTTCCAGAGTGCACCCGGTCTTTCATAGATCGGTGCTCACTCCCTACAAGGCACCGCACAGGTTTCAGGAGTCTGACACAGTCACGCAACAACACACTAAGTCACAGGAGAGGGAGAGGGCGCCTAGGGCCGAACCACTCAACGAGGTCACAGAGATCCTGGACTCGAGATGGGGGCAAGAGGGAGTAGAATATTTTCTAGTCAGAGAGGGTGCCCCAGTCAGTGCCAATGGTTGGGTGCCGGGCTACGCCTTAGACGAACCTCTTTTAAAAGACGAGTTCCATGCCCTTTTCCCTCATAGACCCATGCCAGCCGAGTACTTTGATGACTGGCTCTTTACGCCCACATGTTCAGGCAGCACTTTCCACGGCTTTTCTTCAGCTGAAGAGAGCTCGCCGGATTCCAACTCGCCCAGGGGATCGTGTTCGGGGGTGGACACAGAACCCTCTTATTGGTGGGACGAGCAACCAGAGGAGGACTGGCGCAGGAAATGGCTGACGGGACCTTGGCAGGCAGCACCGGACCAGGTACCAATGGAGGAGGGAGAAGAGAACACCTTGGGTCAAGAACCCGAATTCGAACACTCGTACAACGAACTGCAAACAGAGGAGATGGAGGTGCAGAATCTGTATCCTGCGTCCGCCTCCGAAGAGCGGCAGCTTCCACAACCTGCACCCGATGAGCGGAAGGGGGGAAGGGGGGGCTTCGAGGGGGGGATGGATGTCAGGATTTTAGGGAGAGAGGAGACAGAGAGCGAGGGCGAGGAGGAAGAGGACGACAACGAGCCGAGGTTGTCCCAAAGTCCGTCTAGCGAATCAGAGGATTCCCAGAAGGGAGCCCCCCTGGTCAGGCCAAGGGGCAATAGAGAGGGAATCAGTCAGAAAGAGGGGAACGAAGAGGGAATCCCCAGTGGGAGTGGCAAAGCGGGACCAGCTCCCCCGTCGGAACGGAGTGGAGGGGGGGGAGTTGCCAGTGTGTCAGAAAGAGCAGGACAGGAAGGAGGAAGGGGGAGGAGTTCGGAGCAAGACGTCCTGCCTGAAAGGGAGGAGTGTAGTACCGAGAGCAGCGTAACTGTAGAAAGGAAGGTCAGAGGCAACGTACGCGCGCCAAGTTCAAATATAGAGGCGCGCGGAAATGAGGAGAGCTCTGAGGAGGAGCCTGGTGCCAAAGCACGAAGGAGGGGGGAGCAGGCGGGAGAAGACTCAGCCTCTGGGGAGTCCCGGAAAGAGGGAAGACAGGGGGGCAGGAAGACCCTGCGGAAAAGGAAAGAGAGGAAAAGGTGGAGCAGTACAAGCCTCTTAAATTGGTGCAGGGGAGGGACGGACTCAGAGGGGACTTCTAACATCTAAGGGTAACAGATGCGGAGCCACGGAGTTTGGATGTAATGACGACAATGATCTTCAATAAAACCTTTTGTATATAGCTTGGACTGGACTTTGGTCTCTTGTGAGCTGGGACCCAGGGTGGCTCTGACATTTACGATAGGCTTTCAAAGACTTCAGCTTGCAGCCTCGTTGCTTCAGTCTAGTTACAAAAGGGGAAGGCGGACTTCCTGTGTTGAACCTCCCCGTTTCGATACCAAATTAGACGTTTAAAAATTCAATTCTCCTGCTTCAGCTCTACTCATGGGTAGTTGCTTTAAAGTCAAATTGTCCACAAGAAAAAAGTCAGCGCTCTCCGGCAACAGCATAGCGGCTTCGCTCCGTGGAAGAAGCAGTCGATTCGAAGCACCGTGCCGCTCACCCCACGTCGCTCCGGATACCTGAAACCGGGTTTCCCCGCGGGTAGGGGAGGTGCAAAGGGTGCCCGCCGAATCCCATGTTCACAGGCTTCACCCACCTGTGATTTTTAATGGGTCTCCAGATTCCCAGTCAGAAGGGGCTGCGGCGGCAGCGCAGGTCTTCGAGGCTTTGACAGCCAGAAGGGGCAGCGGCAGCAGTGCAGGCCGTCGAGGCTTTGACAGCCAGAAGGGGCAGCGGCAGCAGCGCAGGTTGTCGACCCTTTGACAGCCAGAAGAGGCATAGGCAGCAGCACAGTTCATTAAGGCTTTGACAGCCAGAAGAGGCAGCGGCAGCAGTGCAGGCCGTCGAGGCTTTGACAGCCAGAAGGGGCAGAGGCGGCAGCGCAGGTCGTCAACCCTTTGACAGCCAGAAAAGGCAAAGGCAGCAGCACAGTTCATTAAGGCTTTGACAGCCAGAAGAGGCAGAGGCAGCAGCGCATATCGTCGAGGCTTGACAGCCAGAAGGGGCAGCAGCGGCAGCGCAGATCGTCGAGGCTTTGACAGCCAGAAGAGGCAGACAGCAGCGCATATCGTTGAGGCTTTGACAGCCAGAAGAGGCTGTGGCAGCAGCGCAGATCGTTGAGGCTTTGAAAGCCAGACGGGGCAGCGGCAGCAGCAAAGGTCATCGAGTCTCTGACTTCCAGAAGAACCAGAGGCAGCAGCACAGGTTGTCGAGGCTTTGACAGCCAGAAGGGGCAGAGGCGGCAGCACAGGTTGTCGAGGCTTTGACAGCCAGAAGGGGCTGCGGCAGCAGTGCAGGTCGTCGAGGCTTTGACAGCCAGAAGAGGCAGACAGCAGCGCATATCGTTGAGGCTTTGACAGCCAGAAGAGGCTGTGGCAGCAGCGCAGATCGTTGAGGCTTTGACAGCCAGAAGCGGCTGCGGCAGCAGCGCAGGTCATTGAGGCTTTGACAACAAGAAAAGGAAGAGGCAGCAGCGCAGGTCATCGAGGCTTTGACAGCCAGAAAAAGAAGAGGCAGCAGCACAGATTGTCTAGGCTTTGACAGCCAGAAGAGGCAGAGGCAGCAGCGCAGATCGTCGAGGCTTTGACAGCCAGAAGCAGCAGAGGTAGCAGCGCAGATCGTCGAGGCTTTGACAGCCAGAAGGGGCAGCGGCAGCAGGTCGTCGAGGCTTTGACAGCCAGAAGCGTTAGCAGCGCAGGTTGTCAAGGCTTCGACAGCCAGAAGAGGCAGAGGCAGAAGTGCAGGTCGCTGAGGCTTTGACAGCCAGAATGGGCAGCAGCAGCAGCGCAGTTTGTCGAGTCTTTGACAGCCAGAAGAGGCGGAGGCAGCAGTTCAGCTCATCGAGACTTTGACAGCCAGAAGAGGCAGATACAGCAGCGATGATCGTTGAGGCTTTGACAGCCAGAAGCGACAGAGGCAGATGCACAGGTCGTCGAGTCTTTGACAGCCAGAAGGGGCAGCGGCAGTAGCGCAGGTCGTCGAGGCCTTGACAGCCAGAAGCATCAGTGTCAGCAGCGCAGGTCGTCCAGGCTTTGACAGCCAGAAGAGGCAGAGGCAGCAGCACAGATTGTCGAGGCTTTGACAGCCAGAAGAGGCAGAGGCAGCAGCGCAGATCGTCGAGCCTTTGACAGCCAGAAGCGGCAGAGGCAGCAGCGCAGATCGTTGAGGCTTTGACAGCCAGAAGCGTCAGCAGCGCAGGTTGTCAAGGCTTTGACAGCCAGAGGAGGCGGAGGCAGCAGTGCAGGTCATCGAGGCTTTGACAGCCAGAAGAGGCAGAGGCAGCAGCGTAGATCGTTGAGGCATTGACAGCCAGAAGGGGCAGCGGCAGCAGCACAGGTCGTCAAGGCGTTGACAGCCAGAAGAGTCAGAGGCAGCAGAACAGGTCGTCGAGGCTTTAACAGCCAGAAGGGGCAGTGGCACCAGCGCAGGTCGTCGAGGCCTTGACAGCCAGAAGCATCAGTGTCAGCAGCGCAGGTCGTCAAGGCTTTGAAAGCCAGAAGAGGCGGAGGCAGCAGTGCAGGTTGTCGAGGCTTTGACACCCAGAAGAGGCAGAGGCAGCAGTGCAGGTCATCGAGGCTTTGACAGCCAGAAGAGGCAGAGGCAGCAGCACAGGTCGTCGAGGCTTTAACAGCCAGAAGAGGCATAGGCAGCAGCACAGTTCATTAAGGATTTGACAGCCAGAAGAGGCAGCGGCAGCAGCGCATATCGTTGAGGCTTTAACAGCCAGAAGGGGCAGCGGAAGAAACGCAGGACATCGAGGCTTTGACAGCCAGAAGAGGCAGAGGCAGCAGCGCATATCGTCGAGGCTTGACAGCCAGAAGGGGCAGCAGCGGCAGCGCAGATCGTTGAGGCTTTGACAGCTAGAATTGGCTGCGGCAGCAGCGCAGGTCATCAAGGCCATGACAGCCAGAAAAGGAAGAGGCAGCAGCACAGGTTGTCGAGGCTTTGACAGCCAGAAGAGGCAGAGGCAGCAGTGCAGATCGTCGAGGGTTTGACAGGCAGAAGGGGCAGTGGCAGCAGCGCAGGAAGTTGAGGCTTTGACAGCCAGAAGGGGCAGCGGCAGTAGCGCAGATCGTTGAGGCTTTGAAAGCCAGAAGGGGCAGCGGCAGCAGCACGGGACGTCAAGGCTTTGACAGCCAGAAGAGGCAGAGACAGCAGCGCATAACGTTGAGGCTTTGACAGCCAGAAGAGGCTGTGGCAGCAGTGCAGATCGTTGAGGCTTTGACAGCCAGAAGGGGCTGCGGTAGCAGCGCAGGTCATCGAGGCTTTGACAACAAGAAAAGGAAGAAGCAGCAGCGCAGGTCATCAAGGCCATGACAGCCAGAAAAGGAAGAGGCAGCAGCACAGGTTGTCGAGGCTTTGACAGCCAGAAGAGGCAGAGGCAGCAGTGCAGATCGTCGAGGCTTTGACAGGCAGAAGGGGCAGTGGCAGCAGCGCAGGAAGTTGAGGCTTTGACAGCCAGAAGGGGCAGCGGCAGTAGCGCAGATCGTTGAGGCTTTGAAAGCCAGAAGGGGCAGCGGCAGCAGCACGGGACGTCAAGGCTTTGACAGCCAGAAGAGGCAGAGACAGCAGCGCATAACGTTGAGGCTTTGACAGCCAGAAGAGGCTGTGGCAGCAGTGCAGATCGTTGAGGCTTTGACAGCCAGAAGGGGCTGCGGTAGCAGCGCAGGTCATCGAGGCTTTGACAACAAGAAAAGGAAGAGGCAGCAGCGCAGGTCGTCGAGGCTTTGACAGCCAGAAGTGGCAGAGGTAGCAGCGCAGATCGATGAGGCGTTGACAGCCAGAAAGGGCAGCAGCAGCAGGTCGTCAAGGCTTTGACAGCCAGAAGCGTCAGCAGCGCAGGTTGTCAAGGCTTCGACAGCCAGAAGAGGCGGAGGCAGCAGTGCAGGTCATCGAGGCTTTGACAGCCAGAAGGGGCTGTGGCAGAAGAGCAGGTCGTTGAGGCTTTGACAGCCAGACAGGGCAGCGGCAGCAGCAAAGGTCATCGAGTCTCTGACTTCCAGAAGAACCAGAGGCAGCAGCACAGGTTGTCGAGGCTTTGACAGCCAGAAGGGGCAGAGGCGGCAGCACAGGTTGTCGAGGCTTTGACAGCCAGAAGGGGCTGCGGCAGCAGTGCAGGTCGTCGAGGCTTTGACAGCCAGAAGAGGCAGACAGCAGCGCATATCGTTGAGGCTTTGACAGCCAGAAGAGGCTGTGGCAGCAGCGCAGATCGTTGAGGCTTTGACAGCCAGAAGCGGCTGCAGCAGCAGCGCAGGTCATTGAGGCTTTGACAACAAGAAAAGGAAGAGGCAGCAGCGCAGGTCATTGAGGCTTTGACAGCCAGAAAAAGAAGAGGCAGCAGTGCAGGACCTTGAGGCTTTGACAGCCAGAAGAGGCAGAGGCAGCAGCGCAGATCGTCGAGGCTTTGACAGCCAGAAGCAGCAGAGGTAGCAGCGCAGATCGTCGAGGCTTTGACAGCCAGAAGGGGCAGCGGCAGCAGGTCGTCGAGGATTTGACAGCCAGAAGCGTTAGCAGCGCAGGTCATCGAGGCTTTGTCAGCCAGAAAAAGAAGAGGCAGCAGTGCAGGACCTTGAGGCTTTGACAGCCAGAAGAGGCAGAGGCAGCAGCGCATATCGTTAAGGCTTTGACAGCCAGGAGGGTCTGTGGCAGCAGCGCAGATCGTTGATGCTTTGACAGCCAGAAGGGGCAGCGGCAGCAGGTCGTCGAGGATTTGACAGCCAGAAGCGTTAGCAGCGCAGGTCATCGAGGCTTTGTCAGCCAGAAAAAGAAGAGGCAGCAGTGCAGGACCTTGAGGCTTTGACAGCCAGAAGAGGCAGAGGCAGCAGCGCATATCGTTAAGGCTTTGACAGCCAGGAGGGTCTGTGGCAGCAGCGCAGATCGTTGATGCTTTGACAGCCAGAAAAGGAATAGGCAGCAGTGCAGGTCGTCGAGGCTTTGACAGCCAGAAGAGGCAGAGGCAGCAGCGATGATCGTTGAGGCTTTGACAGCCAGAAGCGACAGAGGCATCAGCACAGGTCGTCGAGTCTTTGACAGCCAGAAGTGGCAGCGGCAGCAGAGCAGGTCGTTGAGGCTTTGACAGCCAGACGGGGCAGCGGCAGCAGCAAAGGTCATCGAATCTCTGACTTCCAGAAGAAGCAGAGGCGGCAGCACAGGTTGTCGAGGCTTTGACAGCCAGAAGGGGCAGAGGCAGCAGCACAGGTTGTCGAGGCTTTGACAACAAGAAGGGGCTGCGGCAGCAGTGCAGGTCGTCGAGGCTTTGACAGCCAGAATAGGCGGAGGCAGCAGCGCAGGTCGCTGAGGCTTTGACAGCCAGAATGGGCAGCAGCAGCAGCGCAGGTTGTCGAGTCTTTGACAGCCAGAAGAGGCGGAGGCAGCAGTTCAGCTCATCGAGACTTTGACAGCCAGAAGAGGCAGAGGCAGCAGCGCATATCGTTGAGGCATTGACAGCCAGAAGGGGCAGCGGCAGCAGAGCAGGTTGTCGAGACTTTGACAGCCAGAAAAGGAAGAGGCAGCAGCACAGGTCGTCGAGGCTTTGACAGCCAGAAGAGGCAGAGGCAGCAGCGCATATCGTTGAGGCTTTGACAGCCAGAAGAGGCTGTGGCAGCAGCGCAGATCGTTGAGGCTTTGGCAGCCAGAAGGGGCTGCGGCAGCAGCCCAGGTCTTCGAGGCTTTGACAACAAGAAAAGGAAGAGGCAGCAGCGCAGGTCGTCGAGGCTTTGACAGCCAGAAAAGGAAGAGGCAGCAGTGCAGGTCGTCCAGGCTTTGACAGCCAGAAGAGGCAGAGGCAGCAGCACAGATTGTCGAGGCTTTGACAGCCAGAAGAGGCAGAGGCAGCAGCGCAGATCGTTGAGGCTTTGACAGCCAGAAGCGTCAGCAGCGCAGGTTGTCAAGGCTTTGACAGCCAGAGGAGGCGGAGGCAGCAGTGCAGGTCATCGAGGCTTTGACAGCCAGAAGAGGCAGAGGCAGCAGCGTAGATCGTTGAGGCATTGACAGCCAGAAGGGGCAGCGGCAGCAACACAGGTCGTCAAGGCGTTGACAGCCAGGAGAGGCAGAGGCAGCAGCACAGGTCGTCGAGGCTTTAACAGCCAGAAGGGGCAGCGGCACCAGCGCAGGTCGTCGAGGCCTTGACAGCCAGAAGCATCAGTGTCAGCAGCTCAGGTCGTCAAGGCTTTGACAGCCAGAAGAAGCGGAGGCAGCAGTGCAGGTTGTCGAGGCTTTGACACCCAGAAGAGGCAGAGGCAGCAGTGCAGGTCATCAAGGCTTTGACAGCCAGAAGAGGCAGAGGCAGCAGCACAGGTCGTCGAGGCTTTAACAGCCAGAAGGGGCAGCGGCACCAGCGCAGGTCGTCGAGGCTTTGACAGCCAGAAGCATCAGTGTCAGCAGCGCAGGTCGTCAAGGCTTTGACAGCCAGAAGAGGCGGAGGCAGCAGTGCAGGTTGTCGAGGCTTTGACAGCCAGAAGAGGCAGAGGCAGCAGCACCAATCGTCGAGGCTTTGACAGCTAGCAGGGGCAGCGGCAGCAGGTCGTCGAGGCTTTTACAGCCAGAAGCGTCAGCAGCGCAGGTTGTCAAGGCTTTGACAGCCAGATGAGGCAGAGGCAGCAGCGCAGATTGTTGAGGCTTTGACAGCCAGAAGGGGCAGCGGCAGCAGCACAGGTCGTCAAGGCTTTGACCGTCAGAATGTGCTGCAGCAGCAGCGCAGATCGTCGAGGCTTTGACAGCCAGAAGGGGCAGCGGCAGCAGCACAGGTCATCGGGGCTTTGACAGCCAGAAAAGGAAGAGGCAGCAGCGCAGATCGTTGAGGCTTTGACAGCCAGAAGGGGCAGCGGCTATTGCGCAGGTCGTCGAGTCTTTGACAGCCAGAAACGGAAGAGGCAGCAGTGCAGGTCGTCGAGGCTTTGACAGCCAGAAGATGCAGAGGCAGCAGCGCAGATTTTCGAGGCTTTGACAGCCAGAAGGGGCTGCGGCAGCAGCTCAGATCTTCGAGGCTTTGACAACCAGAAAAGGAAGAGGCAGCAGCGCAGGTCGTCGAGGCTTTGACAGCCAGACAGGGCAGCGGCAGCAGCGCAGGTCATCGAGGCTTTGCCCGTCAGAATGTGCTGCAGCAGCAGCGCAGGTCGTTGAGGCTTTGACAGCCAGACAGGGCAGCGGCAGCAGCAGCAGCACAAGTGGTCTCACTGGCAGAGCCTAAGTGACACCAGATAAAGTTGAGCAATGGACTCAATCCTGATATTCACCTGAGATGGTGGTGCTTTGTTTTGACCCCCAGGCTTGTTGTGACCCATGGAAGGTATAGAGCTGCTGCCCCCCCCCCTTATCAGACAACAAATATCATGTATTTCATAAGCATATATTTTCATGGTTTTACAGTTTTAGTGTGAGCTCAGTTTCTAAAAAGCACCTCTTGAACGGGTTATTTTGGGATTGATTCAGGTTGGCCCCCAAAGCAGCTCACTTCAAATCAATGGTCTCCAGCAAGAAGCACCCACCACGCATGACCCCTCCTGCCCCTTCTCATCCCAACGTGGCTGCAGCAGAAGCTAGGCTGGTGCTTCCATTTGGAACTATGGAGTTCTCTGCTGGTTTCTGGTGGGCCTGGACCCCGCCTTCCAACCTCTAGGGCTGGGCATGGCCCTCCCAATCTAACTCACCTCTGCTCTCACAGTCAGGTACATTTTGGTTGGAAAGGGAAGGAAAGAGTATGAGCTGGTTGGAATCATGCTGAACCAAACACATCCTAAGCTGGGTCTGAACTGCAGGAGGGTTTGGACTTGGCTCATAAAGAGCATGAGATGACGCTTGAAACTGGAGAAATCTCTTCAGTTCAAAGACTTAGTGGCCTCAATAAATATATGAAAAAAGCTTATTTGGACGAGCAAAGAATTATTATTGTTGTTGTTGTTGTTGTTGTTGTTGTTATTATGTCTCCCCACCCCGATACATAGCGGAACAAAGAGAAAAAAAGATATATAATAAACCAGCAGACATACAAAAATCAATCTTTAAAGCAGGCAAAAATAAATACATATGAACTTATACCAGCTTTAAGGTGTTTCCAATAGTACATATAAAAATGTAATTTTAAGAAAAATCTTAGCCTTCCAAAGGTGAAGACTTGCTCATCCATTAACGGAATACCTGTATGATTGCTGCCTGCAGTAACTTGCGCGCTAGGTCACGGAAGTGTCTGTATCAGAGTCGGACATCCCCTAAGTTGGAGCAAAGCCACTGTAAGTGCATCTTTTATTATGTATACATTCATCTTCTATCAAAAAAACACTGTCCATATATATTAGACATGATAGCAGTGAATGCAGTTGAAGTTGTACAATTAAATAAAAAATGTGTAAATACTAAAGAACATTTGACAGTTAAATTGTGAGGAATAAAGAAACCATTAGAAACATTAGAACAGGCATTCCCTGTTTCCAGTTCCTACCTCCAAGTAAAACGCCATGCCAATGGCTTTCTTCTTGTTGTTCGGACAGCACATATATTTCCGTGCCAATCGGGCAATCCTATTATACTGTTCTGTTGAGGAGGTGAACAAAGTCCTGAAACATAAGAGTAAGAGACAAAGAATTCACAAGTCTGAAGCTGGCAGGAAGAACCACCCAGCGTTCCTGCACAACAACAACCACCACCAGGTTACTTGAACGCTGAGCAGAGCCTCCCGCCTGCATTCGCTCCCTAAGATGCACACACATTTCCCCTTACTTTTTAGGAGGGGGAAAGTGTGTCTTATAGAGTGAACAATATGGTACATTTTCTGAAATAAATAAGAAGTTTATCCCCATTTCCCCAGAAAGCAGGCCTTGCTCTTCATGCCTCACCTGCCAGTCCTTTTCACCTTCTTACCTTGCCAGAAGACGAATGCCTTTGAAAAAGCTTTCTGGACTTGACAGCATATCCCAGCAGCTTTGCAACCCCAAAACCTCAAATTCGTCAAGGTATTCAACACGCCCAATCAGTTGTTTCAGGGCCTGCACAGCGGTCCTGAGTCAAGTGAAGGAATTAAGAATATTATATTTTAAAAATTTGTATACTGCCCTTCACCTGTAGATCTCCGGGCAGTTCACAACATAAAAATGCAAGTTAAAAAGCACAAAATACAGAATAAAAACAAGAACCAAAGCAAACCAATAACTCCTCTCCCTCTAACAAACACAGTTGAAAGGGCATAGGAGGTTAATCAGCCAATGGCCTGATTGAAGAGGACCATTTTTGCCTGGCATCTAAAGGCACCAGGCAAGCCTCCCTGGGGAGAGCAACCCACTAATGGGGAGCCACCACAGAAAAGGCCCCTTCTTGTGTGGAGGAGGCATGTGAAGAGGGGCTTCCGATGATGAGCGCAAGGTCTGGGTAGGTTCATCTGGGGAGTTTTAGGTCCTTGACATCTTGCAGTCCAACCCCAACCATCACCCCCTGCAGCCTCCCCCATGTTTCCAGCACAAGCGGCAACCTTTCGGCTGTGATGGAGACTTAAGGTTTCATGACACGTGAGTCCCACCACACCCAAATCAGCCCATCGTGCGGGAGAGTCTCCAACATCCTCTCCCATCCTAGTGTCCTTCAGATGTTTTGGGCTACAATAACTCCCATCTTCAGCCCCGTTGTGCTGGCTGGGGCTGGTGGGAGTTGTGGTCCAAAGTGACTGAAGAGCACAGGGGTTGGGGAAGCCTGGGTCTCCTAGCTATCTAACCTAAGCAGAACCTCCATGTCCAAATGAAGCCTATCTCTTGGGGGAGAGCTGAGCCATCACCACTATGGGTCAGAGAGAGAAGGGAGGCCCCCCCCCCCAAATGCATTAGCAGGTCCCTTACATCAGTGGATCGAGATGCGAAGAGGGCTCCGGGATTAGACTTGCCGCCCTCGAACCTCTTCTTCTCGCCTCATGGACAAAACAGATCTGAGTGCTAAGTGCAAACAGCAGGTGGTGGAACATGCTCTTCAGGATACCTGCAGCCTCAGGGAACGACAGGATATGACACAGAGCGTTGGTAGCCTGGAGGGACAAGGACAGGAGAACGGCATTCAGCAGAGGTCATCGTCAGATCAAGATCTCAGACTCAGACGCGACTCAGAGCCCCGGTCCATTTCCCTCAGTGTTGTCTACACTGACTAGCAGTGGCTGTCCAGGGTTTCAGGCAAGGAACTCCCCGACATGGAGATGCTGGGGCCCTTCTGCATACAAAGCAGGTGCTCACAGGATGGACCACTTATTAAGATGCACCCCCCTCCCAGCAAGAAGCCCCCAGCCCCATCCAGCTCCCATTCAAAACAATCCAGGAGAGAGAAACTGAGTGGTTTCGTACCGCCATTGGCATTTGAGAAGTGCTGCGTCGCCTGGAAGTGACTTCCGCTTTGGGGTCTTCATCCTGCAGCCTTTTCAGGAGAGGTCTCAGCAGCTTGACGCTGGAATACTGATCAGCGACCAAGGCCTTCCAGATCACCGTGGCACTTCTGCAATTTTTCAAAACAGAATTTTTCCCTTTTCCTTTTCTTAAAAAAAGTCAGGCCTTTGATATTTTCTTTATATTGCACATACATTAGCAAAGAAAGAAACCACAACTCGGAGCACAATTTTTTGCAAGTACGAAATTCAATATAAATAAATATAAATTAAGAAACCCCTTAAATCTACCCCTCCCCATTTTCACATCACAAAAACTTACTCATCACACTCCATCGAACAGTCCAACAGGCTGTCTACGACCGGCTGCATGCGCTTGGTGGCTAGGCTGACAAGAGCCGAAAGTGTCACTTCCTTAGTGCGGGTGTCGGGGATCTGGTGGAGACGGTTGTAAATCTTCTTCACAACCATAGGCAGCTGGAAGAAGATAAAAGAAGACCAGGATGAGAAAGTGTGGTGAACCTGTTTCTATTTTGCTTAATGTATGTAGGGTTTGGTGTCAGCGTTACTCGTGCCGGTTCTCTGCCGTTCACTTGTGTTCCTTTGGTGGTGAGAGAGGTTGGGGTTGGCCTAGGGTGTGGTTGTTTGTTTGTGGTTGGCTGTGGTGATCTTTGTTTTGAATCAATTCCAGTACCCTTTTGGTACTAGATTCTGGCTCCTGCAAAGTCAATACTAAATCGTCAGCAAATGCTTTCAGTTTGTACTGTTTAGCACCCACTTGTATGCCTTTAACCAATTGGTCCTTTCTGATCATATTTAACAAAACCTCCAGGACCGATATAAAAAGCAATGGAGAGATTGGGCAACCTTGTCGTGTTCCTTTCTCAATCTTAAACTCTTCTGTCACTGCATTGTTCACAATTAATTTTGCCTTTTGTTCTGAATAAATTGCACCTATACCATTTTCAAAACCTTGACCTACCCCCATCCCCTGTAGATTCTTCTTCATAAAACTCCAAGAAATGTTGTCAAAGGCCTTCTCTGCATCCACAAAAATCAAAACTGCCTTAGTATTGATATTCACTTGTAATTTTTCTAGAATATAAATTATATTCCTCGTATTATCAGACAAATGTCTGCCCGGGAGAAAGCCCGCTTGGTCTTTATGAATTTCTTCTACTAACACCCTTTTTAATCTTTTAGCCAAAATATCTGCAAAAATTTTGTAATCTTCCATTCTATTTCCTGGTTCATCAATTTCATATATTGTACTTGATATAACTTTATCTCTTTCAGGATCTCCTGTGATTTTGGTTTTGCTCTCAGCTTCTTCTCTCCTTCCTTTATTTTTTCCAAGATTTTATCCTTTTTTTCATTTTGGGTTCTCTTCTTGTTGACGACTCTTAACGACTGCAATAGGTCTTACAGGAAAAAGCAGGAAAGAGACTGGAAAGAGAAGCTGCTGAATTGCAACTTATTACCAAACTTAAAACCATGGAGAGACCTGGTCTGAACAAAGACATTGGATTCTTATCTCATTATACATGACAAAGCCATTTTTCACCTTCTCACCCCTTGCTTTTTCCTGTAAGACCTATTGCAGTCGTTAAGAGTCGTCAACAGGCTCATCACAGCTATCTGCCAATCACCCATTCCCACCACCCTTCTGAGTAATACCCATCCCCACCTTCTCACTATATAAAAGGGTCTGGTGACTTCTGTTTCAGTGTATTTGAAGAAGTGTGCATGCACACAAAAGCTCATACCTAGAACTAACTTAGTTGGTCTTTAAGGTGCTACTGGAAGGAATTTTTTGTTTTGACTATGGCAGACCAACACGGCTACCTATCTGTAACTCCCCCACAACAAACACTCTGCGAGGTGAGTGGGGCTGAGAGACTTCAAAGAAGTGTAACTGGCCCAAGGTCACCCAGCAGCTGCATGTGGAGGAGCGGAGACACGAACCCGGTTCCCCAGATTACGAGTCTACCGCTCTTAACCACTACACCACACTGGCTCTTCTTACTTCCCACACAATGCCTTCTTACTTCCCAGAAACAAGCTAATTCTAAGTCCGAAGAGAATGTTTGATTTAGAGGAAACCTGCTCTCCCTGCCTCCGTTTTGAGCCTTACGTCCTCCATTTCCATGCCGCATTCCTCAAGGAAGGACCTCAGGAGCTTTCCTGCAGCCTGAGAGACGGCTCTGTCTTCCACTGTCAGGTTGTCAATCGCCTTCAACACGACTTCGTTGATCTGGCTGGGCGTGAGGTGCTCCCCAAAAGCCTGGCACAAAGAAGAAAGAAGAGGGAGTTTTCTTCTGCTCCACACTCTGACCACGTTTCAGTAGTCCAAGGGTGCCTTCACAAACCAAGTGAAAGACATCTCCACTCTGCCTTGAGAGGGTTGAACTAAGTGACCCCCACGTCCCTTCCAACTCTACAATTTGGTGATTCTATTTATGTGTTTATTTAAGTAGCTGAAAGATTTTACAACAAACCAAACTAAAAGTCAGGTGACGCCTTGCTATTTTCGATCCACATCTTAAATTGGTTATGACATTGGAACATGAAGAGGTTCAATCTAAAATCAGACTAGAAAATTAAAAAAAAAAAAATCCCTCCAGGAACAGAGAGGGTGAATAATAGTGGCTATCCGTTATATAACCAATGCCTAACAGACTGGGTGGGAACCTGCCGGCTGTGTGTTTAGTTCTTAATATACAACAAAAACACCCACCACAAGGTTGGCATAGTCCATTGGCTTGGCAGTGCCTTGTGAAAGATGCATCGAATGAGTCAACTTTTCCTATTCTTTTTCCGCCCTGAGGAGCCCAAGGTGGCAATGCATGGTTCTCTCTCCTCCCCGTTTTAGTCTCATGAGGTAGGTTAGACTGAGAGACTGTGACGGACTCGTGAGTGGGGATCTGAACCCTAGGTCTCCCAGCACCTGGTAGAATTTCAATAAGTAGAATTCTGCATGCAGTTTAGGCTACCGGGCACTTGTCTTTGAGCAATTTATTCTAATACAATGCATTTCTGAATGTTATTTACACTAATAGCTCACGCATGGATTTTTTTACACACTGTTTGGCATTGCGAAATTCAAGGACATGTGAATTTCAAAGGCGGGTTGTGTTTCAGTTCTCCTGTTGTTTCTGAAAGCCTTGATCTGATAGCTTTGGCTTCCAGTGTGAACTGCTCTGAATCTCTCCCTCATCCCTAGAAGGCGTGGGCTGCCTGAGGGCAGGCTGAAGTTGGTGGGGCAGGGCCCCGTTGGCCCGAGTGAGCAAATCTTTGCTAACTGGGAGTGGCTGCGGTCTTAGCAATAAAGAGTACAAAAGGCCACCCCTACCTTGGCCACTTTTGCGATGTTGTAGTGGAAGAGAGAGGGCCCAGGGATGAAGAAGTCTTCTCGGACCCATCTGACCATGTTGCCTTTCTTATTTTTATTCCTCCTCTTCTCCAGTTCCTTACCTAAGCAGGGTCGGGTTTTGGAATATGCATGCAAAAGAACCCAGCATTAGTGCTCCCTGCTCAAAACCTCCAGTTTTCCCGCTGGGACCAACAAAAACAATTATTGGTTTCACCTCAAAAATTATAATTCGGAATTGGAAAAAAGGTTCAGAAGGGGGCAACCAAAAGGACTGGGGTGCTTGTGGAGCAAATGCTGGTTGCAGCATTTGGGGGGCGGTTCCGTTTAGAAAAACGGCGAGGAAGAGGAGACACAATGTATGGCTTGGAGAAAGTGGAGAGAGAAAGCTTTCTCTCTTGCCCTCATAACATGAGAACAACTGGACCTCCAATGAAACTGAAGTTTCAGGATGGTCCTTCTTCTTGCAATGCACAGCTAAACTCTGGAACTCCCTGCCACAGGAGGCACTGATGGCCACGGACCAAGATGGCTTTCAAAGAAGATGAGGCAAATTCATGGAAGAGAAGGCTACCCATGGCTATTAGCCAGGATGGCTATGCTCTGCCTCCATGGTCAGAGGCAGCAAAGTACAGGAGTAGAAAGAGCTTGAATTCTGCTTGCTGGATTCCCACAAGCATCTGATCAACCCCTGTGGGAACAGGATGCTGGACTGGGCTGGGCCACTGGTCAGGTCCAGAAGGCTTTTCTGATGAACATCAGCAGTGAATTCCTCCCCCAAGACTGCCCTCTCATCTCTGGCCAACGGGGTGTTGGCGTTAGGCCAGTGCTAGCACAATTCTGGCCCTCCTGAACTCCCTGATCAACCCCAGCAGCAGCCAGCATGGGCAACACTCAGGGATGATGGGAGTTGGAGCAGCCTCTGGAGGGCTACAGATCTCCCACCCTGCGGCTTACAAGAAACCAGCCATTTCCCAGCATCCCCCTCACCCATTTTGGCTATCATGATGTAATGGAGATGGTACAAGGCCTCTGCTGACTGCAGGCCAATCTCCTTCACGTTGTCTGCGAGGTGAAGGGACAAGAGCGCCACCAGCTGTCCAAGAAGGGGGAAATCCTGGGATACCTAAGAAGTGGAGAGAGAGAGATGCACAGTCAGCCCTTGTCCCACAGAGCCCAGCAAGAGAAAACCGTCTGGCATGCTTTCAGAAGAAGAAGAAGAAGAGTTTGGATTTGATTTATTTATTTTTTAATGGATTTTTATTAAGATTTTAAAGGTTAGAAAAAAAAGATAAACAAATATCAATTTAATCAAAAAACAAAAAAAACCAGACAATTAAAAAAAACAAATCAAACCTTTACATAACTGTCAGAGCTGCCTCTAGGTCCCAGCTCACAGAGGACCAACGCCAGGCTGATGTTATGTACAAAAGTCTTTATTGAAGTTTAATTTCCATTTCAAAGCCAGGGCGTGCAGCCCTACGTCTAGACTCTAGATCGGCAAAGTCCCGTCTGAGTCTCCGCCCCTTCCACACCAGTTTAAGATCCTAGCACTGCTCCACCTCCTGCGCTGCACTCTTCTCCTCTGGGTCCTCCTGCCCGCTGGGGCATTGCCCTTTCTGGACTCTTCCGACGCTGAGTCGCTTAGCTCCTCCCCCTGCCTCCGGCGTGCTTTAGGACCCGGTTCCCAATCCTCACTCTCTGCTGTCCCGCGCTCCTGTACATTTGAACTTGCTTCTCGCGCCAACCCAGTGACCTTTCTCCTAACCATTACACTACCACAATAACTGTCAGGGGCTCAGGAGCAGAGGCACAGGGGAGAGAGGAAATGGAGAGCGAAGGGGAAGAATCGGAGGGCAGCGTAGGGGAGTATGAAAGTGGCCCGAGAGATTCCATGAGCTTCTCCAGCGAATCAGAAGATTCCCAGAGGGGGGCGCCGATGGCCAGTGCAAGGGGGGTCCCAGGGGGGACACACCAGAAGCAAGGGGCCAGCGGGGACTCCCAAAGCAGCAGCGGGAGATCAGGACCAGCTCCTCCACCAGAGCGTGGTTTGGGGAAAGAGTCCCATGTATCAGGGCCAGCTTCTCCTCCAGCAGGGAGAGAAGATGAATCAGGGCTGGCCACGCCTCTATCGCAGAGTGAGGGAACGGAGGGGAAGTCAGGTCCAGCTAGCCTCTCCGAAGGGGGAAGCAGTGACAGGAGCAGTGTAACGGTTAGGAGGAAGGTTGCCGGCTGGGCGCGCGCGCCAAGTTCGAATGTACAGGCGCGCGGAACAGCAGGAAACCCGGATTGGGAACCAGGTCCTAAAGCCCGCCGGAGGGAGGGGGAAGACTCAGGGGACTCAGCGTCAGAAGAGTCTAGAAAGGGCGAGACCCCAGCGGACAGGCGGGCCCAGAGGAGAAAAGAGCAAAGGAAGAGGTGGAGCAAGGCTAGAGTCTTAAACTGGTGTCGGGGGGAAGGAGATTCAGACGGAGCTTCAGCGGTCTAGAGTTTGAGACGTAGAGCTACGCGCCGCGGCTTTGAAATCGAAACTGAACTTCAATAAAGACTTTTGTATATAACAACGAACTGGCGTTGGTCCTTTGTGAGCTGGGACCTCGGGCAGCTCTGACAATAACTTTCTTTCCTTTACTTATTTCCTTGACTTCCTCACACCTCCCTTTTTTGTATTCTAGTTCAATTAGATATTTCAGCAAATCCTTTCCATCTTCGTTTTTATCCTAATAATTTATCTTAACATACTATAATTTTACATTCTCTTCTTTCACCAATTAACAATCCATTTTTACTTAGACCTTTATATCATTTCTGCTAAAACCACATAACTTCATTCCAACATCCTTCTAACATTCCTTAATTTTACAATGTTTCTGTAGATAAACTTTAAATTTCTTCCAATCTTCTTCCACCAACTCTTCTCCTTGGTCTCGGATTCTGCCAGTCATTTCTGCCAGTTCCATATAGTCCATCACCTTCATCTGCCATTCTTCCCGGGTGGGTAGACCTTGTGTCTTCCAATATTTTGCAATGAGTATTCTTGCTGCTGTTGTGGCATACATAAAGAAAGTTCTATCCTTCTTTGACACCAATTGGCCAACCATGCCCAGGAGAAAGGCCTCTGGTTTCTTCTGAAAGGTATACTTAAATACCTTTTCATTTCATTATAGATCATCTCCCAGAAAGTCTTAATCCTTGGGCATGTCCACCAAAGGTGAAAAAATGTACCCTCAGTCTCTTTACATTTCCAACATTTATTATCGGGCAAATGATAAATTTTTGCAAGCTTGACTGGTGTCATGTACCACCTGTAAATCATTTTCATTATGTTTTCTCTTAGGGCATTACATGCCGTGAATTTCATGCCTGTGGTCCATAACTGTTCCCAGGCAGCCATCATAATGTTATGTCCAACATCTTGTGCCCATTTAATCATAGCAGATTTCATTTCATCCTGAGTATTCCATTTCAACAGCAAGTTATACATTCTTGACAAATTCTTAGTTTTAGGATCTAACAGTTCTGTTTCCAATTTTGATTTTTCCACCAGAAAGCCAATTTTCTTATCCAAATTGTAAGCCTCCATTATTTGGTAATAATGAAGCCAGTCTCGTACTTTGTTTTTTAGTTTTTCAAAACTCTGCAGTTTTAATCTGTCCCCTTCTTGTTCCAAAATTTCCCAATATTTCGGCCAATTGGCCTCCATATTGAGCTTTTTCTGAGCCTTTGCTTCCATTGGTGACAACCACCTTGGAGTTTTGTTTTCAAGCAAATCCTTATATCTTATCCAGACATTAAACAGTGCTTTCCTGACAATATGGTTTTTAAACGCTTTATGTGCTTTGACCTTGTCATACCACAGATATGCATGCCACCCAAATACATTATTAAAACCTTCTAGGTCCAAAATGTCTATGTTTTCAAGAAGCAGCCATTCTCTCAGCCAACAAAATGCGGCTGATTCATAATAAAGCTTAAGGTCTGGCAGGGCAAATCCACCTCTTTCTTTAGCATCAGTTAGTATCTTAAATTTCTTGCCCTGCCAGACAAATCTAGAGATATCTTTCTGCCACTTCTTGAAACAATCCATTTTGTCCAAAATTTGCAGTGTTTGAAACAAAAACACCATCCTTGGCAATACATTCATTTTTATCGCAGCAATTCAGCCTAGCAATGATAACTTCAAATTTGTCCATATTTCTAGATCCTTTTTCACTTCCGTCCAACATTTTTCATAATTATCTTTAAATAAATTCACATTCTTAGCAGTCATGTTAACCCCTAAGTATTTCACTTTCTTAACCAATGTTAATCCTGTCTCCTTCTGAAACTTCTCTCTCTCAATCACTGTTAGATTTTTCTCTAAAACCTTAGTTTTCAACTTATTCAACTTAAATCCTGCGAGCGGTTGCCGAACAACTCCAGGCACGCCTGGAAGAAGCGGACCATTTGGATCCCTTCCAGTCGGGATTCAGGCCTCATCATGGGACTGAAACTGCCTTGGTCGCACTGGTTGATGATCTCCGGCGGGCTAGGGACAAAGGTGAGAGCTGTTTCCTAGTTCTGCTGGATCTCTCAGCGGCGTTTGATACCATCAACCATAACATTCTTCTGGACCGTCTTGAGGGGCTGGGAGCTGGGGGCACTGTCATACAGTGGTTCCGCTCCTTCCTCCTGGGCCGTGTTCAGAAAGTGGTGGGGGGGGATGAGTGTTCAGACCCCTGGGCTCTCACTTGTGGGGTGCCTCAGGGTTCTGTCCTCTCCCCCATGCTTTTCAACATTTACATGCAGCCGCTGGGAGAGATCATCAGGAGGTTTGGGCTGGGTGTTCATCAGTATGCGGATGATACCCAGCTCTACCTCTCTTTTAAATCAGAACCAGTGAGGGCGGTGAAGGTCCTGTGTGAGTGTCTGGAGGCGGTTGGAGGATGGATGGCGGCTAACAGATTGAGGTTGAATCCTGACAAGACAGAAGTACTGTTTTTGGGGGACAGGAGGCGGGCAGGTGTGGAGGATTCCCTGGTCCTGAATGGGGTAACTGTGCCCCTGGAGGACCAGGTGCGCAGCCTGGGAGTCATTTTGGACTCACAGCTGTCCATGGAGGCACAGGTTAAATCTGTGTCCAGGGCAGCTGTGTACCAGCTCCATCTGGTACGCAGGCTGAGACCCTATCTGCCTGCGGACTGCCTCGCCAGAGTGGTGCATGCTCTGGTTATCTCCCGCTTGGACTACTGCAATGCACTCTACGTGGGGCTACCTTTGAAGGTGACTCGGAAACTACAACTAATCCAGAATGCGGCAGCTAGACTGGTGACTGGGAGCGGCCGCCGAGACCATATAACACCGGTCTTGAAAGACCTACATTGGCTCCCAGTATGTTTCCAAGCACAATTCAAAGTGTTGGTGCTGACCTTTAAAGCCCTAAACGGCCTCGGTCCAGTATACCTGAAGGAGCGTCTCCACCCCCATCATTCTGCCCGGACGCTGAGGTCCAGCGCCGAGGGCCTTCTGGCGGTTCCCTCATTGCGAGAAGCAAAGCTACAGGGAACCAGGCAGAGGGCCTTCTCGGTAGTGGCCCCCACCCTGTGGAACGCCCTTCCAGCAGATGTCAAAGCGATAAACAACTACCTGACATTCAGAAGACATCTTAAGGCAGCCCTGTTCAGGGAAGTTTTTAACGTGTGATATTTTACTGTATTTTTGGTTTTTATGGAAGCCGCCCGGAGTGGCTGGGGAGGCCCAGCCAGATGGGCGGGGTATAAATAATAAATTATTATTATTATTATTATTATTATTATTATTATTATTATTATTATTATTAACATGACCAAATTCTTGAATCAATTCCAATACTCTTTTGGTACTAGATTCTGGCTCCTGTAGTGTCAATACCAAATCATCAGCAAATGCTTTCAATTTGTACTGTTTAGCTCTGACTTGTATACCTTTAATCAATTGGTCCTTTCTAATCATATTAAGCAGAACCTCCAGGACCGATATAAAAAGCAATGGAGAGATTGGGCAACCTTGTTGTGTTCCTTTCTCAATCTTAAACTCCTCTGTGACTACATTGTTTACAATTAATTTAGCTTTTTGTTCTGAATAGATTGCACCTATACCATTTTCAAAACCTTGACCTACCCCCATTCCCTGTAAATTTTTCTTCATGAAACTCCAAGAAATATTGTCAAAGGCTTTCTCCGCGTCCACAAATATCAAAACTGCTTTGGTGTTAATATTCACTTGTAATTTTTCTAAAATGTTAATTATATTCCTCGTATTGTCAGACAAGTGTCTCCCCGGGAGAAAGCCCACTTGATCTTTATGGATTTCTTCTACTAGTACCTTTTTTTAGTCTTTTAGCCATAATATCAGCAAAAATTTTGTAATCCACATTGAGCAAAGATATGGGGCGGTAGTTCGTAAGCTGTGTCTTCTCAGACTCTGTTTTCGGTATAAGTGTAATATAAGCTTCCTTCCACGACTCTGGTGCCTTTTTCCCTTCCAGTATTTCATTGCAAACTTCCTTTAAAGGCTGTACTAGCCATTCTTTCAAGGATCTATAATATCTTGAAGTGAAACCATCCAGCCCTGGGGATTTGCCCAATTGCATGTTCTGAATGGCTCCTTCTACCTCCTGTTCTGTTATTTTATAATTCAACATTAGCTTATTTTCTTGAGAGATTTTTTGTAATCCATTTATTTTCAAAAATCGATCAATGTCCATTTCTTTCTGAGTCTCCTGTGTATATAGATGTTTAAATACCTCTGAAAGCACTTCCTGATCTCCACTGGATTCTGTATATTCTTTCCCTCCACTTCCAAATTAGTAATAGTATTAAGTTTTTGTCTTTTTTTCATTTGCCAAGCCAGCAGTTTCCCACATTTATTTGCCGATTCAAATGTCTTCGGTCTCATCTGTTTGATCTTCCATTCTATTTCCTGATTCATCAATTTCATTTTGCATAAAGTACTACTCCTCTTTTCTTAACTTTGTCTGATGAAATAAATTCATGTCCCAATCTTTTATTGCTCAATATCTTCCTGTGTAGCCTTATCACATGTGTTTCTTGTAGACAAATCAAATCCAATTGTTCTTTTTTTAATAAATGAAAGACTCTCGCCTTTTTTCCGGGGAGTTGAGTCCATTCACATTCCAGCTTAATACTTGCAGTGCCATGATGTAGTTACTCTGCTTCTCCTCCAACAGCACTTAGTACTTTATCTATTTCTGTCAGTGGTGTTGATTTCCCTCTTTTTGGTGAACTTCTGTCCAAAACTCTTGGCTCTTTTCCAAGTTCTTTCTGCAGATCTTCTCCATGGTTTCCCAAAAACTTATCTTTTTCCTCCACTGATCTTATCTTTATCTTTCTTCCTTTAAAGCTAAAGAATAGGCCTTGGGGAAATTCCCACCTGAAGATGATTTTGTTCCTTCTCAACAGGGCAACCAAATCTCCAAAGTTGGACCTAAGATCCAAAAGAGAGAGATGGAGGATTCAGAGAGAGGTCTCCGGGACCCTTCATCTGAGACCAGTGGAGAGAGCACGGGCACGCCTCTGCCCACTCCTTCCTTGCGCAGAAGAGTCCCACGCAGGGAGATAGGCGGAGACTTGGCGTCAAACAGCTCTTATGCTGGAAGAGGTTCAAGAAACGCCCACTGACGGATTCTGCAAGCGACTGAACTGCCATGGAGTGAGGGCTTTCAGCCAAAAGCATGGTTAGCCAGGCAATCTAGCCAAAAGTGACGGCAACTTACGCACAAGTAACCCCTTATAACCATTACAGATGTTTCGGTATATCTTTAAAGATTTCCACTCTTGACTGCAGAATTGTGAAAGAATTCTGAAAGTGCAGACCCAAAATTTTATCTCTCTCTTCTTTAGATCGGAGAGTAATCAGACAGTCCCTTATTTTATTCTTGTTTCCTCCTCTTCCAAGTCTGAAGGCCCTCACGATTTTGAATTCTTCTTGTTTCAAATCCAACTTCCAGAACTCTGCAAATTCCTGTGTCAGAAATTCTATCAAACTGCCCTTCTCTAATTCAGGTACAGCTCTAATCCTTAAATTCGTCTGTTTTTCCTTAAGTTCAATCATAGAAAGTGTCAATTTATGGTCCTCAATTTGCCTCTGTAGATCTGGGACTTTCTCTGTTTCCAATTGTGTTATTTTAAATTCCACAGCAGCAGCTTTTTCCTTAGCTTCATCTGCAGTCTGTTGGATCAAAGTAGATTCCTGCAACAATTTCTGAATAGATTCTGTATTAGTGTTCACCTTTTGTCCCAAGCTATTTAAGCTTTCTGTATTTAAGTCAATTTTAGTGGTTGCTGCATCTACCTTCACTTTTGCCTCGTCCACTGTCATCTTTGTCTCTTCAACCATCTTATTTGTCTCTTCGACCCTCTTATTAAGTTGCTCCAAAGATTCATTAATCTTGGCCAGTGCAATCGCTAAAACATCTTCTGATGGCAT
The DNA here is from genome assembly GCF_964252035.2 of Podarcis erhardii. Lineage (NCBI taxonomy): Eukaryota > Metazoa > Chordata > Lepidosauria > Squamata > Lacertidae > Podarcis > Podarcis erhardii. Next base: position 55,760,544 of record NC_138502.1, on the reverse strand, counting down.
TCCACTAGGCTTAGATTGTGTTGGTACAGTCGCAGATGGGGTAGGGAGACCAACGGCTGATGGTCTTCCAACGGCTGCCAAATCTTCCCAGACCTTGTTGTTTTGTCTGGGAATGACGAGTCTACTTTTTCTTTCCCATGTGCCATAACACTTAAACAATAGAAGAGCCAAGGTCAATCCCAGCTACACAGTTTCTCTTTGCAAGTGGAAAATTCCCCTAGTATCGATTTCAGAAACTTCCTCTAGGTGGAAACAGTTGCAATAGTCCAAAATGACACCTTTTAAACTCAAATAAAAAAAATAAACACTTCCAATTTTTTGTTACTTTCCAGTTACTTTCCCTCCTTTTTAAGAGCAGAAGAGGACAACTAACCACAATGTATCTCTCTTGCTGAGCTAGCTGTCAGCAAGTCGTCTATTCACAGTTAATACGCAGTTCAAAGCACAACAGTCTTTGTCTATTGGCAGCCCGTTCCCAAGTTTTGAGCGGTGGATTTTAACTTCTTTCCCTCTCTCTTGCAGGTATATATAGTCCAAAACTCCCCCCTCCTTCCCCTGCTTCCTAGGGGGGGGGGTTTGATACTTTTTGTGTTAGGAAATTAATCCTTTCCAGTCGGATTTCCAAAACTTTAGCTTGTAGTCTCTTTGCTTTGATCTATTTACAAAAGCGGAAGGCGGACTTCCTGTTTAAACCTCCCCGCATCGGTGCCAAATTAAGTCTTTTTCGTCCTTTTATACTTCCAATTTTTCCTATTCACGGGTAGTTGCTTTTGAGGTCGAATTGTCACAGGAAGAAGTCAGCGCTCTCCGGTAACGGCTGTGCGGCTTCGCTCCAAGGAAAAAGCAGTTGATTCACAGCACCGTGCCGCTCACCCTGCTTCGCTCCGGAACCGTAATCGGTATTCCCTGCGAATTGGGGGGGCCCAAAAGGTGCCCGCCGAATCCCACGCTCACAGGCTTCTCCCGCCTGTGATTTTTGAAGGGTCTCCACTTCGCCGTAGCGGTACAGACCCGATTTCCTCGAGGCAGATCCTCCTAGTCAGAAGGATTCCGCCATTACCGATGGCGCTAACCCGAAAGTCCCCAAGAGTTTGGATTTGATATCCCGCCTTTCTCTCCCTTTAAGGAGTCTCAAAGCGGCTAACATTCTCCTTTCCCTTCCTCCCCCACAACAAACACTCTGTGAGGTGACTGGGGCTGAGAGACTTCAAAGAAGTGTGACTGGCCCAAGGTCACCCAGCAGCTGCATGTGGAGGAGCGGAGACATGAACCCGGTTCCCCAGATTAGGAGACTACCACTCTTAACCACTACACCACACTGGCTCTCAGTCGGCAAAGGTGGCAGAGGGGCACAGGGCAAGAGAGCTGTGCTTAGGTGGCCCACCCTAGGCTTGCCCCAGGGCTTTTTCCCCAGCCAGAACTCACTGGAACTCAGTTCTGGCTGTTGAATGGTTGAATGTTGAATGGTTGAATGTTGAATGGCTGTGTCAGCATTTGGGTGTAGTATATAAGGAGCAGCACCTAGCTCTCCCATTACCCTGGGGGATTGGTTGGTGGTTGGGTCTGGTTTGTTGTTGATGTATTTAGTGTTTTTGTTTTTGTTATTAAAACCTTGTTTAAGTTATTTTTGAGTCCTTTTTTAATGCATGGTCTCCCCAGCAAGCTCTCTGCAGTGCTACTATACTGCAAATAGCTAACATCTTTGGTTATGGGCCCAGCTGCTGAGTGGATGACTGCCTTATTTTGGACTCTGAGAAAGCTTTGAAAACTCCTTCTCCTGCTAGTGTAGTTTCTGTGGGTCTGGAAGAGTTCCAGAATGGTTGACCGGGTTCCAGAAGCTGAGAAGGCTCTGGTGTTCCCACAGCTAACAGATGAGAACTATAGTTTATGGTCTTTTCGGGTGGAGGCGCTTTTGACCTCTAGAGAAGTATGGACCTATGTAACTGATGACCCTCCTGACCCTGTAACTAATGCTTGGTCGAAAGGAGATGCAAAAGCCAGGGCAATAATTAATTTGGCAGTCAGTGACCAGCAAGTAGTCTATATAAGAAATAAGAAAACTGCCAAAGAAATGTGGGACAGTCTTGCAGCAGTGCATATTAGAAAAGAGTCAGTGTCTGCATTGACGTTTTTCAAGCAGCTGTACCAGACCAAGTTGCAGCCTGGTAGTGATTTGGCAGCACACTTGAGACGTCTGGAGGCAATACACTGCGAATTAATTCGAAGGGACATGGAGATACCTTATATTCAGTATGTTTTTATCATTCTTTCTTCCCTTAATGAGGACTTTGATGGTGTAGCTAGCCAGATATCTGCCGTTCCACCAGCACAATTAACCGTGGAAGGGGTAACGGCATGATTAGCGGACTTCCGGGTTAGCGCCATCGACAATGGCAGCATTCCTCTGACTGAGAGGAACCCGCTCCGTGGAATTCGGGTCGTACCGCCGCGGCGAAGGCGGAGACCCTTTAGAAATCCCAGGTGGATGAAGCCTGGGAACGTGGGATTCGGTTGACACCAGGAGCGCTCCCCTACCCACAGGGAAACCCCTTTTCGGGGGTTCCGAAGTGACGTGGGGTGAGCAGCGCGGTGTTTTGAATCGACCGCTATTTTTACGGAGTGAAGCCGCGTAGCCGTTGCCAGAGCGCGCTGACTTTTTCTTGTGGACAAATGGATTTTAAACAACAACCCGTGAGTAGAACGGAAATTGGAATTCTAAAGTATTTAAAGTTTTTTTTTTTTAAAAAAATAATTGGTACCGATCAGGGAAGGTCCAAACAGGAAGTCCGCCTCCCCTTTCTGTAAATAAACTGAAGCAAAGAACCAGTTAACTAAGGTCGTGGAGAGTTTTGTGTAAAGGACCTAAATTCCATTGATTGAAACTATCATCAATATCTTTTTTGAAAGCAGGGGAACCTGCAGGAGAAGGTTAAAATCCGTGAAATTGAAGTGCCACATCCCCAGACCCGGGAGTGGTCTGTGTGAGCCCGTTGACAGTGATTTGACAGCTGTCAAGTTAGCTGTTAGGATACAAAAGAAGGACTTTGTTTCTACTGCCTGTTTTTGTTACAACTTTATGTTTAAAAGGAAGAAAGGAACTGTTATAATTCAATGTATGGGACCTTTGGGTCTGTGCTGGAAGGAGTGAAAAAGAATTTGAATCCCTCTAGAGGGAGCTTTGGGTTATTGTCGTAAGGATGCAGCTAAAGATAAAAGCCTTGAGAAACTAGTTTTTGACCTTGGACTATTTAAGTATGGCTGTTAGGAAGGAAATCGAGTGTGAACTGAACAGGACATTTTATCTCTTGGGAAAGCTGCAAGACCAGATAAATGTTATGGCTACTAACGTGGTAATCTTGGAAACAAAAGTAGGTTTTGGCAAAGAAGTGGACAAGAACCAAGCACAGGAACCTCTTTCAACTGAACAAATTGAAAAATTTGAAAAGGAGAATCTTGTTGTGAGCAAAGTGAGGAAAGGGGGAGCCGTAACCCTACAGAGGCCAATAGTGGATTACTACTTGAGGCCCTACATGATGACAACTAGGAGAAGTAAATATTTGGAGATGGAAGCCTGGTTTGGCCTGGAAGATGAAAGATGGAGAGATCACCCTATGTGGAGATCAAATGACCTTTGGAATATAAATCCGAGCCAGGTGGAGATTGGAAGATTGGAGCTTTGGGGGCCTTTGGATTTGAAAAGAGTGTGAAACAAGATTTGGAATACTTTATAGGCCCTACTTTTAACTATGGAAGTTTGGCAGGAAGTAATATGATGACTGTTGGGTTGGGGCTTCCCCAAGATCTGATTTTCAACATTAAAGACTATCAAAAAGACTGGCAGAGGGGACAGACTTAAGAGCCTCGGATTTAAGATCTCCGGGCTGATGGTTTTCTGAGATTAATGGAACTATTGAGGGGCTGAAACCGGGGAGGGGATTTGGTGAAAGAAAATTGGGAATCTAAAGTATATATAATATAAATTTGTTTTTTTTTAAATGAGAGATGGGAAAATCGCGGAATTGAATTTTTTCTTTGACCTTAGGGGAAATGTCTTAAGAATAAGTACAGATATATAAGTTTTAATGGGAAATAAGATTAAACAAAGTTAAAGTGGATGATAACTTGGTGAAGGAAAGAATGGAAAATTACAGTATATTAAGATAAGATATGAGGATAAAATTAAGATCAAGGATGTGTTGAAATATTTATATGAATTAAAATATAAAGAGGGGAAGTATAGTATGTTAAGATAAACTATTAGGATAAAAACAAGGTTGGAAGGATTTGCTAGAATATCTAACAGAATTAGAATACAAAAATGGGAGGCACGAGGAAGTCAAGGAAATAAGTGATTGCAACTAAGCGAGTTAAAGGTTTGATTTGCTTTTTTACTTTTTTTTCTTTTTACCTTTGTTTTTTATCTTTCTTTTTTCTGTATTTTGATATATGTATTTTTTTTATTCTTATTTTCTTTTTTGACTGTATTTTTTCTTATTTTTTTGTAACCTTTAAAATCTTAATAAAAAATTATTTAAAAAAAATAACGGCACGATTAATGGGCGAGTTGGATAGAAGGGAGGCTTGTGCCATAAGCACTCCTATTTCCAGAAACAATGAGGAACGCCATATGCAAACTTGTGTTGATACGACTGCATTTAAAGCTGCAAAGCGTTGTTGGTTCTGCAATAAGCAGGGACATTTTGCAAAGGACTGCAGATCCAAAAGAAAGCAAAGTACTCCCAAGTCTGTTTCTGTTCGTCAGTCACAGTCATCAGCCCAGCAGCCGACATTGTACCGTAAAGACAGAAACGAGCCGCGAGCTTTTCATGCTCGGACTACAGATCGTAAAAGAATTAAAGGTGCCAAGTGGAAGTTTTTTATTGTGGACTCAGGAGCATCTCAGCACATTTGCAACAATCGAAGCTTGTTTATTTCTTTCGAAGAGGAAATTGGTAATGTACATTTAGCCAATTCACAAGTCTTGCAGTCGCTTGGCAGGGGTACTATTAAACTTGACTCTTTAAACATTACGATAGCGAACTGCATTTACTGCCCGTCAGTGGACAATTTATTGTCAGTAAGAAGTTTTGCTCGTCAAGGCATAACTGTGCGTTTCTTAAAGTCAATGTGTGAGTTTTTCAATGGGAACAAATGTCTATTGTATGCCCGGGACTCTGATTATATAGACTGTATTTTCACACCTACTCCCAATCGCCTATAAATTGCAGAGCAGCACAGTCAAGCCAGGGGTTGAGGAGTGTAAGGCCACATTCCGGGTGTGTCCATGAAGCACACAGAATTCTGGGACACCTGAATTTTGCTGATGTAATTAAGACAAAGAATATTGTTAATGGCCTAAACTTAAAACCATGTAAATTCTTTATGCAATGTCTATCCTGTTGCAAGAATAAGATTAAGGTTGCACGCAAGGGTAGGTGCTCAGATAGGAAAATAACTGAGCCATTTGAGCATGTACATTGTGATTTAGTTGGGCCACTCCCACCATCATTAGGAGGTTCTAAGTACTGGCTTACCCTGATAGACCAGTATAGTAGATATTGTTGGACTTATGCAATAGCTGAGAAGTCCCAAGCATTTGAGAAATACAGAGCTTTTTGCAACTGGGTAAAAAATGCATTTTAACAAACAAATTAAGTATCTGTTTTCTGACCGGGGCGGGGAATTTTCTTCTGAGGCACAGGGGCCTACTCACGAGTTATCTTGCCCCTGAAGTCCCTGGCAAAATGGGCTTGTTGAAGTTGTGCAGCATGACCTGCAGGCAGGGGTTAAAACTTATCTGTACGATGCTAATCTGCCCAAAGTCTTTTGGGCTGAAGCGCTCAATGCCTTTTGTTACGTTAGAAATTGCAGTTATCATTCTGGTTTAGATGTCACCCCCTATGAGAAGCTGTTTAAAAAATGCCCTAATCTGAAATACCTACGCATTTGGGATTCAGATGTAATTATGCATTATCCCGCTAAGCAGAAATTGGGTGAGTGTAGTGTTCTGAGAAAATTAATGGGCTACCAGAAGGGGGCGTACAGAATTTACATACCAGCAACTGGCAAATTTCATATTACCAGAAGCATGATACAAACTGTAAATTGGAATGGCGTTGCTGTTTTCCAAGATACTAACGGTATAAATGATACTGAGGAAGAAGAGGAAGCAGCAGCAGCAGCAGCAGCAGGAAATGGTGCTTCTGAATTAATGGAACAAGACAAAAAGCCTGTTGAATCTGATAATTTGTTTGATGATTTAAAGTCACAGGCACCCGAGGGGAGGTTAGATTCTCTTGAGTTTTCTGACCGTGATCTTAGCCTACAGGCACCTCTTCAGTCTGACAATGATGATTTACAACCTGAAACTAGTAGTTTACTTAGTCCCATTAAGTCTGAGGAGTCTGACTCTCCTTCCGGACTGAGACGTTCAGATAGAAAGAGACAGAAGCCACAACGTTTTGCAGATGAACTTTTAAATACTGTGTATGCCAATAAGGCGGTTTTTGAGCCAAAAAGCTACGATGATGTTCAGAATTTACCTAAGCACCAAGTAAATTGGTATAAAGCTATCAACTCTGAGATAGCTTCTTTAAAAGAGCATAACACCTGGTCTCTTGTACCACAAACCCCAGAAATGAGACTTATTGATTCAAAATGGGTTTAAGAAAATGCAAATGGGAAGGAAACGCCTATGGTATGTGGTTTCACCTTTACAGGTGAAGATAAGCCATTTCCTAACAAAACTTTGTATCGTTCTGCTATAGGCAAGCTAAATTTCATTCAAAGAATCTCAAGACCAGATATAACTTATGCTTTTCACTTTCTGGCAAAATTTGTGGAAAAGCCCACTACGCAATGTTTCTCTGCTCTTAAGAGAGTTTTAATGTACTTTAAACATACCAAACATTATAGGTTGCAGTTTACATCATGTATTGACAAAGGTTTTGAAATTTTCTGCGATGCATCTCATGCAGTGGAACAAAATAATTGCAGGGGTGTGTCTGGTATGGTGTTTTGTTATAAAGGTTGTCCATTTGAATGGAAGTCCCAGACACAAACCATTATTTGTCTCTCCACAACAGAGAGTGAATTATGTGCATGCGTTCAGGCCACTTGTGATGTGGAATGGTATCTGCAAGTATTTGCAGACCTACAGATGAAAGTAACACTACTAGTAAGAGTTTACCTTGATTCCCAGAGTGGACTCGCTATCCTGTTTTCAGAGACCAATACGCAGCACACTAGAGTCTTAAGGTTACGTTTACAGTTTGTAAAGAAACTAATTGCTGATGAAATGATTGTATTTCAATATGTTCCAGGTGACAATCAAATTGCAGACATTTTTACTAAAGCACTTCCAAAGGTTACACATGAAAGACATGTACAAAATATGCTTTATGTTTTTGTTCCACAATGATGAACCGCAGGGGAAATGTTGAATGGTTTCTTTAAATGTAAAGGTTCATCATTGTTCCACCAGTTGTGTATGTCTTTTTTTTAAAAAAAATATTTTTTATTAACAATTTTTTGTAAATCACAATTCCAATAAAACAATACAATATCACATCTCTTAACATAGATCTTTTCACTGCTTTGGACTCCCTCACATCTCCCGCTCCTGCGTTCTTAGTTATAATTTTATTCAGCAAATTTGTCCCCTTGTTTTTAGTCTTCATAACTAATTTTCAATGTTATACCTCTAATTTTAACTATCATTTTATTCGAATCTTAAAAAGTTTAGATATAACCAACATATTCCAAAATTTTTATCATTTCTTAAATTTATCTTATCTTCATAATTCCCTTCCTTGAACTCAATGGTGCCAAGTTGTTTATACTCTAGCATCCTTCTTAACATTCATACAATTTACAATATTTTTGTAGGTAAATCTTAAATTTCTTCCAATCTTCTTCCACCGTCTCCTCTCCCAGGTCTCAGTTGTGTATGTCTTTAAGGGGCCAGAGCAAAATAACGAGACCCAGCTTTACAGCTGTGAAACATAGCAGGTGCTGAGTTGTATTGATTAAGCTGTGTCAGCATTTGGGTGTAGTATATAAGGAGCAGCACCTAGCTTTCCCATTACCCTGGGGGATGGGTTGGTGGTTGGGTCTGGTTTGTTGTTGGTGTATTTAGTGTATAAGGAGTTTTTGTTTTTGTTATTAAAATCTTGTTTAAGTTATTTTTGAGTCCCTTTTTATGCATTGTCTCCCCAGCAAGCTCTCTGCAGTGCTACTATACTGCAAAAAGCTAACACTGGCACCTCTCAGGTGGGCACTATTGCCATTATAAGAGAACAAGGGTGGTGAGTTCATGGTGAGTCCTGGCACCTCTTTTTCTAGAAAAATAGCACCTTCCCCTGGAATGGCCATGCCATACAGCTTTCATCTAGTTCACACCTGAACTTTCCAATGCAATACGATTTGAAATTGCAGCGTTAAGCCTTGGTCACTCACATCAAAGTCCAAATGCTCGGAGACATATTTCAGGAGTACGTTGGTGGTCTTGACTGCTCTTTGCCTCTCACTGATTTTTGTGGAGTCAATCCAGCCATTTGTGTGCTGCAGGAGAGAAATCATCGTCATCACATGGAAGGACAACCCTTAATCCAGGTTTGCAAATTCACAAAGCTTCATAGAGGGGACAAATTGCAAAAGGGGGTTGTTTTGTAAAGGAGAAAGTTTGCTGCAATTTGTTTATTATTATTATTATTAATAATAATAATAATAATAGCCCACCTTTTTCCCAGACAGGGACTCGAGGCAGCTTAGTAGAATTAGATATTAATTGGCTCTTGGGTTGCTTTTGCTTTATCATGCATTTTCTGTTCTGATTTTGTATTTTTATGTTGTGAACTGCCCTGCAATCTGTCATTGGTGTGTTTGTGTGTGTGATAATTACAACAATACAACATACACCTCACCACAGCCATAGCAATGGAATGCAGGAAGCATCCTTAGACCAAGCCCAGCCATTGATCCACAGGTAATGAGGACTGGCAGTTGGCCCTTTGGCCTTTCAGACAGAGAGCCTTTTCACAGCCCCACCTGGAGTGCTGAGGACTGAACCGGGGACCTTGGGCATGCAAGACAGATGCTCTGCCCCGAGCCACGGCCCTTCCCCACAGGCCATCAGCAGAGGACATATCTTGTGTGCCTTGCACAAGCATTGCTAGCAGAACAGAGGCCCACTTGACCATCAGCACCCACAACCAGCGAGTTGGCCACAGATGCCCCCCGTGCAATCATTTCAAGAGGGTCTGTCCTCCGGCATGGGAGCTGCTGCTTCCCCCTGCTCTGACACCTTGGGGACTCCCTTACCACTAATATCTTCTGCAGCGTCTCCAGAGAGGGGGCCTCCGACAGCAAGCTGGTGAGCATGTTGAGCCAGATGTCGATAGTTTCGTGATAACAGTCCTGGAAGGAGAGAAGCAAAAGCAGTTAGAAGCTGAAGACCCCCATGGAAATCCCATATGCTCTGGAGCCTTCTAGTCCAAATTCGTAACAAAGCTTATGCAGGGGTTCAAGCAAGGCACACAAAGAGTCATAAACATCAAACGTTTCTCGATGTATATAAGGTTACAGGTCATGCGATATAAAGATACAGGACTCCACACTGGGCTCAACTTCCTTGGGGTGTTCCAAGGCAGAGAGCCTTCTTGGTGGTGGGGCCCACCCCGTGGAACACCCTCCTATCAGATGTCAGAGAGATACATCATTATACTTCCATCTGAAGACATCTGAAGGCAGCCCTGCATAGGGAAGTTTTAAATATTTGATGTCTGGCTGTGTTTTAATTTGTTGGAAGCCGCCCAGAGTGGCTAGAGTAACCCAGTCAGATGGGCAGCATATAAACAAACAAGCAAACAAATAAAATTAAATGCAGCGTAGGAGGGAGGCATGAGAGTCACAAAATGCAGGCATGCAGGAATCATTCGTGGATGCATTCTAGACAAAGGTGAAATGCAATAAATATGGAAACAGGATTAAAATCAAAAATATACACCCCAAGTCTCTGGCTGTTACATCATTGTGATGGGTCAAGTGTCTCGGGCAGCATTCTTTGCAGCTTACACGGCTCAGACTCTTTGCCCTCAAATCCTTTAACCTGGCAACCCCATTTTCCTCCAGAAGCAGAAGGTCCAGTCACCTGGCTCTGTGTTGCCGGCACGGAGCTCCCGGCTTTGACCTTCGTAACCTGCAATGATGGTAATTGGAAGACCTTCCTGGTGGTTTTTTGTAGCAGCTGAGACCGGAGCAGGGGGTCCATGCGTGGTCTCAAGGCACTGAAAAGAGAAAGAAGGGGAGAGGAAAGGATCAGCACCCAGCAGTCCATAAACCTGGTGAAGAAATATGTACTGTGTCTGGCCGTACTTACGTCATGCGAATGATCGTTTCCATTGCGGGGTGTAAGATGGTGAGTGATGCCATTGGCTCCTCTTTGATGACCTCCTGTGGTGGGGAAGCACACAGCATGTCAGGGAACTGGAGGCGCCATCCCTGCCACCACCACACCAAGCCCTGAGTTGTGCTCTCTATCCAGCCCACTTGACAACTTCTTTGCAATTGGCAAGTGGGTCCTCCTAGGGGAGGAGAGTGGGCTTCCTGGATCTGGGAATAAGATCCCTTTTTCTCCTGGGCAGAGCTCTACCGCATAAGAACAGCATAAGATCAGCCTTCTGGACCAGGCCAAGGGCCCATCTAGTCCAGCATCCTCACAGCATTCTCACAGTGGCCAACCAGACGTCTGTGAGAAACCAGGGAGCAGACCATGAGCCCAAGAGCCCTCTCCCCGCCTGTGGCTTCCAGCAACTATATTCAGAAACATTGCTTCCTTCCTCTGTGGAGGTAGAACATAGCAATCATGGCTGGGAGCCATTGACAGCCCTCTCCTCCTGGGAGAACCTAGCCTCTTTTACTTAGGCACTGGTGACATCCTGCTGAGGTTGCCACAATGTAGGGCTGCCTTTCAAGTGGGTTTGGAAACTTGAGTTGGAGCAGAACGTGACCACCCAGAAATGGTTTGGGGCCAGATGATCAGAACATGCAACCCAGAGCTAGACCTACACAGCTATTTTTAAGAAAAAACGCTCTGAAAAGAAACCCCAGGAGATTCCCCCTCTTTTTTTCTTTTTCTTTTTACTCACTGTGATGCAGAAGGTGAGCTCGTCTTTGTGGGGGAAGGTGACATATCCCACATTCGATTGCACAAGCGCCTTGGTTGTTAGAGTTGCTGCCTTCATAAAGCTCTTCTTCAAAGCCTCATTCTGAAAGGAGAAGGGATTTTATAAAATTGAGTTTGAATCAAAATCACAAGGAAACATAAAGCCACACTGACCCTAATCCTAATTCTAATCCTTACCCTAACACTAACCCAATCCAAAAACAAAAAATTCCTTCCAGTAGCACCTTAAAGACCAACTAAGTTAGTTCTAGGTATGAGCTTTCGTGTGCATGCACACTTCTTCAGATACCAATCCAAAAATTAACCCTAACCCAGAAGTGGTCTTGTTAGATAGTTAAATTCATGTTAAATTGCTGTTTTAGGGTTTCTTTAAAAAAAGTCTGGAACAGATTAATCCATTTTGCATTACTTTCTATGGGAAAGCATGCCTTGGTTTGGAACGCTTTGGTTTCAGAATGGATTAAGTTTGAGAACCAAGGTACCGCTGTAATGCCCCATCTGGTCCTAAGTGTGGAGCCAGTATACACCCCAGTCTACAACCCTTCGGTGGATGAAGCCAAAAACCCTGCCCTAGGGCACAGTCTGAAGGCATGTGGTGCAAGGACCTTGATGGAGCTCAGGAGGTCTGCTCAGTGCCTGGATGGTGACCACGGGGGAAATGGTTGCACACCTCCTGGAGACGTATGACAGGAGAAAGGCAGAATATACCATATTTTTTCGAGTATAAGACACCCCCTATTTTGGGGGACTCCAAATTAAGAAAATGGGGAAAGGATTGCCCAGAGTTGCTGAGCTTTTCGGGGGTAGGATTACCCACAGTTGTTCAGCTATTTGGGGGAGGGGATTCCAAAAATTGCTCACCCGCTGAACCTATGCTGCCACTCACACATGTCGCAAAACCCACCTATTGTCTGTCCCTCGCCGGCAGAAACCGCCAATCGCCTTCCCAATTTCCGCAGCGACAGCCAATCAACACCACCCCTTGCTGCAGCCACCAATAAGGCACACAATAGCTGTTGACTATCTCCGGCTTGCAGCGGCAACCAAACCCACGTCCCCCCAATGCACTCTCTGTGTATAAGATGACCCGCATTTTTAAACATCATTTTTTAATAATAATAATAAAAACCCTCGTCTTATACACGGAAAAGTATGGTATAGCTGAGAGAACAAACAACAGGAGTCCGTGTGATAATCAGAGCCATACCTTCCTGCTGTTCTGGAATTGGAAGAGGAGCTCCTCTGTGATGAGGTCTATAAAAAGGGGGAGGTCATCCTGCCGTGCCCCGGATGCCATTTGACCACAGCAAAGGATGACGGTGATACTGGCATTCGTCTCGCTAGTATTCTGGAGGGAAAGGATGGGGAAAGTGAGTTTGGGAACCTTAAGTGCAATTGGAGACAAATCACCATTTAGTTGGGACCTTTTAGCAGCTGGGAAAATATTAGTAGTCAGTAAGTTGTTGTGCGAAAGGTGGAGGGCACAAGGAGAAGGGGACAACAGAGGACGAGATGGCTGGACAGCGTTCTTGAAGCTACCAGCATGAGTTTGACCAAGCTGCGGGAGGCAGTGGAAGACAGGAGTGCCTGGCGTGCTCTGGTCCAGGGGGTCACGAAGAGTCGGACACGACTAAACGACTAAGCAACAACAACTTGTTGTGCAGACTTACAAATTTTGTATTTTTTTTCCTCCAGGAAACTCAAACTGCTGGCAAGCCAGGGCTCCCCCACCCTATATATGTGCATCGGGTTCTTCCTGCCTAAATATAGAGCCTGACATTTGACCCTATTGAATTTCATTTTGTTAGTTTGGGCCCAGTTCTCCAATCTGTTAAGGTTATCTTGAATCCCGATTCTGTCTTCTGTGGCATTGGCTACCCTTCCCAGTTTGGTGTCATCTGCAAATTTGATGAGCATCCCCTCAATTCCTTCATCCAAGTCTTTTATTTTTAAAAAAGTGGAACAACAACGGGCCAGGACAGAACCCTGTGACACCCCACTGGTCACTTTTCCCCCAGGATGATGAGGAACCATGAAGGTGTTCTCTTTGGGTTCGGTCAGTCAACCAGGGAGAAAGTGCAGGACAGTGTAGGGTAGACTGACCACTGGTGCTCTTTTCCATGGGAGCTGCTTTTTAAAAATTAAAATGAACCAGGTGGATCTGCTCATCTTCTCCATAGTGAGGGTTGGGAAATTTCCTTGGTCATTTACCAACTCACAGCAAAAATCCAGAGGTACCACACTCCTGAGTTTCATTTCTCTTGGATGGCAGAGCACAAGAGAGTTCAGGGCTGCGTTCAGATGTAACAATAAACCAGAGGGCATCAACATAGGCTGGCTGAGGCTCCCATCAGCCTCAGCCAGCATGGCCAGAGGTCAGGAGGGATGGGAGTTGCAGTCTGTAGCATCTGAAGGGCACCATTTTGGTTACCTCTGTGATAAACTATGGTTTATTATTGTGTGAATGAGCCTTGGACTCATCGGCTCCTGCTCCCTTGAGGGAAGCTTGAGGGAAGTTAACTGAAAGTGGAAGGAAAAGGATCTGATCTCCTTCCAGCTGGGTTGGAGAATTGGAGAGTCGGGGGCACATGACCCCAAGGCCCCCTCAGGTTATGGAACTGTTAGATCCGCACGCAGTTACTATGCCTTGTGAGATAAGATGGCGCCCAGTACACTTCTGCTGCGCCGATGGACGTCTGTGCCGATAGAAAACTTGAGCTCCCTTAGCTCTCTTAGCATAGTCCTTAGCAGAGTTTTGCAGCGGCAGAAACTGTTGCCTTGTGTGTGGATAATAAATCAGACTGAATGCAGGCTTCTTGCTAAACTCCAACAGTCTTTTAATGAGTAGAAAAACATCATAAATCAGCCCGGCGAAAGAGCAGACATCCTTTCGCCTCTCAGCCAAAAATGAAAGGAAACTCACACACAAAGAAAGATTCCCGTATGTGAACATAACCACGCCTCAGAATGTGAGACGTCACACAGAACTGTTTAACCCTGTAAGTTCTGATTCTCCTCACATGCCTTTGTAATAATTCGCTTAATTGACAAATATATGGAGGTGAACACAGAGAGCGACACTCAACTATGCTTTGCTTCAAGTAGACCTGTCGAAATGAATGGGCCTAGTCATCTTCATTAAATTCAGTGGGTCTACTCTAGAACATAGTTGAATGGGGCCAGCAGGCACTCCCGTAAGGCAGAAGAACCCTTGCACGAGAGCAAATTTGGCAGGGGGTGCAGCTGAAACCTCTCCCCTCTTTCTCTCTGCCTCTCCCAGCCTGCCGCCTGCCTTCTCTCTTGGGTTCTGCTCCCTCCCCTCAGTTGGAGAGGGGTCCCCTCTTCCAAACTCTAAGAGGTTCTTCATTCAAAGCTTTCTGACAGCAGAACACTCTCCCTTGGGAGGTTGTGGACTCTTCTTCGTTGGAGGTTGGATGGCCATCTCTCAGGGATGCTTAAGATTCCTGCATTGGAGGGGGTTGGACTAGATGACCCTTGGGGGTCCCCATTAGCTTCCACTATTGAAGAAATGCCAACCAACCATCTGACAACCAACCTAAAAACAGGGGTCAGTGTACTTTGGGGGGTGACCAATGGTTTCTAACGAATCTGTTTGTTTGACTGACTGACTGAGCCAAGGGATCAGATCAGATCTAGGATCTGGAGCCACAGAGACAGGACTGCTGGAGCCCACTTCAGAAGGATGACTGAGACATACCCACAGAGGAAGCTGTCTGGCTTCCATACTGAGAGCAGATCCAATTGCCTTTTTGGAATGGTAAGGATCCCATCCCTTGAAAAAGAGCATGTTTGGAAATGGGGCAGGATTCGTTCTTTTCCAACATGCTTTGGTGTGGATGTAAAGAGCCGCTAAGGATCCAATCCGCCAGGATCTTCGTCTAACCATTGGCCATGCTGTCAGGGGCTGATGGGAGTTCCAATTCAAAACACACGGATGGGGAAGGGGCACCAGGCTGGGGATGGCTGACCTACACTCTTGCTACGCTCCTTCCTCACTTCACACCCTTACCTCAGACGTCTCAGTATTCCTTGCAATGGCTGCGTGGCCGAAGTCCCGCACTGCCATCAGCACCTGTGAAATATGGGTGCTTGAAGCCACACCGATAGCCTCAGAAATTCCCTAGGGAGAATGAGGCACGTCAAACATGTCATTTTCTTGATTGCAATTAGTGATAATAATAATAATAAATTTTATTTATATCCCGCCCTCCCCAGCCAAAGCTGGGCTCAGGGCGGCTAACAACAATTAAATAGTACAACATTCTAAAAACATTTCATTATAAAAATTAAATAAAATCAATTAAAATGAAATTGATGGCAACCATTAAGCTAAGCTGATCATGAGGGATGGAGGATAAATGTGATTCTGTAAGCAGATTCCTGTGAAATGTGGGGAACCAAATTTAAGAATGGAGAAATGAGACACTTAGAGAACCAATTTGAAGAGATCCTTTCATCCCGGATAATAATAGGGGTGGTTTGAAGAACGATATTTCTGTGGATTCTGATGTGAACTGACCAGACCACACCTCCCAGACTCGTGCAGCTTGCAACGCAAGGATGCCTTGCATTCTGACATTTTCAAATCTTGTGATACAGTTCTTGGCTTCATTAAATACTCAACTACATTAAAATGCATCATTTATTCCCTGGAAGTATTTGTAATCCACCGCTCACCCAAAGGCGCCAGAGCAGGAATATGCACCATCTAAACCAGGGTGCTCCAGTTTCTCATACCAAGTGGGCCACAAGAGTAGTTCAGCACAGAACCTGTGGGCCGCACACTGACTTGTCGTGTGGGAGAGGGGAGCAAGGCCAAAATTTGACACACACGCCCCGGCCCGCATGCTGCCTTCCCAAAGGTAGGCAGGTGAGGCGCTGGGTTTTGGGAAGGAGGCACGAGGCTCTGGCGGGACCTAGAGCCTTCCCACCTTCTTGCCAAAGGTGGGAAAGAGCTAACTGAGGACCCTAGGACCCTGACAGATCACACCTGCCTCCTTCCCCAAGCCCAGCACCTCCTTACCCAGCTTTGGGAAGGCAGTGCAAGGCCTACAGGTGTGTAGGGGTGCCTCCAAGCTTGCTGAGGGCTGCCAAGAAAGGCATTGAGGGCCACTTGCTGGCTGCTCTGATCTAACCCAAAACTAAACAAATCTGCCCAGATATGTTGAATGCTGAAAAGCAGTTGCTCCTGTAAGAGGCTTTGAGGGGGTGAGTGGGTGGGTACAAAATCTTTGGAGGGAGGAAGGTCATGAGCAGAGACCAATCCGGAAATCAGGACAGAGGGCTGGTGGGGTAATGTCAGGGACTGGCTGGATGAGTAAGAGTGGGGGACCCTGGATTGTGGTGGTGGGACACTGGGGAGCAGCCTGGGGAGGCGCTTGAATCAAGAGGGTTCAGAAGGAGGAGGCTCTTCCAGGACAGTCTCCGTGTGAGCGCAGTCCCAGTCCCGCTGGCTCTCCTCCCCCCTGACATCCCACACATTCACTCACCTCTCTGTCTGCTTCCTCTTCGAGAGGCAACCTCAGGAGTAAGTGCAGGTACTGGTGGACTGTCTCTGCGCTCCTGGAATCCCGCAGCTTGAGTCCATAGTATCTATAGAGGGCGTTCTAAGGGTTGGGGAAGGTTTGGGTGAGTCACAGGGAGGAGACCCCACCAGCTACATCAACTGCTTTTGGAAAACCAAAAAAATTCAATTTTACCGTCTGAAAATGTCGGGTAATACTAAATAATAATAATAGATTGCAAGTACTAGGCAATTGTTTTAATGATTTGTATGCAATTTTACACATCTTCTGAATTCCCAAGTCACGTTACAACTCTTTAAAGGTAAAGGTAAAGGGACCCCTGACAATTAAGTCCAGTCGCAAACGACTCTGGGCTTAAAGCTCATCTCGCTTTAAGGCCGAGGGAGCCGGCATTTGTCCGCTTCCACAGACAGTTTTTCCAGGTCATGTGGCCAGCAGGACTAAGCCGCTTCTGGCGAAACCAGAGCAGCACACGGAAATGCCGTTTACCTTCCAGCCGGAGCAGTACTGGCTTCAGCTGGGGAGGGTGGGATATAAATATATTATTATTATTATTATTATTATTATTATTATTATTATTATTATTATTTTATTTACTTGCACTATGTGCTTTTGAACTGCTAGGTGGGCCGAACAACGGGAGCTCACCCCATCGCAGGGATTCGAACCGCCGACCTTCCAATCGGCAAGCCCAAACGGCACAGTGGTTTAACCCACAGCACCACCCACGTCCCTATTGCAACTCTTTAGTACTCCTCATTTGGGGAATTTGAAAGTTGACAAGTTCAGCATGTCCTAATTGCTCTGCCTCCACTGTTGGAGGCAGGAATGCTTCTGAATACCAGTTGCTGGAAACCACAGGAAGGGGAGAGTGCTCTGTGTTCGAATTCTGCTTTCCAGTTTCCCATGGGCATCTGGTTGGCCACTGTGAGATAAGGATGCTGGTCTAACCCAGCAGCCTCATCTTTCATTCTCATGACACACTTTTGTCCTAGATACGCTGACCCTAGGCTCTTCCCACTTTTTTAGAGGACTAATACCTGCACCTGCAGCCTCTTACAGGTGTCCCCAGCCTCCCTCCACAGTAATGTGGTTGGCTGTCACCGGTTTAAAAGGGAAGCCTGTCCAATAGTGGTGGAGTGGTGTAGATGAGTGTGGAGTCTTCTTTTGCCTCAAGGCGCAGGTACTCTGTCTGATTAGATGAACTGCTTTTGTAGATATTTGTATATATATTTAGCTCACAATAATAAATACTGCACTAAAGAACCTAGGACTCTGAGCTTTCTGCTAAAAGCGCTGCGAGGAATTCGTGACAGGGTTATGGGCCCAGCACACTTCTGCTGCGCATGAGTACAGGTGGCTGTTATCTAGCCGTGGGTGCTGGAGGGGAGCTGCAGCAATGGAGCAGTCCAGAGCTGGCGTGCTGCTGGAGAAGCTGACGGCCATGAACTACAGCATCTGGTCAGTCCGCATGCAACACTTCCTCAAGCGTGAGGGCCTGTGGAAAGTGGTGGAAGATCCACCACAGCCCCCTGAGGAGGATGAAAAGGATGAGAAAGCCTTGGCTATGATCATCCTTGGAATGGACGACAGCCAGCTAGTCTACGTAGCTGATAAGGTGACAGCAAGTGAGGCGTGGGATGCGCTCAAGCTGTCCATGTGCGAGAGACATCTGGCTTGCTGATAACACTGACCAGGAGAACGTACCGGTGTCGGAAGACACCGGGGGACTCCCCGGTGAACCACCTAAAATTCCTTTGGACTTGCTGTGGACTTGATCACGCAAGTACCTTCTGCTATCCGGAGAGCAGAATAAACTCTTTCTTCTTTGAATCAACCTTGGTGTCATTTGGCTTCCTTCCTCCTGTCCCGGAGCAACGCAGACCCAATCAGTGAACTCCAATAAGGCTACAGATCCAATACTCTCTGTGGAAGTGCTGGGTCAGAATGACGCAGCAGTAATGTGATTGGCTGTCACCGGTTTAAAAGGGAAGCCTGTCCAATAGTGGTGGAGTGGTGTAGATGAGTGTGGAGTCTTCTTTTGCCTCAAGGTGCAGGTACTCTGTCTGATTAGATGAACTGCTTCTGTAGATATTTGTATATATATTGAGCTCACAATAATAAATACTGCACTAAAGAACCTGGGACTCTGAGCATTCCGCTAAAAGTGCCGCGAGGAATTCGCGACAAGGACTTACCTTGTTGTGTCCAGGCTTGGATGTCTTCTGCTGGGAATAAAATGAAGAAAAGTATCATGTTTCTTGTCTAGAGAACAGTTGCCATCTATCTGCCACTTGTCTTCTCTAAAAAAAACCCACATGCCTAGAAATAGACTTCTTGCAAAAATCATTTGGAGTAAAATCTATTGCAATCAATTCTTCTTCTTTTTTAAAGTAACACTCCAAAGAAGATTCAATAAATCCTCTGGACTGGGAGACACACCATTCATTTAAAGCACTTTGTTTCTTGCCATGAACAAACAAAATCTAGGCATTGTGGCTATTACTATTATTTATTAAATTTCTGTACTGCCCTTCATCCGAAGATCACTGGCCGGTTTACAATATAAAAACTCAAAAATACATACCATAATAACAAACAGACAATACCACTCCCAGTATGATTATTTATTAAATTTTCTGTTGCAGAAAGTATTTGCTTGCCTGCTCTGCCAAATGCCCAGGCCTGGCAAATTAACTGCTCTTGAGAGCGAAGAGGAAATATTGGCCATATCAGGCACAATACAGTCACAAAAACTTTTACTGCACAATATCGGATTCTCAAACGTTCCAAGATATCGGGAACGATCAGTTGCAAAAGTTAAAGAAAAAAACATGCAACATTTCCTGGGGTCCAAGTCATCCCACCAAATCAAGTTCATGGATTGGTTCTTCTTCCGGTCTACAGATGCTGCACTGATCGCCTTCTCTGCTTCCCCAAATTTGCCTGGTCCTCTTTTCAAGCCCCACCAGGAGAAAGTCGTCTCTTGCATCTGCAAATAGGACCTTCCTCCAAGCTGGGCTCCCAATAGTTCAGGCGGAGGCAAACACGGCCCTCCAGCTGTTTGGGGACTCCAATGCCCATCACCCCTGACCCGCTGGTCCTGTTTGCTAGGGATGATGGGAGCTGTAGTCCCAAAACAGCTGGAGGGCTGGGTTTGCCTTTGCCTGTGATAGTTCATGGCAGTTCCCCTTCTACATGCTCCCACCAGCCCCAGGCAGCATATGGTCCAGAACATTTAAAGGGCACCAGGTTGGGGAATCCTGGTTCACGCTGCGCAACATCAGACCAGGGTGGCTAAAAATCAATGACCCCCTTTTTTAAAAATGGATTTCTTTGATTTAAATCACATTTTTTAAAAAATTAATTTGGATTTCTAAAATAAAATGCTTTTGGAGGAAAAATCTTCCAAAATATATTTTTCTTTTTAAGTTGCATTATAGTCCAACGGCTATTCACTGGGAAGTAAGGATTTATTTTAAGTTTTTCATATATGCTAAAATTCATTCTAAGAATTTTTTTTTAAAAAAGTTAACCACATCAGTTAACAAACATGGATATATATGCTATAATGTTATTGTTTTAGTTAAATAAATTGTTTAAATTCTAATTAAGAAAATGGTTATTTTTCTTCCAATAAGGTACAGCAGAAAAGTTGTCCAAATATACAGTGGTAGCTCAGATTAAGAACATAATTCTTTCCGGAGGTCCGTTCTTAACCTGAAACTGTTCTTAACATGAAGCACCACTGTTAGAGGTACCGGTTGGTTGCTTGACAGCAATCAGGAAATATGGCTCAAGAGTCGGTTTTCCAGCTTTCTTCTTAGTGATCAAAACCTTCAGAATGCAGAGCACCTCTATTCCATGTCTTGCTCATTCACGGGCAGAATCTGAGAGTGGGCGGCCCTTCAACCTTCCCCAGCAGAGTAATTTCTTGGCGCCCAGTCTGCGCCTCCCCTCTCTGCGCGGAAACCTACTGCGCAAGGAAGGCTTGGGTAATGGGGGACCCCCCTCCTCCCCGCTTTGCTCAGGCAAGGTGTCCTGGCACCGCCTTGCCTCCTCCAACCCCTGCATCTCCTCTCCTTCCTCCGCTGAGGAAGTGCTGCTTCCCACGATCTTTGGGGGCTCTCTGAAATCCACCCGGCTTTTCCCCTCTCGCCCCTGAGCCGATGGCAGTTCTTAACCCGAGGTACTATTTCTGGGTTAGCGGAGTCTGTAACCTGAAGCGTATGTAACCTGAAGCGTCTGTACGCAGTTAACTTATTATACCCCACAATAATTTCATAATTATGTGTCTATGCATTCCTAACAGTATAACCAAATCAGTAGTAAAAACTACTCTGGAAATTTATTATTCCCAAAATGAAACCTTCATCTGGTTGTAAATATTAAGATTATACAAGCAAGAATGTAAAAAGATGCTTTAAATCGATTTGATTTCAATCAAATCCACCCTGCATCACACACACCTGGGGAGGTGGCTGGAGGTGTTGGAGGATGGTCTCCAAAATCTCCCTTTCATCCATCATCTCCAAAGCTTCTCTGACGGTTCTTCCTCCCAGCATTTTCT
The DNA here is from genome assembly GCF_964252035.2 of Podarcis erhardii. Lineage (NCBI taxonomy): Eukaryota > Metazoa > Chordata > Lepidosauria > Squamata > Lacertidae > Podarcis > Podarcis erhardii. Next base: position 55,739,243 of record NC_138502.1, on the reverse strand, counting down.
TACCCACCAACAAGTACTCTAAGTTTTCATCAGAAAGTTCTTCAGAAAGAAAGAGAGAGAGAGAGAGAGAGAGAGAGAGAGAGAGAGGTGAGTAAATGAGGCGGATGAGAGGGAAAGGTACCGTGTTTTTCCATGTATAACACGCCCCCATGTATAAGACGCCCCCTATTTCTGGGCACTCAAAATTTAGAAAATGGGGGCAGATTGCCAAGACTTGCTAAGCTTTTTTGGGGAGGGGTTGCCCAGAGTGGTTGAGCTTTTTTGGGGGGGAGGGAGCCATTAATCAAATTGCACAATTGCAGGCAGGCATCAACCACCAAGTCACCTATCGTCTGCCAGTTGACAACAGCCCTTTCCACAGCAAAGAAATCATAGCTGGGAATCTCTTCCTGGCGGCTACAATCAAGCGCCCGTCCCCCCTCAGCACTCCCCCTGTAGAAGAGGAGCCCCAATTTGACACTTGATTTGGGGGGTAAAAAACCTCGTCTTATACATGAGAAAAGACGGCAAGTTCTTTCTCAGGTGGCTTCTCGCCTGTTGCAATGAGCGGGTGCATGCCATATCTGAACAGGGATCATAGAACTGTAGCGTCTGAGGGGACCTGCGGGGTCACCCAGTCCAACCCCCAACAATGCAGAACAGGGGCAGCCACCCGGAAGTCCCTGCTCCATGTTACACGCCTCTGAACAAGGAGGGGTGGGATGGGGGGGGGGGACTTCCACCCAGACATCAAGGAAACCAAGAGAGACCCTGACCTTGTATCATAATAATAATAATTTATTATTTATACTCCGCCCATCTGGCTGAGTTTCCCCAGCCACTCTGGGCGGCTGCCAATCAAGTATTAAAAACAATACAGCGTTAAATGTTAAAAACTTCCCTAAACAGGGCTGCCTTCAGATGTCTTTTAAAGATAGGGTAGCTACTTATTTCCTTCACATCTGAAGGGAGGGTATTCCACAGGGTGGGCGCCACTACCGAGAAGGCCCTCTGTCTGGTTCCCTGTAACCTTACTTCTCGCAATGAGAGAACCGCCAGAAGGCCCTCGGTGCTGGATCTCAGTGTCCTGGCTGAATGATGGGGGTGGAGAGGCTCCTTCAGGTATACTGGACCGAGGACGTTTAGGGCTTTAACACTTTGAATTGTGCTCGGAAACGTACTGGGAGCCAATGCAGATCTCTCAGAACCAGTGTTATTTGGTCCCGGCGGCCGCTCCCAGTCACCAGTCTAGCTGCCGCATTCTGGATTAATGGCAGTTTCTGGGTCACCGTCAAACGTAGCCCCACGTAGAGTGCGTTGCAGTAGTCCAAGCGGGAGATAACTAGAGCATGCACCACTCTGGTGAGACAGTCTGCAGGCAGGGAGGGTCTCATCCTGCATACCAGGTGGAGTTGGTAGACAGCTGCTATGGATACAGAAGTAACCTGTGCCTCCATGGACAGCTGTGAGTCCAAAGTGACTCCCAGGCTGCGCAGGGGCACAGTTACCCCATTCAGGACCAGGGAATCCCCCACACCCGCCAGCCCCCTGTCCCCCAAAAACAGGACTTCAGTCTTGTCAGGATTCAACCTCAATCTGTTAGCCACCATCCATCCTCCAACCGCCTCCAGGCACTCACACAGGACCTTCACCGCCTTCACTGGTTCTGATTTAAAGGCGAGGTAAAGCTGGGTGTCATCTGCATACTGATGAACACCCAGCCCAAACCCCCTGATGATCTCTCCCAGTGGCTTCATATAGATATTAAAAAGCATGGGGGAGAGGACGGAACCCTGAGGCACCCCACACGTGAGAGCCCAGGGGTCTGAACGCTCATTCCCCAACACCACTTTCTGGGCACGGCCCAGGAGAAAGGAGCGGAAGCACCGTATAACAGTGCCCCCAGCTCCCAGCCCCTCTAGACGGTCCAGAAGGATGTTATGGTCGATGGTGTCAAAGGCCGCTGAGAGATCCAGCAGAACTAGGAAACAGCTCTCACCTTTGTCCCTAGCCTGCCGGAGATCATCAACCAGTGCGACCAAGGCAGTTTCAGTCCCATGGTGAGGCCTGAATCCCGATTGGAAGGGATCCAAATGGTCTGTATCCTCCAGGCATGCTTGGAGATGTTCGGCAACCACCCGCTTAACCACCTTGCCCAAGAATGGTAAATTTGAGACTGGGCGATAGTTGGCCAAATTGGCTGGGTCTAAAAAAGTTTTTTTAAGAAGTGGTTTAATGACCGCCTCTTTCAGTGGGTCTGGGAAGGCTGCCTCACAGAGAGAAGCATTCACTACCCCGCAGAGCCCATCGCCCAGCCTTTCCCGGCTCGTTTTTATCAGCCAGGATGGGCAAGGATCAAGGAGACAGGTGGTTGGTTTCACTTGTCCAAGCAGCCTGTCCACATCCTCGGAGGTAACAGATTGGAATTGATCCCATGTAACAGCACTAGACAGAACTAGACAGTGCTACTCTCCCGCCCTGTCCCTGCTCCCACGGTGGAGTCTACCTCCTTCTGAATCTGAGCGACTTTATCTGCAAAAAACTTTGCAAAAGCACTGCAGGAGATCTTGGGGTCCCTACCAGGCCCTGGTGGTGCAAGTGGTTCTGATAGATTGTGAACCACCTGAAAAAGTCTCCCGCTGCTGTTTTCTGCATTGCCACTTGGTAGGCTTGACGTTGAGCTCTAGCCCGTGTCCAGTCTGATTCAGAGTGAGTTTTCCGCCACCGGCGCTCTAGCCGTCTCAACGATTCGCCCTCAGCTCTGGGGAAAACCATGGGGCTGTCCAGGCTCTGCAATCAGAGAGGGCGCTTCGGAGCCAGACAGTCAATAGCCCTGGTTAACTCCGCATTCCAACGGGCCACCAGGGAATCAGCCGAGAGGCCACCAACTTGGGATAAAACATCCCCTACCGCTCTCTGGAAACCAGTTGGATCCATTAAGTAGCAGGGGCGGACCATCCGAATCGGTCCCACCTCCCTGCAGAGGGGAAGGGTCCCGGAGAAGTCCAGTTGCACCAGGAAGTGATCTGACCATGGCACTTCTTTTGTTTCGCTTTTAGTTAGTGTCAGATCACCAACATCCGTAGAGGTAAACACCAGGTCTAAGACCAAGGGGAACAACCCAAGAGGGATCTGGTTCTGCCTACTCACCTGGGAACGCTGGCCCAGAGTCCTCAAGGCTCTTCTTTTTTGAGGGCCGCTGCTGGCTTGGGTCTTGCTTCACCAGCCCTGGCAAGACTAGGGGTCTGGCCTCTGCCGGTCTGCCCTCTGTGGCTGATGTTGAAGGCTTTGCCAATGCCGGCAGTAGGGCAGGGGCCTCTTCCTCATATGAGGGGTAGATCTTTTGATTTCTCCTCCTGCCCTCTGTGGCTGATGTTGAAGGCTTTGCCAATGCCGGCAGTAGGGCAGGGGCCTCGTCCTCATATGAGGGGTAGATCTTTTGATTTCTCCTCCTGCCCTCTGTGGCTGATGTTGAAGGCTTTGCCAATGCCGGCAGTAGGGCAGGGGCCTCATCCTCATATGAGGGATAGATCTTGTTCTTCTTTTTTCTTTTTAGAAAAAAAGCCATCCTGCAAGATGCAAAAAGATTAGGAATTATTGGGAAATGATATATAATGAATTGAAAAAACTGTTTAAAAAGACTTTTGTTAAGAAACCAGAAGCATTCCTTCTAGGAATTTTAGACCAAGATGTAAAAAAAGAAAATTGGAAATTATTTATGCATGCAACAACAGCGGCAAGAATTTAATTAACACAAATTTGGAAGACAGAAGAAATACCAACAAAAGAACAATGGCAAGGGAAACTTATGGAATATGCAGAACCGGCAAAACTAACAGAAAAATTACATGAAAAGGACAACAAAGACTTTAAAAGAGAATGGGAACCATTTACAATATGAAGAGGCAACATAAAGAAATGGACTCATTGGCAGTGAACAATCACAACTGTCTACAACAAAAAATAAGACTATATGTATTGAGGAAATTTTGAGGAAACATCAAATACGCAATGTGAACAATAGGGAAATAAAACAAAATGTGAGTACGAGGGAAGTCCAGGGGAGGAGGGTCGAAATATGAAAAATTGTTAAAGATATATTGTTAGAAGTAGAATCCATGGAAAAATCAATACAAAATTATTTTTAAAAAATAAATAGAATCTCTGGATAACAAGTGTCATTTTTAGGTAATCTATTAAGACTGGAATATGATATTCCAGTTTTGATTGCTGGAAATTTAGCAATTGGGAAATATTATCCTGGATATTGACAGAATCTGGGAATGATTCAAAGTATTTGGTATTGTATTTTTATTTGTAAACATTGAAATGAGGAAGTCTTTTTACTCAGAGTGAGAAGGATGACCAAATATTTGACAGACCTGGAAATAGCAAGCTCATGTAGATCCAAGGGGGGAGGAAGTGGATACAGCAGAAGAATATTGTAAAATTTGTGGAGGAAAATGATCTGACATGATCTACTATTCCAGCCTGGTTATCTCTTCCTAATTCTGGGTGCTGTGTTTTATTATCTCTTGTGAAAAGGTATTTTAATGTACGGTCAGTAAAAGCCTGGATGTAAGGCCTGCCTTTTGTGTGAACAGTTTTGTTTTCGTTTTCTCATTATGGGTGGATCCCAAGACAGACTAGGTCTGGCTGAAGGTCTGCCCTGAAACCTTGCTGGAAGGATCTCCCCTTGCTGGGCCACTTTGCAGGAGTCGACTCCTGCAGGCGGCTTGTCTTGTGTGCGGGTGGAGGCGCGCTGCCTGCAGAAGTGGACCCTGGGACTAGCTACCTGGAAAACCTCTGTGCCTGAGGATGCCACAACTCCTGTAGCCTCTTCAGGCTTTGCCCTCGGATGGGAAGAGCATTGCACCCGGGAGAGGGAAAGGGGAGTCAAACAGGCACTCAAGGGATAATTTCAGAGAAAGAGCTTTATTTCTATCATCTGGGCTTGGTAGAAGGAGCTAGTGTGATAACTTCACAAACAAGCACAAGTTCACAGCCATTTGCACAGAGCATATATTCCCCTCCAGTTCCCTCCCCCTTCTCCCCCTCCTCAGGAGTCCTGCCTCATGAGTTTCCCTGAGCATGAACAGAAAGCTCCTGTCCTGGGACTCTTGGGACTCTTGGCGCCCTTCCCAGGAAAGGGGGATGAGAAGCCAAGGGGGTTGAGAAGCCTTGCGTTCAGCGTGTCCAAGATGTGTTGCAACTGGATGAGATAAGACTCAGTTCCCAGACCTGCTTATTCCTGGCATTGACAGAGCCTATTCATTAGCTTTTTGAAGGCTTCTTGTACTGATAAAAAATAACCTTTTGCTTATGCAGCAGCATCTTGTGAGAAAGCAGAGAACAGCAGAGAAAAGCTGTTGTAGACGAGAGAAAGGGGAAATTTGGTTTTGAGGCCTGGGGTGACTTTGGGCCTAGGGGGGTCACCTGTCCTCACCTCCTTCACTCCCTGGCTTCTCCCGCCCCCCCCCCCCGGAGAAAGGGGAAGGCATGGACAACAGACAGTCGCTTCAGGACACCGATCCGCTTTCAAGAAGCCGGCGCATGGGAAGAGCCGCACCCCATCAGCTTCGAGCAGTACCTGTTCCGCCTCCAAATAATCATTTGGGCTTCTGTGTATATTCCCAGGTTGTACTTTCAGTTAGTTGGAAGGGGGGGGGCGGTTCTCCAGCAGATGCAGGAGTGAAACGCTATCCCTTTTGTTGTGTTGAAAACAACAACTCATCAGTGGGAGCCTCAGCTTCTGATCCTAAGGATGAGGCTAATGCTTCTGGTCCTATCCCTGAAGTTCTTTTATAGGTACTGAAGATTGACTGGATATTCTGTTTATTGGTTTGGTAATGCTGTGTGTCATTTAAAATGTGGTTGAACAACTCACACCGCTCATGTGATGTCTCTGGGAAGTCAGCCCAAATCACGGCCTGTACCGCATCCCAGACAAAAAGGGTACGTGAGCCTTAAAAACCCTTTTGGATCTCTATCCCAACAGAACAGCTGCATTATTTCTCTGGGAAGGTTTTAGTTTAGGTTTTAGGATCCCAGTTGCCTTGCCCCCCAATTCAGGTGACCCACCATATCAGAAGTCAGTTAGAGAGATGCCCAAAGTGGCGCGCAAGAAAATACTTAAAGAAATTAAGGCAGGGAGGGCAGCCGGCCCCTTTTCTGTCCCTCCCATAGAGGGTTTGCATATCTCCCCATTAGGCATCGTCCCCAAAAAGGCACCCAGTGAGTTTCACATGATTCACAACCTATCCTACCCAAAGGGAGGGTCCGTCAATGATGCGATACCTCAGGAACTTTGCTCTGTGAGGTATGCCTCATTTGACCAAGCGGTTAAACTTATTCGCAAATTTGGAAAAGGCGCGTTGCTGGCGAAATGTGATATAGAGTCTGCTTTCTGACTCCTGCCAGTCCACCCGGAAGTTTTCCGGTGGCTGGGTTTTAAATCTGACGGGGCATACTTTGTAGACACAGAACGCGGGTGGCGCTGTGGGTAAAACCTCAACACCTAGGACTTGCCGATCGTATGGTCGGCGGTTCGAATCCCCGCGGTGGCGTGAGCTCCTGTCGTTCGGTCCCAGCTCCTGCCCACCTAGCAGTTCGAAAGCACTCTTAAGTGCAAGTAGATAAATAGGCTCCACTTTATAGCGGGAAGGTAAACGGCGTTTCCGTGTGCTGTGTTGGTGCTGGCTCGCCAAAGCAGCTTCGTCACGCAGGCCACATGACCCGGAAGTGTCTCCAGAGAGCGCTGGCCCCCAGCCTCTTAAGCGAGATGGGCGCGCAACCCCAAAGTTGGACGTGACTGGCCCGTACGGGCAGGGGTACCTTTACCTTTACTTACTTTGTAGACAAAGCAATGCCTATGGGTTGCTCAGTGGCCTGTGCAGCCTTTGAGGCATTTAGTACCTTTTTGGACTGGGCGCTTCGTTTTAGAATAGGCTCTGAGGACTTTATTCTCGTAGCAGATAGTAGGCATAAGTGCTCGGCCTTTCTAGAAGCCTTCACATCTTTAGCAGGACAGCTGGGAGTACCTTTGGCTGCAGATAAAATGGAGGGCCCCGCTACAACTATGGTTTACCTAGGCACTGAGTTGGACACAGTCGCCCAAACTTCAAAACTTCCTAGTGAAAAAATGGTTGCGCTTAGGGACCTCATTCAGCAACTTCTCCCTCTAAGAAAAGTTACGCTCAGGTACTTCCGGGTTAGCGCCATCGTCTAATGGCGGATTCCCTCCGAGCTCCGGAGGGAACCGGCTCCGCAGGATTGGGTCTTGTCCGCGGCAGCCACGCGGGGACCCTTAAAAATCACAAGCGTGGATGCCTGTGAGCGTGGTGACTCGGCGGGCACCATTTGCGCCCCCCAATCTGCGAAGGAGCCTTTTTAAAGGCTCCGGAACGGGGACGGGGTGCGGTGCGGTGCTGTGAGTAGACTGCTCCTTCTGCGGAGTGAAGCCGCAAGCCATTGTCGGAGAGCGCTGACTTTTTCCTTGGAACAATTGGACTCTAAAGTAACAACCCGTGAGTAGTACAGAAATTGGAATTTAAAGAAAATTTTGTTGAATCAGGAACGAGCAGGGAAGGGTTAAAAAGGAAGTCCGCCCCCCCCTTTGTAAATAACCTAAAGCAAAGGACCTGCTAACTAAGGTCGAGAGAATCTTTTCTTTCTTTTTTCTAAAAGACTTTAACTTTCACGTTCTGACATTATAAGAAATTTTACTGGAGGATAAAAGATTAACTTTGGGAGCTGAAGTTCCACCCCCCCCCCGGACCCGGGAGCGTCCTGCAAGAGAGCCTGTTGATGAAGTATTGAAGAGTTTGACAGCTGTCAAGTTAGCTGTCAGAAGGAAAAAGAGAACTTTGTTTCTGTTGTTTCTGCTGGTTATATTTGTTACAATTTGTTGAAAATAAGGAAGGGCTGATACAAACTAACTTGATTTTTGGATTTGAGCTGAAAGGAACATTAAGGAACCAAAATCCCCCTAGAGGGGGTTTAGGGACATTACAAGAATGGCTGGAGGAGGGAAAATCGAGGCTGAATTGGATAGAACATTTGTTCTCTTGGGAAAGTTACAAGGCCAAATCGATGTTTTGGCTATAAACGTCACAACTTTGGACTTAACAGTAAATAACATTGTTGAATCTGATAAGGATTTGAAGCAGGAAGCCCATTCAATTGAACAAATAGAGAAACTTGAGAGCCATGAGAATATGGAGGAGACATATGTTGCCCCTGAAGAAAAGGTAGGAGCAGCTGTAATTTTGCAGATGTTAAAGGAGAGCTGCAATTTGAGGCCTGACATGATGGCAACAAAGGAAAATAAAAACCTGATGTGGAAAGTCTGGCCTGAATTGGAGAGCGGAAAACTGAGAGATCTCCTTGTGTGGAGATCTGAAGACCGACGGATTATAAATTTGATTAAGATGGAAGTTGAAGCTTTGGGGACATTTGGATTTGAAAGGAGTATGAAACAAGATTTGGAGTACCCCATAGACTTTACTTTTAAGTATGGGGATCTGGCTGGAAGAAACATGGATCCTGTTGGGCCGGAGCCTCTCCGAGATTTGGGGTTTAACATTAAGGACTATCAAAAAGACCAGCAGAGAGGAATTGAAAGAGATTTAAGAGCCTCGGATGTGAGATCTCCAGGCTAAACAGTATATTGAGACTGATGGACACTTGTTGGGGACTGAAACCGGGAAAGGGGTGGGTGGAGTTTGGGAATCCAAAGGGTATATAATTATAACTTGCTCTGTTTTTATTTTGTTTTGCTATCTGTATGGAAATTGGGAAAGTCGTGGAAGGGAAATTTTGGTCGACTTTAGGAAAAATGTTTAAGAATGAGTAATGATGTATAAGTATTGAGGTTTAAGTTAGGATAAGTTAAAATTGGTTTCTAAAATGGTCTAAATTAAATGAAAATAAGGTTTGCAAAAATAAATTGAGGAAATGGAAGGAGGAAAAGTAAAATAGCAACATGCTAAAATTAAATTATTAAGTTAAAGTTGAGAAAAAAGTAATAAGGACTTGCTGAGTTAATAATTTAAATTGGAATACAAGAAGGGGAGGTGTAAGGAGGTCTGAGAAACAAGTTAAATGAAAATATGTAACTGAAATTTTATGTGTTTTTAATTGTTTTTTTAAGAATTGGATTTTTGTATTTTTGTTATTTTTGTCTACTTTTGTTTTTGTGTGGTTTTTTGAAAATGCCAATAAATATTCATTAAAAAAAAGAAAAGAAAAGTTACGCTCAGGCAGATTCAGCCGTTGTTAGGCCATTTGAACTTTGCTTGCCGGGTGGTTTCCCCAGGCCACCCATTTTGCGGCTGCCTCGCGAGGTTGTCAGCAGGCTTGCGGTCACCCCATCACAGGGTTCGCCTATCTAAAGAGGTAAAATCCGATCTGGAAGTCTGGCTGAAGTTCTTGGAAAGGTATAATGGTGAAGAAGCAACCGTTGGAACGCAAAGGCAACGCGGCCAGTACCAAATGCAAAGGGGTAGCGACAAAGACGTGTCCTTTTAAGCCTCCCTCCTTTTGCTCCACCAAGCCCCCCCCCCAAACGTTAAAGGTGCCCCACCACCCTGCGAATGCGGCTAGAAATAAGAACCCCCAGCCAAACCTGATCTGTCGGGCGAGCTGTGCGCTTCCAAGTAAAAGGACTAAATGGCGATGGGCTGGCGTTGAACGTGCAAACCGCGTTCCGCAAAGCTCCGCTGCAGAGAAGCCACCCAGAGAGAACAGAACACCCGGTCGGTGGGGTTTTTCAGCGCAGTTTCAGCCCTGCTGTTTCGGAGCTAAATGGCTCTGGTGCCGAAGCGGCTGCCTGGAACACGGGTGGGCTTGAGGCAGGCAATCTGATGGGAGGCACAACACCGATGCACGGGTAAATCCAAGTGAAAATCGATCACCGAAGGAATTGAGATACACAGCCTAAAGAAAAGGTAAGCAAGAGACAAAACAACATTAATACAAACCAAAGCGGGATGGCTGGCCAGGTGAAAAGAGGGTGAGCCCCGGCCGCGCCGGCCCTAAATAGGGCAGGCTACGCCCCCCCCAGCCACCCAACTGGCTGGCTGGGTTGACGACGCAGCTGGGATTCCCTCAGTCTCACGGGGGCTGGAACCAGCCCCCGCGCACAAGGAGTGGGCATGAAACCCACAACCCCAACTCCTCGCCAGGTTCGGAAGTGGCTTTGTTGTGTTGAAAACAACAACTCTCATTTGTGGGAGCCTCAGCTGAAGGTTGACTGGATATTCTGTTTATTGGTTTGGTAATGCTGTATGTCATTTAGAATGCAGTTGAACAACTCACACCCCTCATGGGATGGTGTGATAGGCGCACATACAAGATCAGCACAGGAAGACCGACCTGAAGCCATTTTGTTTTGTTTTTTTAAAATATATTTATTTGTTTTTACAGAAAAAGAAGAAACACCAGAAAAATACAGAACAGCAAAAGCAATCACAGATACACATCAAGAAAAAATAAAAAATAAAAACTCCAATTTTTAAATTCATGTTTACAAAACTTTCTTTCTTGACTTCCTCACGCCTCCCTTTTTTGTGTTCCTCTTTGTCCAATCAAATACAGCAAATCCTTACCCTCTTTAAAAACTCATTTCTAATTATTAAAATCACTTCTATTATGTCTCCGATCTTTCCTCCTTATGTTTAAACACCTTTAGCATATTGTTTACTTTTGACATAATATAACTTTAGTCTTTCACCCTATTTCTATTGCATTTTTGCATACTTTTTAACACTGTATCACTAATGCCATATTATTTTTATGTCCAACAACATTTTAGCATTCATAAACTTTGCAGTGTTTCTGCAGGTAGTTCTTTAACTTCTTCCAGTCCTCTTCCACCGCTTCTTCTCCCAGGTCTCGGATTCTGCCAGTCATTTCTGCCAGTTCTGCCAGTCTATTACTTGCATCTGCCATTCTTCCAAGGTGGGCAAATCTTGTGTCTTCCAATACTTTGCAATAAGTATTCTTGCTGCTGTTGTCGCATACATAAAAAACGTTCTATCTGTCTTTAACACCAATTGGCCGACTATACCCAAGAGAAAGGCCTCTGGTTTGTTAAGGAAGGTATATTTAAATACCTTTTTCAGTTCATTATATATCATCTCCCAGAAAGCCTTAATCTTCGGGCACGTCCACCAAAGGTGAAAGAAAATACCCTCAGTTTCTTTACATTTCCAACATTTGTTATCAGGCAGGTGATAAATTTTAGCAAGCTTGACTGGGGTCATGTACCACCTATAGATCATTTTCATAATATTCTCTCTTAGGGCATTACATGCCGTAAATTTCATACCGGTGGTCCACAATTTTTCCCAGTCAGCAAACAAAATGTTATGACCTATGTCCTGTGCCCATTTAATCATGGCTGTTTAACTGTTTCATCCTGAGTGTTCCATTTCAACAGCAAGTTATACATTCTTGAAAGGATCTTAGTTTTAGGTTCTAACAATTCTGTCTCCAGTTTCGATTTTTCCACCTGGAAGCCCAATTTTTTATCCAAATTATAGGCCTCCCTTATTTGATAATAATAAAGCCAATCTCGCACTTTGTCTTTTAATTTCTCAAAACTCTGCAAATTCATTTTATCTCCTTCCTGTTCTAATATCTCCCAATACTTCGGCCATTTGGCCTCCATATTGAGTCTTTTCAGAGCCTTTGCTTCCATGGGTGACAACCACCTTGGGGTCTTATTTTCCAATAAATCTTTGTACCTAATCCAGACATTAAACAATGCTTTCCTGACAATATGGTGTTTGAAGTTTTTGTGCACTTTAACCTTGTCGTACCACAAATATGCATGCCATCCAAAAGCATTATTAAAGCCTTCCAAATCCAAAATGTCAGTGTTCTCAAGAAGCAGCCAATCTTTCAACCAGCAGAATGCTGCTGATTCATAATAAAGTTTAAAGTCCGGCAGGGCAAACCCCCCTCTTTCCTTCGCATCAGTTAATATTTTAAATTTTATTCTGGGCTTTTTGCCCTGCCAGACAAATCTAGAGATTTCTCTCTGCCACTTCTTGAAGCAATCCATCTTGTCCACAATCTGTAAAGTTTGAAACAAAAATAACATTTTTGGCAATACATTCATCTTTATAACTGCAATTCGACCCAACAAGGAAAGCTTCAAATTAGACCACATTTCTAAATCTTTTTTAACTGGACCTGAAGCCATTTTGATTCCTAAACTGAGCAAATGTTTTCTCTGCAAGGTCAAATTGGAAAAGCCTCCCCATTGTCTTTTCCTTCACAAATCCTGTCTTAAGGGTATGTCTGTGTTTGAATAGGGTGAGCCTGTGACCTGGCTCAGGAACTATTTATCATTACAAAAGACTGGCCAGGCTCCCCAGGCACTTCAATCAAGTAACCTGCCAGACAGGAGATAAACAAGGACAAAAACAACATTAAATTTCTGTTTAGGCCGCCTTTTCTGTGATGTAGGTGTGATGTATCTGAGGGGTGGCCTTAGGTTACACCCCTTCTGTGATGTATGTATGATGTTCCAGGGGTGGTCTTGGTCTACAGGGTGGCAATTTCAAGAGTCCATGTAAGGCCTTGCGCACCATTGTTCTGGGTTCCTCGTCTCTCCTGCGGGTGAGGGGAGCACCCTGTTGCAACAGATCAATAAAGATCAAGCTTACTAGCTGCCTTGCTTCTCAATATTCTCTGGTTGGCCTCTGTTATCTTCTCCTACCAATAAGGAACCCATGTAAGGACTCTATATGGGCTCTTGGATACCCCATAAGGAAAAAGGGCAATTTTTATTTACAACAGAGGCTCTCTGGGAAGTCAGCCCAAATCACAGCCTACACCGCATCCCAGAGAAAAAGGGAACGTGAGCCTAAAACGTACAGGGGAGGGAACCAAGCAAGCTGTTAAGGGCCAATTCTCATTTACTGCACCCTCATGGTAAGACCTTGGGAAAATGCCACCTTTTCCCAGACATGAGCTATATAGAGCATGGTTATTCCTCTTGTGAAATCAGGGAGACTTTAATTAGTAAGGAATTCCATGAGTAGTAATGATACCACCACAAATAGCTCTGAACAGGCCTCTGTCTCCAATTTCTACATTTTACCCTGGCCAACCCCTGAAAGAGCTGAATGGTTCTGGCTTTGGAACAAAATTCTGCCTAAAAGGTCCTTCCTGGGTTTTTTTTATGATGTTAGCCGCTCTGAGCCCGGCCTCAGCCGGGGAGGGCAGGATACAAATAAAAAATTCTCATTCTTATTCTTATTAAAAGGGAACACAAATGTCAAGTTAAAACTAAATATACCACACTGACTTGGGGGAGAAAAAGAAAACACACTCACTCTCTATGGAGGTCGCTGTGTACCAGCGTTGCTAAGGGCCCCCAAGCCCCTGGAGACATGAGGTCACAGCACTATGACAACAGAATGCAATGATGATGTCAGTGGAAAGGAGACCTCTTGCTCATCTCTTTTTCTATTGACATTATATTTGCTGATTTATGATCCGGCAAACCTTCATCGAAGATGAACTAAGAACTTCTTAATGGATTGAATATTTTTAAAATTAATTCTCCATTAGTAACATTCCAATGATAACAAATCAAATCAATTCTTGCCACATCATAATACAAACAATAAAGCAAATTATACATTCCAAACTAAAAATTTTGGGGAGGCCTTTCCATGTTCTCGCTGTCGGGAGAAAGTTTCTTTCACTTGTTCCTGCGTTCTTCTCTCTTGTTTCCCCCCAGATTCAGCTAGGTAGACCAACTACCTACCTCTAAGGGGCTACGGTACAATTTTTTAATTTTTTGGAAAGGATTCTTTTAAATACTTTTCAGGACTTTTTTTTAAAAGACTTGATTCTTTTAAAGGGATTTTTGGAAGAGTTTTTTTAAATATATTCCTCCCCCCATTTCATAATTCTGATCTTCCAGTCATTTTAAAATATCCTTCCTTCCAGAACACTCTCCTGTTTCTTAGTCCAAATTCTAATAATTTTTGAAGAGCTGAGTCCAGGGTGTCGTACATTGTCCTGGGCAAAGGTGGTTGGCATTGCAGGGTAAATATTAGGCTCAAGTGGCATCGCAAATTTTGCACACAGTGATCTCTAGGATAAGCCAGGCATGTGTTGCACTGGGACCTATAGCACTGTGTTTAGAGGTCAACTACAGTTCCCATGATTCTCGGGGGGAAGGAGTCATGTGCTGTAATGTTATGGCATGTCCACAGCCACTAACAATAACCAAAGTGAATAGTTTCTGATTAATTTCTGATTAATTGTCTTGTCTCAATTATATTTTTAGAGTTTATCATTGCAATGGTGAGCTAGATACTGCAGTTTTTGGTTGTGGTGACCTGCTATTTGATATAATTAGTTAAAGATGTTTCTATATGTAACAACAGCAGCTAGGATTCTATATGCGCAGAAATGGAAGGAAAAAGAAGTTCCAAAGAAGGGATAAGTGAGATAATGGACTATGCAGAACTGGCAAAATTAGCAGTTTTGTGGGCAAATAGGCCTTTTTCGGATTATAGTACGCTGAACTCGTAAGGAGGATTTGAGCTATGAGCAACGTAAGTAATTGGATTATAATACTGGGGTTATGATTTGACAAACAGAAGACGGGGTGCAGCAGGAGAGAAACAACAACTCCATGGAAAACAGGGTGGGAAGTTGACGAAAATTAAGAGAAAAGTCAAAATTGTGTTCTGACTGTATATGATTTTTAAAATATTGAAACAATAAAATATAATTGTAAAAAAAGAAGAAGTTGTAACCATTTTTAAGCTTCTGGGTAGGCAGCCTCAGAATGGCTTGCAAATGTACTTTGAAGAAGCCAGCTTTGGCAGAGGCCACTGTAACTTCAATGCCAGCCCATAATAGGCCTTATGGTAGATGGAAGCTGGGCTCTCTCCTGGCACCTCAGAATTCAAAGAGGTCAGCTCAAGCCCTGCTGTTTCCTAGCTCAGGGCGCCATATCACCAAAGTCTACCCCTGGGGGTTTTTTCATAGAATCATAGAATCATTGTGTTGTGACGTGGGGTTTGTGATTTCAGCTCTCTTGACATAATATGCTGGCGACAGTTCTCTAGTAACACTTAAAGCAACAAGGCTAAGACCTGAGGAGGGGAGAGCTACATTTATAGGGACAGGGAACTAGCTAGAAAGGATACATTTTGGAGGGAACAATATCAGGCAATCACAGTCCTGCCTTTTGGAGGCAACCAATAAGACAGAGGATCCAAATACAGCAGCTTAAATGAACCAATAGTAGCTGTACCCTCTGGAACCAAAAGGCAGTTACTTTACCCTAATGCAATTACAGACAATAATAATACAGATATAAAATCATTTGACTCAATACACAACACATAGAATCATAGAATCATAGAGTTGGAAGAGACCACAAGGGCCATCGAGTCCAACCCCCTGCCAAGCAGGAAACACCATCACAGCACTCCTGACATATGGTTGTCAAGCCTCTGCTTAAAGACCTCCAAAGAAGGAGACTCCACCACACTCCTTGGCAGCAAATTCCACTGTCGAACAGCTCTTACTGTCAGGAAGTTCTTCCTAATGTTTAGGTGGAATCTTCTGTCTTGTAGTTTGGATCCATTGCTCCGTGTCCGCTTCTCTGGAGCAGCAGAAAACAACCTTTCTCCCTCCTCTATGTGACATCCTTTTATATCTTTGAACATGGCTATCATATCACCCCTTAACCTCCTCTTCTCCGGGCTAAACATGCCCAGCTCCCTTAGCCGTTCCTCATAAGGCATCGTTTCCAGGCCTTTGACCATTTTGGTTGCCCTCCTCTGGACACGTTCCAGTTTGTCCGTGTCCTTCTTGAACTGTGGTGCCCAGAACTGGACACAGTACTCCAGGTGAGGTTTGACCAGAGCAGAATACGTACAGTGGCACTATTACTTCCCTTGATCTAGATGCTATACTCCTATTGATGCAGCCCAGAATTGCATTGGCTTTTTTAGCTGCCGCGTCACACTGTTGGCTCATGTCAAGTTTGTGGTCAACCAAGAGTCCTAGATCCTTTTCACATGTACTGCTCTCAAGCAGATGTCACCCATCTTGTATTTGTGTCTCTCATTTTTTTTGCCCAAGTGCAATACTTT
The DNA here is from genome assembly GCF_964252035.2 of Podarcis erhardii. Lineage (NCBI taxonomy): Eukaryota > Metazoa > Chordata > Lepidosauria > Squamata > Lacertidae > Podarcis > Podarcis erhardii. Next base: position 55,723,128 of record NC_138502.1, on the reverse strand, counting down.
ACATTTCTCCCTGTTAAAATTCATCTTGTTTCTTTTGGCCCAGTTCTCTAATCTGTCAAGGTCGTTTTGAAGTGTGATCCTGTCCTCTGGGGTGTTAGCCACCCCTCCCATTTTGGTGCCATCTGCAAATTTTATCAGGATGCCCTTGAGTCCATCATCCAAGTCGTTGATAAAGATGTTGAATAAGACCGGGCCCAAGACAGAACCCTGTGGCACCCCACTAGTCACTCTTCTCCAGGATGAAGAGGAACCATTGATGAGCACCCTTTGGGTTCGGTCAGTCAGCCAGTTTTGTGTGGGGGGGGTATTTTGTTGAGTGCTCTCTTGTTGCCACACCTGCTCCTTGTATTTGCTCCTGACCTGAGCACAAGGAGACCCTTTTGTTTCTGGCGGACCACCTGAGGAGATTTCACCCCTCCCATATCCAAGAATCTCCTGAGGTCTCTGCTGACTCTACAGAGAGGAGGAGCAATGTACTGCTCTCTACTTAATTAGTCAAGTGAGTGAATCTGTGTGTGTGAGAGAGAGAGTCAGTCAGTGTGTCGGAGAGAGAGTGCAAGAGATCGTGTTTATAGATAAGATTGCTGCTAAGAGCAGCTGCAGGCACTCAGAGTATAGCATTGATTTATGCTCAGAATATTTAGCTCTGTGTATAGTCTTGTATTATAGCTGTAGTTATAGAATAAAGGAAGATACTTTACAGAGCTGCTCTCCGAGTGGTTTATACTCTGCAAGACTCTGCAAAATGCTGCTGCGCAACGACTGTATAATTGAGACAGTGAATCCGGTGCTCTCAGCTCCAAGCTGTGAGTCCACAGCACTGTGACCTGTTCCTGTGGGAAAGGAGGTCTCTGGCAGTGCTACCCAGCTCGCCTAGCCCAGTTGGGGCTGTAGTGCATGAGTCCAGTTGGTACACTGGCTCAAGGGCGATGCTGACATCGGTTATGGGCCCAGTCGTTGTCCCAGTCGTCTGACCAGTCGTTGTTCCAGTCATCCCAGTCGTCCCAGTCGCCAGAGGTGTCTGTTGCTGATCGCTGGACGGCGGAACGGAGGCTGCATGCTGGACTGATTTGTGGTGCCTAGAAGCAGAGCTGTGTTGGAGCAGAGTGCTCAAGCTGCCGCTGTTGCTGTTGCTGCTGCTTGAGGTATGTTGCTGACTGCCAAATAAAGAAGATAGCATCCCTGTTTGCCTTTTAATTGCGCTCTGAGTGGGAGAGAGAGTGGCTGAAGAAGTCCAAGACTTTATCTGTGTTTGCACGAGGGAAGTGTCTTGCTCTAAGTAATAGCAGACATGGCCTGTGCACATTCTGGCCAGATGGCTCTATCCTTTCCTCTCCTCACGCCTGAAAACTATGCAGTTTGGCAAGTTAAGATGAAAGCGCTTTTGCAGAGGGAAAAGCTATTTCACACGATAGAAAATGACCCTCCAGATAAGGATGATGATGATTGGGCTGAGTGGCATGCTGCAGATATGAAAGCCCGAGGGACAATTGTTTTGAGTGTTTCAGACCACTTGCTGGTGAACTTAGAGGGTCAAGAGACTGCACAAGCTGTTTGGCATAAGTTGAGAGATATGCATCTGAGACAAAATGCTGGTTCCAGTGTGATTTTCTTCAAGAAGCTGTGCAGGTTGCAGTTGCAGAAAGGTGGTGATTTGCCTAGCCATCTATCTCAGTTAAAGCGTCTCAGACAGGACCTTGTTCAGCGAGACCTGGCTATTTCAGAGGCTGTGTTTGCAATGCTGATGATAAATAGCCTAGATGATTCTTACGATGGAGTAGCTGCCCAGATTTCTACAATGCCTTCTGACCGGCTAACAGAAGATTATGTGTCTAGCATGCTCTTGAATGAGTGGGATCGCAGACAGGCTGTTAAAGAAAGCTGGGACTGTGCTGCTAAAAATGTGCTTGAAAATGTGCCTGAGTCTTCAGCAGGGGAAAGTGAAAGTGAAACTGCTGCTGTTAAAGCACTAAAGTTGAAGCGGTGCTTTTCGTGTGGAGCACAAGGCCATTTGAGTTTTCAGTGCTGCAAGAAATCTTCAAAGAAGAAGGGAAACTTCAGAGGCAGAGGGGGAGGAGGACGAAATCCCCAAGCACCTGCTACTTCAAAAGCTTTGATCTCTCGCTGCTTTAGTCAACGTGGGCGGAGTTTCTTCGTGATCGACTCTGGCTGTTCTAACCACGTAGCCAAAGATAAGGATCTCTTTGTTCAGCTTGAGAAGCAAGAGAAAGAACTTCATCAAGCAGATGGGACAGTTCTCACGAGTGAGGCTAAGGGAACTGTGTTCTTAAAGAGCCTAAATGCAACTATTAAGAATGTCCTGTATGCGCCTGATATTCAGGACAATTTGTTGAGTGTTTCCCAGCTTGATCATCAGGGTTTTAAGGTGGTGTTTGCTAAATCTCGCTGTGAAATTCGTCAAGATGGCAAGCTCATTCTGTATGCCAAATGTGTTAATGGTTTGTACCAATTGCCTTTTGTTTCAGGTACAGGTACTGCAGAAGCAACTGAGAAAGAGTGTTGCAATTTGTCTGTTGATAAGAATGAGAAGTTGCATGACCAATGTATTCATTATTACCACCGTGTTTATGGTCATTTGAATTTCCAGGCTGTGGCAAAAATGCCTGATATGGTTCAGGGTATGAAGCTGAAAGAATGTCCCTACCACATGAAATGTGTTTCTTGTGCTGAGAGTAAGGCAAAGCAAGCTCCCAAAGGTACAGAGTCTGGGAGAGAGGCCAAGAAACCATACAAAGTCATTCATGCAGACTTAGTGGGGCCTCTAGCGCTCTCTAGAGGCAATTCAAGGTTTTTCATGGTTTTGATAGACTCCTACTCTAAATATGCATGGGTCTATTTGCTGCAGAAAAAGTCTGAAGCCTTTACCAAGTTTCGTCACTTTTGTAAATGGCTCAGGAATATACATAATGAGAATGTACGTTGTATTTTCACTGACAGGGGTGGAGAGTTTTGTTCAGAAGAGTTTGAGGCTTTTTTTTCTGAACAGGGCATTGAGCATAGGACTGCCACGCCCAGATCGCCCTGGCAGAATGGTTTATGTGAGAGAATGAACCAGACCCTGCAGCAAGGAATCAGAACACTGTTACATGATTCGGGGCTGCCCAATCCCTTTTGGGCCGAAGCTCTTTCGTTTTTCTGTCACGTGTATAACAGGAGGTACCAGTCTAGTATAAATTGCACCCCATATGAGATGCTTCACGGAAGGAAGCCGTGTGTGAAGCACTTTAAAATTTTTGGTTCGGAGGTTTGGGTGCACACCTCGCAGGGTGACAAACTGAGTAAGCGTGGAGAACATGGTGTTTTCCTAGGATATGAGAAAGGGTCTTATCGTGTCCTGATCACAGACACGAAAACCATAAGGCTGACCAGGAGCATTGACGACAATCCACAATGGGACAGAGTTGGCGTTTTTCAGTGCCATCCCATTTGTGATGATGGTGCAAAAGGGGCAAAGAAAGTTAAGAGGGAGGCAAGTTCTGATGTGATTGATAATCCTGATGCCAATGTAGTTCCAGATGATGGCACAGATTATCAGAGCCCAAAAGCCTCAGGTGAGTCTGACGCTGATTCAGACTTAGCAGCTTCATATACTTTAGCTCCCCATTCTCCCAAAGAGGAGGAAGCACCAGAACAAGAGGATCAAAAGGTTTTGCGCAGATCTGAGAGAACAACCAAGGGTGTACCACCGAAAAGGTTTTCTGAAGAGTTTGCAAAGGCTGCGGTCACATGCAACTCTGGTGGGGTTTTTAAACCTAGCATGAAATGTGCTGAGAGTAGTGGCACAAAACGCTGCATTTATTTCCTTACCTGACATTTGAAGGATCAGGATTGAAGGAGCAAGCATGTGTATAAAGTGGTTTGTTCAAATCTGCCTAATTAGAAGTGTCAATTTGTATCTAAGAGGAAGAAACGTGCATGAAAATTTTTCTAGAAGCTGCTTATTCATTTGTGTGTTCACAATGTGTATTTTGTGTAAACTACAGGTTGAGATTTATGCTTTAACTCTTTCCTAATAGACACAGAGTGGTTGTAGTAACTGTTAAATGATGTGATAAAGTGTCTTAGATAAGGGGGGAGAGAGACACCTGCAGATATGTTAACCAAGGTTGTAAGCAGAGAACAACTTTTGGAGTGTGTGTGCAAATTGCAGTTATGTTAAAGATTCTTGAATGGTCGGATGAAATGGGGGAGGATGAGGAGATTTCACCCCTCCCATATCCAAGAATCTCCTGAGGTCTCTGCTGACTCTACAGAGAGGAGGAGCAATGTACTGCTCTCTACTTAATTAGTCAAGTGAGTGAATCTGTGTGTGAGAGAGAGAGAGTCAGTCAGTGTGTCGGAGAGAGAGTGCAAGAGATCGTGTTTATAGATAAGATTGCTGCTAAGAGCAGCTGCAGGCACTCAGAGTATAGCATTGATTTATGCTCAGAATATTTAGCTCTGTGTATAGTCTTGTATTATAGCTGTAGTTATAGAATAAAGGAAGATACTTTACAGAGCTGCTCTCCGAGTGGTTTATACTCTGCAAGACTCTGCAAAACGCTGCTGTGCAACGACTGTATAATTGAGACAGTGAATCCGGTGCACTCAGCTTCAAGCTGTGAGTCCACAGCACTGTGACCTGTTCCTGTGGGAAAGGAGGTCTCTGGCAGTGCTACCCAGCTCGCCTAGCCCAGTCGGGGCTGTAGTGCATGAGTCCAGTTGGTACACTGGCTCAAGGGCGATGCTGACAGTTAGCCACCCCTCCCAGTTTGGTGCCATCTGCAAATTTTATCAGGATGCCCTTGAGTCCATCATCCAAGTCGTTGATAAAGATGTTGAATAAGACCGGGCCCAAGACAGAACCCTGTGGCACCCCACTAGTCACTCTTCTCCAGGATGAAGAGGAACCATTGATGAGCACCCTTTGGGTTCGGTCAGTCAGCCAGTTTTGTGGGGGGGGGTATTTTGTTGAGTGCTCTCTTGTTGCCACACCTGCTCCTTGTATTTGCTCCTGACCTGAGCACAAGGAGACCCTTTTGTTTCTGGCGGACCACCTGATACAAGCGTTTCCTCACATGTGCAAGCAGACAAATACCTCTGCGCATGCGAAATGCTTTGCTCTGCCTCCATGCTTCTGAATCCCAGTTGCTGGAAACCTCAGGAGCGGGGAGGGCTCATGCGCTCGGGTGCTGCTTGCTGGTTTCCCACGGCCATCCGGTTGGTCACTGTGATAACAGGAGGCTGGACTAGATGGGCCATTGGCCTGACCCAGCACAGCCTTTTCTTCTGTTCTTAAGCAACCATAAGGCCTGATTGAAGTGGAAGAAGGTTGCGCTCCATAGACAGAGGGGCATGGAGCTGAGCATGGCTGCGAGGCAAAAGGCTGGGGCAAGGTTTTGGAAAATGCTCCATTCAGTTCTGCCAAGCTTCACCTGGAAACCCAAATCCCCTCTATCGTAGAGCAGCAGTATTCTGAGGGCATCTTCCATGGGCCATGGGCCTGATCCAGCAGCCTCTTCTTGTGTTCTTAATGTAGAACAGTAGCAGAGGAGGGGAATCAGGGTTTCCAGGTGAAGCTGACCTTCTGATCGGCAAGTCCTAGGCTCTGTGGTTTAACCCACAGCGCCACCCGTGTCCCTTTGTAGCAATATAACAAGTGGGAAAATGAAGAAGGGAGAATCAACAAAAGATCCATGAAAATGTCAATGAATATCAAGCAATACTCATTGGTTAAAATCATGATGCCTGTTTCAGCAAACCAACAAAGCTTTCCAAAGATCTCTGAAGGAAGGGAGGGCTGCTCCTTGACAATATCCGCCCTCCCTTCCCCACAGGTGGGCAGGGTTTGCGGCACTGAGCAAGGCTCACCTGGGCGGGTGCCACCCACCTGCTTGAGCTGGCCTTTGACCCGCCCTCGGCCAGGGAGGACAATGGACGGCTGGCCAGGGGCGGGCCTAAGGCCAAAAGAAAAGAGGCTGACTCCTGGGCTCAAGCTTCTTTTGCTGTTCTTACGCAAAGCCTTATCTGCTTGCGGTGTTAGTCCCCAGGAATATTCCGGGCACTCGTTCCGTATCGGGGCTGCTACTTCAGCGGCGATACAGGGTTGAGACCCCGCACACATCAAGACACTGGGGTGCTGGCGCTCAACAGCCTACAAAAGTCACATTCGTCCCGGCTCCTCCTCCTTATCACTTGCAATTTAATTGTCTTACAGGTTTGCCCACCATGAAGATCTGGGTTATAGGCCACAGCATTGTCCACTGGGCAGCGGATTATGCACAGTCTCAAAATCGTGGCCATAACCTTAACATCCACCCCAAGGTACGCTTTCCCCCCCCAAATGATATTTATTACTTTTAAAGCTTACAAAATAGGAAAAAAGAAAAAAGAAAAGAAAAGAAAAAAGAAAAAAACAATACAATACAAAATATAAACAATACAATACACAACCTAACTAAACACATTAAACTAAACATAACCCTATCCCTAACCCTAACCCTAAACAAAATAAAGACAAAAACAATTTAAAAACACATACATCACACCTTTCCCATACTGTTTTTCATTCCCTTGTTTCATCGACCTCTTCTCACCTCCCTTTTTGTATTCCACTTCTATTAATTGTTTCAGCAAATCCTTTCCATCTTTCTCTATTTTCTGTCATACTATAAATATCTTAACATGTTTTTAACCTTATTTTCCATTAAGACTAGAATACTTGTATATGCTTAACTCCTTATAACATTTCTGCTAAGGCCATAAAATTTCATTCCAACATTTTTCTATCACTCATTAATTTTACAGTATTTCTATAAATAAACTTTAAATTTTCCAATCTTCTTCCACCATCTCTTCTCCCTGGTCTCGGATTCTGCCAGTCCTTTCCGTCAATTCCATATAGTCCATCAACCTGGAGATCTTATGTCCGAGGCTCTTAACTCTTTTCCTAGTCCCTTCTGCAGGTCTTCTTCATATTCTTTAATGCTAAAGAGCAGGTCTCGGGGAGACTCCATCCTAACAATGCTTTTATTCCTTCTCGACAGGTCAGCCAAATTTCCATAATTAAAGTTAAGATCCATAAAGGATTTCAGGACATGTTTCAAGCTTCCTCCAAATCCAAAGGCCCCCAGAACTTCAATCTCCTCCTGACCCAAGTCCATATCCCAAAAGTCTGTTGATCCCTGCATAGAGGGATCTTTCCAGCTTCCCTTCTCCAATCCAAGTTGGTCTCCGATCCTCAAAATCTGACTTTTTCTAGATTCAATCATAAAAGGCCTCAACTTATTGTGCTCAATTTGCTTCTGTAAGGCTGAGGATCCCACTTGTGTTACTTTAGGTTTGACAACAACAGCTTTCTCCTTCTCCTCCACAGTTTGTCCTGCCAAAGTAGATTCCTGTACCAAGTCCTGGGTAATTTCTGTGTTGGTGCTCACTTTTTGTCTCAAATTAATCGCTTTTTGTCCCAAGTTGTCAGTTTTAGTGGTCATATCATTTAACTTCTTATGAAGCTGTTCCAGCGAATAGCTTATCTTACATAATGCAGTCACAATGGCTTCTCCTGTCAACATTATTAAATGATCCAAGGTCAATCCCTGGTTCTCACAATTTCTTATCTCGCAGCTGGAGATTCCCCAGTTACACTGCTGTAACAGTTTCAAAAGCTCCCTCTAGAGGGAAACAGTCTCCACTTGTATCAATCCTTTCAAGCACAACTCAAGCAATAAAGATAGTTTCAATTTTCAGTTACTTTTCCTCCTTTTTAAACACAGAAGAGGACAATGGAAACAGTATCTTTCTCTTATTTAGCTAACTGTCAAATACGTTCTGTTCACAGTCAATGGACTCTCCCAAAATGTCCCTCCTTTTGTTTTTGTTTTTTAAAGTGATATTTATTCAGATTTTTAAAAATACAAAAAGTTAGAAGCATCAACAAAATAACATAATAATAAGAAAAAACAAAAACAAAGAAAAAACAGAAAGAACAAAAAAGATATAAATTCAAAATTGCATCATTTCATTATCACTAGGTCCAAAATTTCCCCCCTCTTCTCCTGCTTCCAAGGGGGGGTTGATAATTTTAACTGATGGAAATTTAATCCTTTGCCAAAGGCTTTCCGAGACTTTAGCTTGTAACATCTTTGCTCCAATCTATTTACAAAAGAGGAAGGCGGACTTCCTGTTTAAAACCTTCCCGTTTCAACTTCCGGGTTAGCACCATCAGCTAATGGCGGATCTTTTCTGATTTGGAGGGGACCGGCTCCGGGGAAATCGGGTCTTACCGCTACGGCAAAGTGGGGACCCTGCAGGAATCACAGGCGGGTGAAGCCTGTGAACGTGGGACTCTATTCAGAAATTATTGCAGGAATCCACCTTGACTCAGGAAAAAACTGCTGCCGTGGAATTTAAGGTAACGCAACTGGAAACAGAGAAGGTTCCAGATCTACAGAAACAAATTGAAGACCATAAACTGACGCTCTCTATGATTGAATTGAAGGAAAAACAGATGAACCTAAGGATTAGAGCTGTACCTGAATTGGAGAAGGGCACCCTGATAGATTTTTTGACACAAGAATTTGCAGAGTTTTGGAAGTCGGAATTGAAACAAGAAGAATTTAAAATTGTGAGGGCTTTCAGACTTGGAAAAGGAGGAAAGAAGATTAAAATAAGGGATTGTCTGATTACCCTTCGATCTAAAGAAGAGAGACAAAATTTTGGGGTTGCATTTCCAGAATCCTTTGATAATTCTGCAATCAAGAGTGGAAATTTTCAAAGACATACCGAAACATCTTTTGGATCTTAGATCCAATTTTGGAGATCTGGTTGCCCTTCTGAGAAAGAATAAAATTATTTTCAGGTGGGAATTCCCCAAAGGCCTATATTTTAGCTACAAAGGAAGAAAGATAAAAATAAGATCAGTGGAGGAAAAAGACAAGTTTTTGGGAAATCACGAAGAAGACCTGCAGAAAGGACTTGGAAAAGAGCCAGAAGCTTTGGACAAGAGTTCACCAAAAAGAGGGAAACCAACACTACCGACTAATATAGACAAACTACTGGGTGCTGCTGGAGGAAAAGCAGAGTAGAATGTGAATGGACTTAACTCCCCGGAAAAGAGACGGAGAGTCTTTTATTTATTAAAAAAAGAACAATTGGACTTGATTTGTTTACAAGAAACGCATGTGACAAGGCTGCATCGGAAGATTTTGAGTAATAAAAGATTAGGACATTGTCAGGACTGCCTCTGGGTCCCAGCTCACAGAAGACCCACGCCCGGTGGATGTAATATACAAAAGTCTTTATTGAAGTTTATTTTCCATTTCAAAGCTTTGGGCGCGCAGACCCACGTCTTGACGCTAGATCGGCTAAGTCCCCTCTGACTCACTGCTCCTCCCACACCAGTTTAAGATCCTAGCCCGGCTCCACCTCCTACGCTGTTCTTTCCTTCGCTGGGTCCTTCTGCCCTCTGGGGTCTCCTCCTTCCTGGACTCCTCAGACGCTGACCCCCCTTCGTCCTCCCTTTCCTTCCGGCGGGCTTTAGGACCTGGCTCCCTACCCGGGCTCCCTGCTGTGCCGCTCGCCTGTACATTTGAACTTGGCGCGCGCGCCCAGCCGGTAACCTTCCTCCTGACCGTTTCCTCGCTTCCTGATGCGGGCGTGACCAAACCTGACTCCTCTCCTCCCGCTGGTGGTGAGAGCCCTGGTCCCGCTTCCTGGGACTCCCCCTCCCCACTGCGCTCTGGTGGGGAAGCTGGTCCTGATTTCCAACTGCTGCTCAGGGACTCCCCGCTGGCCCCTTCCTCCTGGGGCTTCCCCCCTGGAACCCCCCTTGCTCTGGCCATCGGCGCTCCCCTCTGTGAGTCCTCTGATTCGCTGGAGAGGCTTGTGGAATAACTCTTTCCACTGTCACTGCCTGCACCCCCCTCGGACTCCTCCTCCTCACTCTCCATTTGCTCCCCCTCCTGTGTCTCTCCTTCTGAACCCCTGACAGACATGAATTTATATCATCAGACAAAGTTAAGAAAAGAGGAGTAGTACTCTATGCAAAGGAGAGCCTGTCACCGAAATTCTTATTTAAAGATGACCAAGGAAGATTTGTCGCAATTGAAATTCAATCACAAGGAGAGAAGTTTTTGATAGTAGGTATTTATGCACCAAATGAGGGGGAATCGGAATTTTTTAAGAAGCTACATGAAACTCTGATGGACTATTTGGATTATAACATGATTTTGATGGGAGACATGAATGGAGTGGTGTCTACTAATATGGATAAAGCCCAGAGACAGGTGGTTACAAAAGATGGCAGATTACCAAAGACGTTCTTTGATATGGCTGACAATATGGACTTGGTTGATATTTGGAGAACTAAGAACCCCTTGGGAAGAGAAGGAACTTTCTTCTCTGAAGCCAAAATGACATGGACAAGAATTGACCAAATTTGGGTAACTAGGGGGCTGGCCCCGAAGATTAAAAAAGCGGAAATTTGCCCTAAAACTTGCTCCGATCATAATGCTGTAAAGATGGAAATGAAACTAACACCAATTGGTTCCTTTAGATGGAGGATGAATGACTCTTTGTTTAGGAATGAGGAAGTGACTAAAAAGGCCCTAAAAAACTTGAGAGACTATTTCGAGATAAATATGAATACCACTGTTGAAAAAAGAGTAATTTGGGATGCAAGTAAAACAGTTAGAGAGGGTTCTTGATACAACAGAATGAAACCAAGAAGAGAGCTCAAAATGAAAAAAGGAAAAAAAATGGAGAAAATAAAGGAAGGAGAAAAGAGACTGAGAGTTAAACCAAAATTGCAGGAGATCCTGAAGGAGATAAAGTTATATCAAGTAGAATATATGAAATTGATGAATCGGGAAATAGAATGGAAGATTAAACAGATGAGACAAAAGACAATTGAATTGGCTAACAAATGCGGGAAACTGCTGGCTTGGCAAATGAAAAAAAGACAAAAACTTAATACTATTACCAATATGGAAGTGGAGGGAAAGAATATACAGAATCCTGTGGAGATCAGGAAGTGCTTTCAGAAATATTTTAAACAGTTATATACATAGGAGACCCAGAAAGAAATGGATATTGACCAATTTCTGAAAATAAATGGACTACAAAAAATCTCTCAAGAGAACAAGTTAATGCTGAATTATAAAATAACAGATCAAGAGGTGGAAGGAGCTATTCAGAATATGAAATTGGGCAAATCTCCAGGGCCGGACGGCTTGACTTCAAGATATTATAGATCTTTGAAAGAATGGCTAGTACAGCCTTTGAAGGAAGTTTGCAATGAAATACTGGAGGGGGGAAAGGCACCAGAGTTGTGGAAAGAAGCCTATATTACACTTATACCGAAAGTAGAGTTGGCGAAGACACAGCTTAAGAACTACCGTCCCATATCTTTGCTCAATGTGGATTACAAAATTTTTGCTGAAATTATGGCTAAAAGATTTTAAAAGGTATTGGTAGAAGAAATCCATAAAGATCAGGCGGGCTTTCTCCCGGGGAGACACTTGTCAGATAATACAAGGAATATAATTAATATTTTAGAAAAATTACAAGTGAATATTAACACTAAAGCAGTTTTGATATTTGTGGATGCGGAGAAAGCCTTTGACAACATTTCTTGGAGTTTCATGAAGAAAAATTTACAGGGAATGGGGGTAGGCCAAGGTTTTGAAAACGGTATAGGTGCAATATATTCAGAACAAAAAGCTAAATTAATTGTGAATAACGTAGTTACAGAAGAATTTAAGATTGAGAAAGGAACACGACAGGGGTGCCCAATATCCCTGTTGCTTTTTATTTCGGTCCTGAAGGTTTTGCTCAATATGATTAGAAGGGACCAATTGGTTAAAGGTATACAAGTCGGAGCTAAACAGTATAAATTGAAAGCATTTGCCGATGATTTAGTCTTGACATTACAGGAGCCAGAATCCAGTACTAAAAGAGTATTGCAATTAATCCAAGAATTTGGTCAGGTTGCGGGATTTAAGTTGAATAAATTGGAAACTAAGGTGTTAGAGAAGAACTTAACAGGGATTGAGAAAGAGAGGTTTCAGAAGGAGACAGGACTAACATTGGTTAAGAAAGTGAAATACCTGGGGGTTAACATGACTGCTAAGAATGTGAATTTATTTAAAGATAACTGTCAGGGGCTCAGGAGCAGAGGCACAGGAGGGGGAGCAAATGGAGAGCGAGGAGGAGGAATCCGAGGGGGGTGTAGGCAGTGACAGTGGTCAGAGGGATTCCACGAGCCTCTCCAGCGAATCGGAAGATTCACAGAAGGGAGCGCCGATGGCCAGGGCAAGGGGGGTGCCAAGGGGGAAACCCCAGAAGGAGGGGGCCAGCGGGGACTCCCTGAGCAGCAGTTGGAAATCAGGACCAGCTTCCCCACCAGAGCGCAGTGGGGGGGAGGAGTCCCAGGAAGCGGGACCAGTGTTCTCACTACCAGCGAGAGGAGATGAGTCAGGATTGACCACGCCCACATCGGAGAGCGGGGAAACGGTCAGGAGGAAGGTTACCGGCTGGGCGCGCGCGCCAAGTTCAAATGTACAGGCGAGCGGCACAGCAGGTAGCCCGGAGAGGGAGCCAGGTCCTAAAGCCCGCCGGAGGGAGGGGCAAGACTCAGGGGGGTCAGCGTCAGAAGAGTCCAGGAAGGAGGAAACCCCAGGGGGCAGAAGGACCCAGAGGAGGAAGGAACAGCGCAGGAGGTGGAGCCGGGCTAGGATCTTAAACTGGTGCGGAAGGGGTAGTGACTCAGAGGGGACTTCGCCGATCTGAAGTCAAGACGTAGGGCTGCACGCTCTGGGGTTTGAAATGGAAACTAAACTTCAATAAAGACTTTTGTACATTACATCAACCGGGCGTTGGTCCTCTGTGAGCTGGGACCTGGAGGCAGCTCTGACAATAACTATGAAAAATGTTGGATGGAAGTGAAAAAGGATTTAGAAATATGGTCAAATTTGAAGTTATCATTGCTAGGCCGAATTGCCGCGATAAAGATGAATGTATTGCCAAGGATGTTGTATTTGTTTCAAACATTGCAAATTTTGGACAAGGTGGACTGTTTCAAGAAGCGGCAGAGAGATATTTCTAGATTTATCTGGCAGGGCAAGAAGCCTCGAATAAAATTTAAGATTTTAACTGATGCTAAAGAAAGAGGGGGATTTGCCTTGCCAGACCTTAAACTTTGTTATGAATCAGCCGCATTTTGTTGGCTGAAAGAATGGCTGCTTCTGGAAAACACAGACTGGGACTTGGAAGGTTTTAACAATGTATTTGGGTGGCATGCATATTTGTGGTATGACAAGGTCAAAGCACATAAAGCATTTAAAAACCATGTTGTCAGGAGAGCACTGTTTAATGTCTGGATAAGATATAAAGATTTGCTTGAAAATAAAACTCCAAGGTGGTTGTCACCAATGGAAGCTAAGGCTCTGAAAAAACTCAATGTGGAGGCAAATTGGCCGAAATATTGGGAAATTTTGGAACAAGGAGACAGATTAAAACTGCAGAGTTTTGACAAATTAAAAAACAAAGTACGAGACTGGCTTCATTATTATCAAATAATGGAGGTTTACAATTTGGATAAGAAAATTGGTTTTCAGGTGGAGAAATCAAAATTGGAAACAGAATTGTTAGATCCTAAAACTAAGAACTTGTCAAGAATGTATAACTTGCTGTTGAAATGGAATACACAGGATGAAATGGTTAAATCTGTTATGATCAAATGGGCACAAGACGTTGGACATAATAATATGATGGCTGACTGGGAAAAGTTATGGACCACAGGTATCAAGTTTACGGCATGTAATGCCTTAAGAGAGAATTTAATGAAAATGATTTACAGGTGGTACTTGACAGTGTTGGTTTGCAAGCCCCCTCCATAGAGGCTGGCCCCTCTCACTGTCCTCGGAGCTTGCTTACCGGTAACCTCCTCTGGCTGATATCCAGACAGACCAGGGAGATTTTGATAGGTGACATTTTCCCAAGCATGGGCAAAATGCACAACCCCTCCTGCTTCCGCAGGGGAAATAAAATAAGTCATAAATCTATTTACATGATGTTTATTTCTGACATTACAGCACTAGAGAAAAACACGTCCTTTCAGTTCAGTTCCTCCAGCAAGTCTGACAAACTTCCTGTACATGCGCACTCGGAAGGTTTTAAGTTGCACTCTTCACAAAGACTTATCCAGCCTGTGAACGTCCTGGGAAATTCTTTCCCAGAGATAAGGCATCATGTTGTGTCAACAAACTGGCTGTCTGCAGCGGTGATGCTTCCATATACTGACAGACACCAGTCAAGCTTGCAAAAATTTACCATTTGCCCAATAATAAATGTTGGAAATGTAAAGAGATTGAAGGTACATTCTTTCACCTTTGGTGGACATGCCCAAAGATTAAGACCTTCTGGGAGATGATCTATAATGAAATGAAAAAGGTATTTAAATATACCTTCCAGAAGAAACCAGAGGCCTTTCTCTTGGGCATGGTCGGCCAATTGGTGCGAAAAGAGGATAGAACTTTTTTTATGTACGCCACAACAGCAGCAAGAATACTCATCGCAAAGTATTGGAAAACACAAGATGTACCCACCCGGGAAAAATGGCAGATGAAGGTGATGGACTACATGGAACTGACTGAGATGACTGGCAGAATCCTAGACCAAGGAGAAGAGTTGGTGGAAGAAGATTGGAAAAAATTTAAAGTTTACCTTCAGAAATATTGTAAAATGAAGGATTGTTAGAAAGATGTTGGGAAAAGAAAATGTGGTTTTAGCAGAAAAGATATAAAGGATTAAGTAAAAATGAATTGGTGAAAGAGAGAACGCAAAATTATAGTATATTAAGACAAAGTAATAAGATAAAAACAAGGTTGGAAGGATTTGCTGAAATATCTATGTGAATTAGAATACAAAAATGGGAGGTGAGAGGAGGTCAAGGAAGTAAGTGAATGTAAATTAGTGATGTATAGGTTTGACTCGTTTTTTATACTTTTTTCTTTTTCTTATTTTTTGGTGATTTTTTTGTATGTATTGTTTTTTCTTTTTCTTTTTTGACTGTTTTTTGCATTTTTTCCCTTTTTTTCTGTAACCTTTAAAACTCTAATAAAATTTTATTAAAAAAATAAAATAAAACCTTCCTGTTTCGGTGCCAAATTAATATATTTAAAGATCCAATTTTCCGTTCTAATCACGGGTTGTTGTTTAAAGTCCAATTGTCCACAGGAAAAAGTCAGCGCTCTCGGCAACAGCAATGCGGCTTCACTCCGTGAAAGAAGCAGTCGATTCAAAGCACCGCGCCGCTCACCCCATGTCACTCCGGATCCCCGAAACAGGGTTTTCCCGCGAGTAGGGGAGGCGCAAAAGGTGCCAGCCGAATCCCAGGTTCACAAGCTTCTTCCGCCTGTGATTTCAGTGGGTCTCCGCCTTCGCCGCGGCGGTTCAGACCCTGATTTCCACGGAGCAAGTTCCTCCCGATCGGAGGAGCTCCGCCATTGCCGGAGGCGCCAACCCGGAGGAGAATGATCTAGTGGAGCAAAAAGGCATTGCCCTTGCCCTTGGTGCAAGGGCAGATTTTAAAATCCTGCATGCCTTGTACCGATCAATGACCATCGGCTGGTCCAATCTCCTACTCCGTCTTCACTGGAGGGGGGCTTCCAATCCCTCTCGCCTCAATTATGCAGTGAGTAAAATTAGCAGGGCCACGCGCAACACCATGCGCCAAATTGGTGGGTTCTCTATTCCACATCCCTCCATCACAGCAGATAGAGTTGACCTATTCCGGGGGGACGGGGTGCACCTGACCCCACTGGGCAATGACTTCTGGCTCCACGACTTGCGACGAGCCCTTGGGGACTGGATAGATTGCGGGGTTTGATTGGTCCTCGGTTGTGGGACTTGGCGGCGAGGCCCCTTAGGGCCTCGAGTGGCGGTTCTAGGCCTTGGCAAGGTAGCCTTCAGTCTAACATCAAGTTGGGGGGGGGGATGCAGTCATGCTTGCAGGGCCCATTGAAGAGCAAAACCGGGAGTCCCTGGCCCTAGAGTGGCGGCATGTAGGTCAAACTCCCCAGACGAGGTCAGTGGAAGGGCATGCTGTGTAAGTTTGCGCTTTGCAGTCCCCTCTCACTGGGCCTCAACTGCCTGCATATCCTCAGCCAGGTGGGCTGAGAGGGTTGCCTGCCAAGGCCTGTGCCAAGTTCCCCACTTCTGAAGCTCAATCAAGTTATGGCCAATTTGAACCCATACTCTGGTCTCTTGTCTTATCATTTGGGAAAAGGGGTAGGCACCACAGACAGGGTTTAGCGTGTGTGCCCGCAAACGTCTAGTAGCAGGGAGTTCCACAGGGCTTGGCTTGTCACACTAAAGGGTACATCCCTAGTGAAGACTAGATGAAACTCAGGGGTGCTGGGAACCACCAGAGATTCTCCGTGAGGGAGGTGGAATCATTTGGGTCCTAGTCGTTGAGGGCTTTTCTTTGCTTCTAAGAGCCTTCTTCCCCTGGGGGTTCCCCAGCTTGGGCCTCCCCCCAATTCTCTGCATCCAGACAGTCCATGACACCCCTGTCCTGAGACCAAGCTTCTGGTCAGCAGAAGCAGGAAGGCCTAGAAGGCCTGGCAAGGCCTGCACAAATCTTTCCAGCCTAACTGTTAGCAGTCAAATGCTGCGTTGTAGCAGGAACCCCCCCACCCCAATCATTCTGTTTGTACAAACTTCACACACACTCACACTCACATACTACATACGCCACACTTCTGTTATAAATTCATAAGAAAATCAACCATACATCGGATTTGCACTGTTCCATTTTTATTTTACTCTATGAAGGAAGGTTTGATACAGGGCAGCCATAATCCCTTCACCATCCCAGCACATCTACAGGAGCCCTGCCCAGTTATGGCTATGCCAACCCTGATGATCCCAGGCAGAAGACAATCAAGATCACAAAGAACTTGCATATGGGAGTGGATTCAGCATGGACTGAAACAAAGGACTCTGATCAGATCTTCCCTCAGGGGGCAGGAAACTGCAAACTCCCCTTTGTCTCCTGGAAGTGACTCATGGGGAGGGGGGAAAGGAGGAACCAGCCAGGTGACAAGACACTCAGATTACCACCACCAACTCCTCCCTCAACCCCTCCTTTCTGTAATGTATGCATGATGTTTCTGGGGGTGGGCTAGACCTAGAGGAGGGGAATTTCAAAAGTTTTTATAAGGTCTTGCACACCATTTTTCTGTGTCTTTCCTCTCACCTGCAAGTGAGGGGAGCACCCTGTCGCGACAGTCTTTCTTCAATAAAGACCAAGCCTACAGGCTGCTGATTTGCTCCAATTTACTCTGGTTGGTGTCTTTCCTTTTTGTCCAAGGGAGCCCTCAGATTTTTCCGGTAACAGCAGAGGCATACCTTGACTCCCTTGTGATCTTGGCCAGAAGCTGTATCAGTACATGTGAAACTGGGAGAGACCATGGACCAGAAACTCCAAAAGTTTGCTTTTTGTCACCTTTCATGCTCTGCCTGTGATTTTCTCTATGACCATCAGGACTGCTCTTCTTCCTCTCTCCCTCCCTCTCTTCCTGCAACTCTCACCTGCTGTCTCTATCTTTCTTCTATCCAAGCACCACTTGGCACTCCACTCACAGTTCCAATAGCACCACTGGCCAACCTGGGAGATGGTCCTGCAGGCTGATGAGATGGGTGCCTAGAGGAGCCTGCATGCCTGGCCTGGCCTCCCAGATGGGCATGTGTGCTCCTAGCCACTGGGTGAGAGGTGTGGTTTTGGTGGCCCCCTGAGCCTGCACTTTTTGGTGGGAGGTAAGGTTGTATAGGTGTCCCTGACTTTGAGTTCCGTAACATGGTCTAATTATGTGCATCCACACACACCATATAGATGAATGCTTCCCTTCAGACTAGAGCTGTCTCCAACCAAATCACTCACAAGCACAAGCATTCTCCATAGGCAGGCTAGTAGCTTACTGGCCAGACATTAACCAGAACTAAACAACAAAGCATAATATATTTGAAAAGTACAATAAAAAGCCATGTGCCAAATCCTCCCCATATCAAAGTTAAATAGCATTTATGTCATTCCCACATTCTTGAGAGGGCCAGAGGGGCTGTAAGCGCAAGCGCACACCCACCCCAACGGAAAGGGAAATTCTCCAGCTGCAAGAGCCAACCTCTTGGGACCACTCAGGAGGTACTTGTGGCTGGGGAAAGCCTCACACAGCTCCCTCTCTCCTGCTGCAGGCAGTGCTCCAGGGCCTGAGAGTTCAAAGAATGACAGTGAGAAATTGCCATGATTTGATCCTGTCCCCTGGAGAGTCCCAAAGCTGTTGTCTGTGTCTTAGGGAGATGTGGGCAGCCCTGGTGTGTGAAGAAGCCCTCCAAGGACTGCTGTCCTGGAAGAAAAGCTGCAGTGAAGAGAACCGGCTGGGGCTGTACACCAAGGTCTGCATCTTTGAAGACTGGATCCACTACACAATTGCCAACAACTGAAGAGCAATAAAGCCAGATTGAGCTCTGACCTGGTATCTCGCTGCTCTGAGAAAGACCCTGTGATCTGGCACCACCAGCAATGCAATGACTATACAGGCCTGGTTACTGTGGAAGAGAAGGCTTCTAGGAAGCCCACCCCCCAGTCTGCCCACCACCAGAGGGGTCATGGCTGAGGCAAGGGAGCAGAATCGAATGATTTGCTCCCTCACTCCTCAGCTTCCGGCACACCTCCTGGAATGGCTTGATTTCACATTATGGTAGATGTTGGTTAGGTTTTACCATGTAGGTGAGGGAATATATTAACTATATTTTATTCCTCCACAAACCTGGCCAACAGACAAAACATCAGCTTATCGCTTGTGTTTAGAAGCACAGTGCCGAGCAGCTTAAACAGTAAAAACAAAAGTCTTTAGGCTGATCTCCCCCTTCTGTTACCCTGTAAACAGGTCACCGACTGAAAAGTATGGTTAAAACATATAGTTTGCTCACAGTCAAGCACCTGTCCTTAGCAACAACAGCAGTAAAAATAAATGCAGGTAAAATACTTGTATTTACAGTGAAAGCAGCCTCAGGCATGAGCCTGACGCTGGAGCAAGCAGATACAAGTCTTCTCCCATTGGTTGGAGAGAGAGAGAGAGAGAGAGAGAGAGAGAGAGAGAGAGAGAGAAGGAACAGAAAATACTTCTTTTCTTCTTCCCTACCAAGAGAGGAGGGGAAATGAAATAACACAGAGCCTTCTCTACCAATTGCATTGATCTGAGTCCACCTAACAGCAATACTGCTCTGTGATTTTAATCCCCACACATGCTTACTAGTAAGAATATGCATTTTTAGATTTGATTTCTAAACTCCCACAATATTTACTCCATGGAGCAGTTTCGTTAGCATCCCAGCCTTCCATGGCCTAACACAGTCAAAGCTCCATGAAAGAACCTACCACACCAGCACCCACCTAGAGCTGGCTCTGAAGTCTGCTTGTTTGTGTGAGGCACTTGGGGTGCTCAGAGGCCCAACCCCTCCAACGGATGTAAGTTGCAGAGCTGCTGATTTCCATACCCCCTAAGGTACCCATTTCACACACCCCTCTGCGACGTCGCTGTTTCTGCCAAGAAAGTGCCTGGTAGGTTGAGCCACAACCTCTTCAGTTCTTTGCTCTTCGTCAAAACTGGCTATCAATTGTACTTAAGGAGGCCATCCAACAGTCCCTTGCCTGAGCTAAGCCAAGCCCCCTTGCCCACCTCACCAGCTTCTTACAGACATCTCAGTTCTGTTTTCCCATCATTGCCAACCACAGAGATGCCAACTGAGAGTGCCCACAAATGGCAAGTTTAGTTGAGTGTGCTCATACGCTATGTCACTGCACTGAATGGTGCCCAAAGCAGCCTGAAACAAACACCAACTGATTATCAAAACACAGCATCCTTGGAGGTTGCTACTGCTGCTGAAAGCTCTTAACTCTGTCCCTTGATAAAAACAGGATTATGACAGGAGGGATGCATTCCATTGTCTCTGCAGGCAAGGGCGGAGGAAGGGGGTGCGGTGGTTGTGTGCCACCCTGGGCGTCACCACTGAGGAGGGTGACAAAATGCTGGGTGGCACTCACCACGAGGCCTGCAGCATGCCCAAACCACCAGTGGCCAGGACCTCATTAGCAGGACCAGTGGTCAGGGATGATGGGCCTTGTATTCCCACAACATTGGGTGACCCAAGGTGGAGAAAGGCTGCTCTGCACTGACTGGCAACCACTCTCTATCTCACACGAGGAGAGATAACTGGGTGCATTGGGTTCGCTGATGCATTTGGTGCAGAAGTTTCCCCTACGCAGGTCGCTCTCTCTGGTCTTTGTGGTCTTTAAGAACAGGCGAAAAAGTCCACTGCCAGTCCTTTGGCAAACACACAGGGCAGAAGTGAAACCAATTGAATCATCTGAAGCAAACTTAACAACAATACAAGGCTATAGCTATATGCACACTAACTTGAAATGAATTTTGTTGAGATCAGTGTGGCATTTTGGAACCTGGGTGAAACTATCCTGAAACGGGCAAGTCAGCATAGAGGTCTTTTTTTTGTTTTGTCTTTTGTCTTTACATGGAATGGCTGCAGGTCTGTCCTGCACATTTTTCTGGAAGCAAGTCCCAAATTTATGGGTTCAGGGAAAGGCCCAAAGAAAAAATCTATGCCAGTCCAGGCTATTTGCCACAGAAAGGCCTTCATTTGTCACCAACACCCAAGCTAAACACTGTCAGTTTGCCTCAGATTCTAGAGAATTGTAGGCTTCAGAGATCCCCAAGGGTCATCCAGCCCACCCCCTGCAATGCAGGAAGTACACTTTGATTGCAACTGACACTCACTCACTGTTGCTCATGAGCACCAGAAGCAGGTGTTGTCCCCTTCCAACGAAAACCCAATCTGTTTTTGGAGATCTGCACACACCTCCTCAGGTTGGGCAGGTGGCCATGTTTCCATTTCATTATTTCATGAAAAGTATGTGTTGCTTGATTGTAGAACAAAAAACCTCAAAGCAGTTTACAAAACCAGCAAAAGCACAGGCAAGCGCAGCAAAATCCTTGGCAGTGAGCATGGGGGGGGGCAGGGGGCAACGTAGGATTCTCACTTGAGTAAATGCAGGACAGGATGCCAGTATGGCTGAGAAGCATAGCTCTTGCAGGGGGACCTCCATGGACAGATGCAACCTAGCAGGGAATGGGCTAGGCTGGGGAGGGGGGCGAGCGGAGACCAGAAGCTTAACGCTGTGATGCAGCAGCAGCAGCAGCAGCAAAAAAGGCGAATGCTCTTCTCGGCTGCCTCCACAGAAGTCTAGTGTGCAGATCCAGGGCCCAAATCCTGGAGAGTCAGTGTTCAAGTTCAGAGGCAAGAGCATTTATGTTGCAGGCAAATCCTCACTGGTATCTGCAAAGGAAGGCTGGGAGAGACCGCCACCATGCCACCTGAAGCCCTGGAGAGCAGCAGCCAGTCAGTGTAGAGGTGGTGTGACATAGTGGTAAGAGCAGTGTTTCTCAAACTTGGGTCCAGACAACAGCTGGGAAGAAACAGTGGATCAGAATGTCGGTCTAGGGCCCGGGAGGCCGGGGTTCAAATTCCTGTCTGGCCATGAAGCTCACTGGGTGACCTCAGGCCAGTCACTCACTCTCAGCCTGACCTCCCTCACAGGGCTTTTGTGAAGACAGAATGAGCAGGAGTGGCAGAGCCTAGGAAAAGGGACGGGCCGTCTGTAGTTCTCTCACTTTAGCCCGGGGGCTGATGCCGTAGCTGGTGAAGGCATACTGGCAATGCAGCAGCCCCAGGTGGGTGATCAGGAGCCGGCAGTAAGCAGTGAAGGTTGTGGTGAGGAAATGCCAGTAGAGAGCTCGGTCCAGAAACCAGATCTCAGAATGCGGGGTGACAACTGGAAGAGAGAAGAGAGACCGCAGGATGAGAAGAACAGACCACGTCACCTTTCAAGGGGGCCTAGGGATGACGAAGTGGGCCTCGGTGCTTTCTACAAAGGATAAAGGCGTTTCCAAGGGAAATTCATCCTCTGAGGCCCTTCTTCGGGTGCCTCCTCCCCGAGAGGAGGGTGGCTACACAAGAACAGGCCTTTTCTGCAGTGGCTCCCTGTTTGTGGAAGGCTCTCTCCAGGGAGGCTCGCCTGGCACCTTTGCGACCTATCTGTAGGCGTCAGGCGAAAATGTTCCTCTTCAACCCAGCCTTTGGCTGATTGACATCTGACAGCTTTCTAAATGTGTTGCGTGGGGGGATGCTTGTTTTTCTTCTTATTTTTATTATGCATTTTGTGTTTTTTATATTGCAGTTTTAGGTGGTAAACCGCCCTGAGATTTGTGGATGAAGATAATAACAATGGGGAAAGATGAAAGCCAGGCATAGCTTGCTTCAGGAAGGCTTCATCACAGGCCATGAGAGAGAACAGCCTTTGTCAACCTGGTGCCCTCCAGATGTTTTGGACTATCCGTCCAAAGCCCATCAGTCTCAGCCAGCACAACTGTATGGTGCGAAAAACAGTAGTTCTGCCCTATTCCATGACGGGGACTCGGAGAAATAAGAGGGGCTGAAGACCTATAGGGAGTGGGGAATGGGGCAATCCGTCATCCAGGAATGGCCCTACTGCAGCTAGCGAACCAGACAAAGCTGGTAAAAGGCACTGCTAGCTCCCTGACACTTTCCATTAGCTCTTGCTAACACTGGATGAATTTGCAAGTCACAAGAAATAGCTGATGCAAATGAGTCGCAGTTTCTCTCTGGCACGCATTCTTCCCCCACCTCCTTTCCTCCCCAGACTTTTCCTTCTGGTTTTCCCTTGGCAACCCTTTCCTGTTTTGTGGGGACAGTGGGGCGTCTTGCAGAAGGACCCCCTCCTAAAGTGGCTCTCTGCTATCAGCCTAGCTTCCTTCCGGGCTTGAGAATCTCCGCAGCCAGTTATTTCTTACTAGTAAGCATGTGTGGGGATTAAAATCACAGAGCAGTATTGCTGTTAAGTGGACTCAGATCAATGCAATTGGTAGAGAAGGCTCTGTGTTATTTCATTTCCCCTCCTCTCTTGGTAGGGAAGAAGAAAAGAAGTATTTTCTGTTCCTTCTCTCTCTCTCTCTCTCTCTCTCTCCAACCAATGGGAGAAGACTTGTATCTGCTTGCTCCAGCATCAGGCTCATGCCTGAGGCTGCTTTCACTGTAAATACAAGTATTTTTCCTGCATTTATTTTTACTGCTGTTGTTGCTAAGGACAGGTGCTTGACTGTGAGCAAACTATATGTTTTAACCATACTTTTCAGTCGGTGACCTGTTTACAGGGTAACAGAAGGGGGAGATCAGCCTAAAGACTTTTGTTTTTACTGTTTAAGCTGCTCGGCACTGTGCTTCTAAACACAAGCGATAAGCTGATGTTTTGTCTGTTGGCCAGGTTTGTGGAGGAATAAAATATAGTTAATATATTCCCTCACCTACATGGTAAAACCTAACCAACATCTACCATAATGTGAAATCAAGCCATTCCAGGAGGTGTGCCGGAAGCTGAGGAGTGAGGGAGCAAATCATTCGATTCTGCTCCCTTGCCTCAGCCATGACCCCTCTGGTGGTGGGCAGACTGGGGGGTGGGCTTCCTAGAAGCCTTCTCTTCCACAGTAACCAGGCCTGTATAGTCATTGCATTGCTGGTGGTGCCAGATCACAGGGTCTTTCTCAGAGCAGCGAGATACCAGGTCAGAGCTCAATCTGGCTTTATTGCTCTTCAGTTGTTGGCAATTGTGTAGTGGATCCAGTCTTCAAAGATGCAGACCTTGGTGTACAGCCCCAGCCGGTTCTCTTCACTGCAGCTTTTCTTCCAGGACAGCAGTCCTTGGAGGGCTTCTTCACACACCAGGGCTGCCCACATCTCCCTAAGACACAGACAACAGCTTTGGGACTCTCCAGGGGACAGGATCAAATCATGGCAATTTCTCACTGTCATTCTTTGAACTCTCAGGCCCTGGAGCACTGCCTGCAGCAGGAGAGAGGGAGCTGTGTGAGGCTTTCCCCAGCCACAAGTACCTCCTGAGTGGTCCCAAGAGGTTGGCTCTTGCAGCTGGAGAATTTCCCTTTCCGTTGGGGTGGGTGTGCGCTTGCGCTTACAGCCCCTCTGGCCCTCTCAAGAATGTGGGAATGACATAAATGCTATTTAACTTTGATATGGGGAGGATTTGGCACATGGCTTTTTATTGTACTTTTCAAATATATTATGCTTTGTTGTTTAGTTCTGGTTAATGTCTGGCCAGTAAGCTACTAGCCTGCCTATGGAGAATGCTTGTGCTTGTGAGTGATTTGGTTGGAGACAGCTCTAGTCTGAAGGGAAGCATTCATCTATATGGTGTGTGTGGATGCACATAATTAGACCATGTTACGGAACTCAAAGTCAGGGACACCTATACAACCTTACCTCCCACCAAAAAGTGCAGGCTCAGGGGGCCACCAAAACCACACCTCTCACCCAGTGGCTAGGAGCACACATGCCCATCTGGGAGGCCAGGCCAGGCATGCAGGCTCCTCTAGGCACCCATCTCATCAGCCTGCAGGACCATCTCCCAGGTTGGCCAGTGGTGCTATTGGAACTGTGAGTGGAGTGCCAAGTGGTGCTTGGATAGAAGAAAGATAGAGACAGCAGGTGAGAGTTGCAGGAAGAGAGGGAGGGAGAGAGGAAGAAGAGCAGTCCTGATGGTCATAGAGAAAATCACAGGCAGAGCATGAAAGGTGACAAAAAGCAAACTTTTGGAGTTTCTGGTCCATGGTCTCTCCCAGTTTCACATGTACTGATACAGCTTCTGGCCAAGATCACAAGGGAGTCAAGGTATGCCTCTGCTGTTACCGGAAAAATCTGAGGGCTCCCTTGGACAAAAAGGAAAGACACCAACCAGAGTAAATTGGAGCAAATCAGCAGCCTGTAGGCTTGGTCTTTATTGAAGAAAGACTGTCGCGACAGGGTGCTCCCCTCACTTGCAGGTGAGAGGAAAGACACAGAAAAATGGTGTGCAAGACCTTATAAAAACTTTTGAAATTCCCCTCCTCTAGGTCTAGCCCACCCCCAGAAACATCATGCATACATTACAGAAAGGAGGGGTTGAGGGAGGAGTTGGTGGTGGTAATCTGAGTGTCTTGTCACCTGGCTGGTTCCTCCTTTCCCCCCTCCCCATGAGTCACTTCCAGGAGACAAAGGGGAGTTTGCAGTTTCCTGCCCCCTGAGGGAAGATCTGATCAGAGTCCTTTGTTTCAGTCCATGCTGAATCCACTCCCATATGCAAGTTCTTTGTGATCTTGATTGTCTTCTGCCTGGGATCATCAGGGTTGGCATAGCCATAACTGGGCAGGGCTCCTGTAGATGTGCTGGGATGGTGAAGGGATTATGGCTGCCCTGTATCAAACCTTCCTTCATAGAGTAAAATAAAAATGGAACAGTGCAAATCCGATGTATGGTTGATTTTCTTATGAATTTATAACAGAAGTGTGGCGTATGTAGTATGTGAGTGTGAGTGTGTGTGAAGTTTGTACAAACAGAATGATTGGGGTGGGGGGGTTCCTGCTACAACGCAGCATTTGACTGCTAACAGTTAGGCTGGAAAGATTTGTGCAGGCCTTGCCAGGCCTTCTAGGCCTTCCTGCTTCTGCTGACCAGAAGCTTGGTCTCAGGACAGGGGTGTCATGGACTGTCTGGATGCAGAGAATTGGGGGGAGGCCCAAGCTGGGGAACCCCCAGGGGAAGAAGGCTCTTAGAAGCAAAGAAAAGCCCTCAACGACTAGGACCCAAATGATTCCACCTCCCTCACGGAGAATCTCTGGTGGTTCCCAGCACCCCTGAGTTTCATCTAGTCTTCACTAGGGATGTACCCTTTAGTGTGACAAGCCAAGCCCTGTGGAACTCCCTGCTACTAGACGTTTGCGGGCACACACGCTAAACCCTGTCTGTGGTGCCTACCCCTTTTCCCAAATGATAAGACAAGAGACCAGAGTATGGGTTCAAATTGGCCATAACTTGATTGAGCTTCAGAAGTGGGGAACTTGGCACAGGCCTTGGCAGGCAACCCTCTCAGCCCACCTGGCTGAGGATATGCAGGCAGTTGAGGCCCAGTGAGAGGGGACTGCAAAGCGCAAACTTACACAGCATGCCCTTCCACTGACCTCGTCTGGGGAGTTTGACCTACATGCCGCCACTCTAGGGCCAGGGACTCCCGGTTTTGCTCTTCAATGGGCCCTGCAAGCATGACTGCATCCCCCCCCCCAACTTGATGTTAGACTGAAGGCTACCTTGCCAAGGCCTAGAACCGCCACTCGAGGCCCTAAGGGGCCTCGCCGCCAAGTCCCACAACCGAGGACCAATCAAACCCCGCAATCTATCCAGTCCCCAAGGGCTCGTCGCAAGTCGTGGAGCCAGAAGTCATTGCCCAGTGGGGTCAGGTGCACCCCGTCCCCCCGGAATAGGTCAACTCTATCTGCTGTGATGGAGGGATGTGGAATAGAGAACCCACCAATTTGGCGCATGGTGTTGCGCGTGGCCCTGCTAATTTTACTCACTGCATAATTGAGGCGAGAGGGATTGGAAGCCCCCCTCCAGTGAAGACGGAGTAGGAGATTGGACCAGCCGATGGTCATTGATCGGTACAAGGCATGCAGGATTTTAAAATCTGCCCTTGCACCAAGGGCAAGGGCAATGCCTTTTTGCTCCACTAGATCATTCTCCTCCGGGTTGGCGCCTCCGGCAATGGCGGAGCTCCTCCGATCGGGAGGAACTTGCTCCGTGGAAATCAGGGTCTGAACCGCCGCGGCGAAGGCGGAGACCCACTGAAATCACAGGCGGAAGAAGCTTGTGAACCTGGGATTCGGCTGGCACCTTTTGCGCCTCCCCTACTCGCGGGAAAACCCTGTTTCGGGGATCCGGAGTGACATGGGGTGAGCGGCGCGGTGCTTTGAATCGACTGCTTCTTTCACGGAGTGAAGCCGCATTGCTGTTGCCGAGAGCGCTGACTTTTTCCTGTGGACAATTGGACTTTAAACAACAACCCGTGATTAGAACGGAAAATTGGATCTTTAAATATATTAATTTGGCACCGAAACAGGAAGGTTTTATTTTATTTTTTTAATAAAATTTTATTAGAGTTTTAAAGGTTACAGAAAAAAAGGGAAAAAATGCAAAAAACAGTCAAAAAAGAAAAAGAAAAAACAATACATACAAAAAAATCACCAAAAAATAAGAAAAAGAAAAAAGTATAAAAAACGAGTCAAACCTATACATCACTAATTTACATTCACTTACTTCCTTGACCTCCTCTCACCTCCCATTTTTGTATTCTAATTCACATAGATATTTCAGCAAATCCTTCCAACCTTGTTTTTATCTTATTACTTTGTCTTAATATACTATAATTTTGCGTTCTCTCTTTCACCAATTCATTTTTACTTAATCCTTTATATCTTTTCTGCTAAAACCACATTTTCTTTTCCCAACATCTTTCTAACAATCCTTCATTTTACAATATTTCTGAAGGTAAACTTTAAATTTTTTCCAATCTTCTTCCACCAACTCTTCTCCTTGGTCTAGGATTCTGCCAGTCATCTCAGTCAGTTCCATGTAGTCCATCACCTTCATCTGCCATTTTTCCCGGGTGGGTACATCTTGTGTTTTCCAATACTTTGCGATGAGTATTCTTGCTGCTGTTGTGGCGTACATAAAAAAAGTTCTATCCTCTTTTCGCACCAATTGGCCGACCATGCCCAAGAGAAAGGCCTCTGGTTTCTTCTGGAAGGTATATTTAAATACCTTTTTCATTTCATTATAGATCATCTCCCAGAAGGTCTTAATCTTTGGGCATGTCCACCAAAGGTGAAAGAATGTACCTTCAATCTCTTTACATTTCCAACATTTATTATTGGGCAAATGGTAAATTTTTGCAAGCTTGACTGGTGTCTGTCAGTATATGGAAGCATCACCGCTGCAGACAGCCAGTTTGTTGACACAACATGATGCCTTATCTCTGGGAAAGAATTTCCCAGGACGTTCACAGGCTGGATAAGTCTTTGTGAAGAGTGCAACTTAAAACCTTCCGAGTGCGCATGTACAGGAAGTTTGTCAGACTTGCTGGAGGAACTGAACTGAAAGGACGTGTTTTTCTCTAGTGCTGTAATGTCAGAAATAAACATCATGTAAATAGATTTATGACTTATTTTATTTCCCCTGCGGAAGCAGGAGGGGTTGTGCATTTTGCCCATGCTTGGGAAAATGTCACCTATCAAAATCTCCCTGGTCTGTCTGGATATCAGCCAGAGGAGGTTACCGGTAAGCAAGCTCCGAGGACAGTGAGAGGGGCCAGCCTCTATGGAGGGGGCTTGCAAACCAACACTGTCAAGTACCACCTGTAAATCATTTTCATTAAATTCTCTCTTAAGGCATTACATGCCGTAAACTTGATACCTGTGGTCCATAACTTTTCCCAGTCAGCCATCATATTATTATGTCCAACGTCTTGTGCCCATTTGATCATAACAGATTTAACCATTTCATCCTGTGTATTCCATTTCAACAGCAAGTTATACATTCTTGACAAGTTCTTAGTTTTAGGATCTAACAATTCTGTTTCCAATTTTGATTTCTCCACCTGAAAACCAATTTTCTTATCCAAATTGTAAACCTCCATTATTTGATAATAATGAAGCCAGTCTCGTACTTTGTTTTTTAATTTGTCAAAACTCTGCAGTTTTAATCTGTCTCCTTGTTCCAAAATTTCCCAATATTTCGGCCAATTTGCCTCCACATTGAGTTTTTTCAGAGCCTTAGCTTCCATTGGTGACAACCACCTTGGAGTTTTATTTTCAAGCAAATCTTTATATCTTATCCAGACATTAAACAGTGCTCTCCTGACAACATGGTTTTTAAATGCTTTATGTGCTTTGACCTTGTCATACCACAAATATGCATGCCACCCAAATACATTGTTAAAACCTTCCAAGTCCCAGTCTGTGTTTTCCAGAAGCAGCCATTCTTTCAGCCAACAAAATGCGGCTGATTCATAACAAAGTTTAAGGTCTGGCAAGGCAAATCCCCCTCTTTCTTTAGCATCAGTTAAAATCTTAAATTTTATTCGAGGCTTCTTGCCCTGCCAGATAAATCTAGAAATATCTCTCTGCCGCTTCTTGAAACAGTCCACCTTGTCCAAAATTTGCAATGTTTGAAACAAATACAACATCCTTGGCAATACATTCATCTTTATCGCGGCAATTCGGCCTAGCAATGATAACTTCAAATTTGACCATATTTCTAAATCCTTTTTCACTTCCATCCAACATTTTTCATAGTTATTGTCAGAGCTGCCTCCAGGTCCCAGCTCACAGAGGACCAACGCCCGGTTGATGTAATGTACAAAAGTCTTTATTGAAGTTTAGTTTCCATTTCAAACCCCAGAGCGTGCAGCCCTACGTCTTGACTTCAGATCGGCGAAGTCCCCTCTGAGTCACTACCCCTTCCGCACCAGTTTAAGATCCTAGCCCGGCTCCACCTCCTGCGCTGTTCCTTCCTCCTCTGGGTCCTTCTGCCCCCTGGGGTTTCCTCCTTCCTGGACTCTTCTGACGCTGACCCCCCTGAGTCTTGCCCCTCCCTCCGGCGGGCTTTAGGACCTGGCTCCCTCTCCGGGCTACCTGCTGTGCCGCTCGCCTGTACATTTGAACTTGGCGCGCGCGCCCAGCCGGTAACCTTCCTCCTGACCGTTTCCCCGCTCTCCGATGTGGGCGTGGTCAATCCTGACTCATCTCCTCTCGCTGGTAGTGAGAACACTGGTCCCGCTTCCTGGGACTCCTCCCCCCCACTGCGCTCTGGTGGGGAAGCTGGTCCTGATTTCCAACTGCTGCTCAGGGAGTCCCCGCTGGCCCCCTCCTTCTGGGGTTTCCCCCTTGGCACCCCCCTTGCCCTGGCCATCGGCGCTCCCTTCTGTGAATCTTCCGATTCGCTGGAGAGGCTCGTGGAATCCCTCTGACCACTGTCACTGCCTACACCCCCCTCGGATTCCTCCTCCTCGCTCTCCATTTGCTCCCCCTCCTGTGCCTCTGCTCCTGAGCCCCTGACAGTTATCTTTAAATAAATTCACATTCTTAGCAGTCATGTTAACCCCCAGGTATTTCACTTTCTTAACCAATGTTAGTCCTGTCTCCTTCTGAAACCTCTCTTTCTCAATCCCTGTTAAGTTCTTCTCTAACACCTTAGTTTCCAATTTATTCAACTTAAATCCCGCAACCTGACCAAATTCTTGGATTAATTGCAATACTCTTTTAGTACTGGATTCTGGCTCCTGTAATGTCAAGACTAAATCATCGGCAAATGCTTTCAATTTATACTGTTTAGCTCCGACTTGTATACCTTTAACCAATTGGTCCCTTCTAATCATATTGAGCAAAACCTTCAGGACCGAAATAAAAAGCAACAGGGATATTGGGCACCCCTGTCGTGTTCCTTTCTCAATCTTAAATTCTTCTGTAACTACGTTATTCACAATTAATTTAGCTTTTTGTTCTGAATATATTGCACCTATACCGTTTTCAAAACCTTGGCCTACCCCCATTCCCTGTAAATTTTTCTTCATGAAACTCCAAGAAATGTTGTCAAAGGCTTTCTCCGCATCCACAAATATCAAAACTGCTTTAGTGTTAATATTCACTTGTAATTTTTCTAAAATATTAATTATATTCCTTGTATTATCTGACAAGTGTCTCCCCGGGAGAAAGCCCGCCTGATCTTTATGGATTTCTTCTACCAATACCTTTTAAAATCTTTTAGCCATAATTTCAGCAAAAATTTTGTAATCCACATTGAGCAAAGATATGGGACGGTAGTTCTTAAGCTGTGTCTTCGCCAACTCTACTTTCGGTATAAGTGTAATATAGGCTTCTTTCCACAACTCTGGTGCCTTTCCCCCCTCCAGTATTTCATTGCAAACTTCCTTCAAAGGCTGTACTAGCCATTCTTTCAAAGATCTATAATATCTTGAAGTCAAGCCGTCCGGCCCTGGAGATTTGCCCAATTTCATATTCTGAATAGCTCCTTCCACCTCTTGATCTGTTATTTTATAATTCAGCATTAACTTGTTCTCTTGAGAGATTTTTTGTAGTCCATTTATTTTCAGAAATTGGTCAATATCCATTTCTTTCTGGGTCTCCTGTGTATATAACTGTTTAAAATATTTCTGAAAGCACTTCCTGATCTCCACAGGATTCTGTATATTCTTTCCCTCCACTTCCAAATTGGTAATAGTATTAAGTTTTTGTCTTTTTTTCATTTGCCAAGCCAGCAGTTTCCCGCATTTGTTAGCCAATTCAATTGTCTTTTGTCTCATCTGTTTAATCTTCCATTCTATTTCCCGATTCATCAATTTCATATATTCTACTTGATATAACTTTATCTCCTTCAGGATCTCCTGCAATTTTGGTTTAACTCTCAGTCTCTTTTCTCCTTCCTTTATTTTCTCCATTTTTTTTCCTTTTTTCATTTTGAGCTCTCTTCTTGGTTTCATTCTGTTGTATCAAGAACCCTCTCTAACTGTTTTACTTGCATCCCAAATTACTCTTTTTTCAACAGTGGTATTCATATTTATCTCGAAATAGTCTCTCAAGTTTTTTAGGGCCTTTTTAGTCACTTCCTCATTCCTAAACAAAGAGTCATTCATCCTCCATCTAAAGGAACCAATTGGTGTTAGTTTCATTTCCATCTTTACAGCATTATGATCGGAGCAAGTTTTAGGGCAAATTTCCGCTTTTTTAATCTTCGGGGCCAGCCCCCTAGTTACCCAAATTTGGTCAATTCTTGTCCATGTCATTTTGGCTTCAGAGAAGAAAGTTCCTTCTCTTCCCAAGGGGTTCTTAGTTCTCCAAATATCAACCAAGTCCATATTGTCAGCCATATCAAAGAACGTCTTTGGTAATCTGCCATCTTTTGTAACCACCTGTCTCTGGGCTTTATCCATATTAGTAGACACCACTCCATTCATGTCTCCCATCAAAATCATGTTATAATCCAAATAGTCCATCAGAGTTTCATGTAGCTTCTTAAAAAATTCCGATTCCCCCTCATTTGGTGCATAAATACCTACTATCAAAAACTTCTCTCCTTGTGATTGAATTTCAATTGCGACAAATCTTCCTTGGTCATCTTTAAATAAGAATTTCGGTGACAGGCTCTCCTTTGCATAGAGTACTACTCCTCTTTTCTTAACTTTGTCTGATGATATAAATTCATGTCTGTCAGGGGTTCAGAAGGAGAGACACAGGAGGGGGAGCAAATGGAGAGTGAGGAGGAGGAGTCCGAGGGGGGTGCAGGCAGTGACAGTGGAAAGAGTTATTCCACAAGCCTCTCCAGCGAATCAGAGGACTCACAGAGGGGAGCGCCGATGGCCAGAGCAAGGGGGGTTCCAGGGGGGAAGCCCCAGGAGGAAGGGGCCAGCGGGGAGTCCCTGAGCAGCAGTTGGAAATCAGGACCAGCTTCCCCACCAGAGCGCAGTGGGGAGGGGGAGTCCCAGGAAGCGGGACCAGGGCTCTCACCACCAGCGGGAGGAGAGGAGTCAGGTTTGGTCACGCCCGCATCAGGAAGCGAGGAAACGGTCAGGAGGAAGGTTACCGGCTGGGCGCGCGCGCCAAGTTCAAATGTACAGGCGAGCGGCACAGCAGGGAGCCCGGGTAGGGAGCCAGGTCCTAAAGCCCGCCGGAAGGAAAGGGAGGACGAAGGGGGGTCAGCGTCTGAGGAGTCCAGGAAGGAGGAGACCCCAGAGGGCAGAAGGACCCAGCGAAGGAAAGAACAGCGTAGGAGGTGGAGCCGGGCTAGGATCTTAAACTGGTGTGGGAGGAGCAGTGAGTCAGAGGGGACTTAGCCGATCTAGCGTCAAGACGTGGGTCTGCGCGCCCAAAGCTTTGAAATGGAAAATAAACTTCAATAAAGACTTTTGTATATTACATCCACCGGGCGTGGGTCTTCTGTGAGCTGGGACCCAGAGGCAGTCCTGACAATGTCCTAATCTTTTATTACTCAAAATCTTCCGATGCAGCCTTGTCACATGCGTTTCTTGTAAACAAATCAAGTCCAATTGTTCTTTTTTTAATAAATAAAAGACTCTCCGTCTCTTTTCCGGGGAGTTAAGTCCATTCACATTCTACTCTGCTTTTCCTCCAGCAGCACCCAGTAGTTTGTCTATATTAGTCGGTAGTGTTGGTTTCCCTCTTTTTGGTGAACTCTTGTCCAAAGCTTCTGGCTCTTTTCCAAGTCCTTTCTGCAGGTCTTCTTCGTGATTTCCCAAAAACTTGTCTTTTTCCTCCACTGATCTTATTTTTATCTTTCTTCCTTTGTAGCTAAAATATAGGCCTTTGGGGAATTCCCACCTGAAAATAATTTTATTCTTTCTCAGAAGGGCAACCAGATCTCCAAAATTGGATCTAAGATCCAAAAGATGTTTCGGTATGTCTTTGAAAATTTCCACTCTTGATTGCAGAATTATCAAAGGATTCTGGAAATGCAACCCCAAAATTTTGTCTCTCTCTTCTTTAGATCGAAGGGTAATCAGACAATCCCTTATTTTAATCTTCTTTCCTCCTTTTCCAAGTCTGAAAGCCCTCACAATTTTAAATTCTTCTTGTTTCAATTCCGACTTCCAAAACTCTGCAAATTCTTGTGTCAAAAAATCTATCAGGGTGCCCTTCTCCAATTCAGGTACAGCTCTAATCCTTAGGTTCATCTGTTTTTCCTTCAATTCAATCATAGAGAGCGTCAGTTTATGGTCTTCAATTTGTTTCTGTAGATCTGGAACCTTCTCTGTTTCCAGTTGCGTTACCTTAAATTCCACGGCAGCAGTTTTTTCCTGAGTCAAGGTGGATTCCTGCAATAATTTCTGAATAGAGTCCCACGTTCACAGGCTTCACCCGCCTGTGATTCCTGCAGGGTCCCCACTTTGCCGTAGCGGTAAGACCCGATTTCCCCGGAGCCGGTCCCCTCCAAATCAGAAAAGATCCGCCATTAGCTGATGGTGCTAACCCGGAAGTCGAAACGGGAAGGTTTTAAACAGGAAGTCCGCCTTCCTCTTTTGTAAATAGATTGGAGCAAAGATGTTACAAGCTAAAGTCTCGGAAAGCCTTTGGCAAAGGATTAAATTTCCATCAGTTAAAATTATCAACCCCCCCTTGGAAGCAGGAGAAGAGGGGGGAAATTTTGGACCTAGTGATAATGAAATGATGCAATTTTGAATTTATATCTTTTTTGTTCTTTCTGTTTTTTCTTTGTTTTTGTTTTTTCTTATTATTATGTTATTTTGTTGATGCTTCTAACTTTTTGTATTTTTAAAAATCTGAATAAATATCACTTTAAAAAACAAAAACAAAAGGAGGGACATTTTGGGAGAGTCCATTGACTGTGAACAGAACGTATTTGACAGTTAGCTAAATAAGAGAAAGATACTGTTTCCATTGTCCTCTTCTGTGTTTAAAAAGGAGGAAAAGTAACTGAAAATTGAAACTATCTTTATTGCTTGAGTTGTGCTTGAAAGGATTGATACAAGTGGAGACTGTTTCCCTCTAGAGGGAGCTTTTGAAACTGTTACAGCAGTGTAACTGGGGAATCTCCAGCTGCGAGATAAGAAATTGTGAGAACCAGGGATTGACCTTGGATCATTTAATAATGTTGACAGGAGAAGCCATTGTGACTGCATTATGTAAGATAAGCTATTCGCTGGAACAGCTTCATAAGAAGTTAAATGATATGACCACTAAAACTGACAACTTGGGACAAAAAGCGATTAATTTGAGACAAAAAGTGAGCACCAACACAGAAATTACCCAGGACTTGGTACAGGAATCTACTTTGGCAGGACAAACTGTGGAGGAGAAGGAGAAAGCTGTTGTTGTCAAACCTAAAGTAACACAAGTGGGATCCTCAGCCTTACAGAAGCAAATTGAGCACAATAAGTTGAGGCCTTTTATGATTGAATCTAGAAAAAGTCAGATTTTGAGGATCGGAGACCAACTTGGATTGGAGAAGGGAAGCTGGAAAGATCCCTCTATGCAGGGATCAACAGACTTTTGGGATATGGACTTGGGTCAGGAGGAGATTGAAGTTCTGGGGGCCTTTGGATTTGGAGGAAGCTTGAAACATGTCCTGAAATCCTTTATGGATCTTAACTTTAATTATGGAAATTTGGCTGACCTGTCGAGAAGGAATAAAAGCATTGTTAGGATGGAGTCTCCCCGAGACCTGCTCTTTAGCATTAAAGAATATGAAGAAGACCTGCAGAAGGGACTAGGAAAAGAGTTAAGAGCCTCGGACATAAGATCTCCAGGTTGATGGACTATATGGAATTGACGGAAAGGACTGGCAGAATCCGAGACCAGGGAGAAGAGATGGTGGAAGAAGATTGGAAAATTTAAAGTTTATTTATAGAAATACTGTAAAATTAATGAGTGATAGAAAAATGTTGGAATGAAATTTTATGGCCTTAGCAGAAATGTTATAAGGAGTTAAGCATATACAAGTATTCTAGTCTTAATGGAAAATAAGGTTAAAAACATGTTAAGATATTTATAGTATGACAGAAAATAGAGAAAGATGGAAAGGATTTGCTGAAACAATTAATAGAAGTGGAATACAAAAAGGGAGGTGAGAAGAGGTCGATGAAACAAGGGAATGAAAAACAGTATGGGAAAGGTGTGATGTATGTGTTTTTAAATTGTTTTTGTCTTTATTTTGTTTAGGGTTAGGGTTAGGGATAGGGTTATGTTTAGTTTAATGTGTTTAGTTAGGTTGTGTATTGTATTGTTTATATTTTGTATTGTATTGTTTTTTTCTTTTTTCTTTTCTTTTCTTTTTTCTTTTTTCCTATTTTGTAAGCTTTAAAAGTAATAAATATC
The DNA here is from genome assembly GCF_964252035.2 of Podarcis erhardii. Taxonomy (NCBI): domain Eukaryota; kingdom Metazoa; phylum Chordata; class Lepidosauria; order Squamata; family Lacertidae; genus Podarcis; species Podarcis erhardii. The sequence continues at coordinate 55,687,228 of NC_138502.1, read as the reverse complement.
ATTTGGGGGGGGAAAGCGTACCTTGGGGTGGATGTTAAGGTTATGGCCACGATTTTGAGACTGTGCATAATCCGCTGCCCAGTGGACAATGCTGTGGCCTATAACCCAGATCTTCATGGTGGGCAAACCTGTAAGACAATTAAATTGCAAGTGATAAGGAGGAGGAGCCGGGACGAATGTGACTTTTGTAGGCTGTTGAGCGCTAGCACCCCAGTGTCTTGATGTGTGCGGGGTCTCAACCCTGTATCGCCGCTGAAGTAGCAGCCCCGATACGGAACGAGTGCCCGGAATATTCCTGGGGACTAACACCGCAAGCAGATAAGGCTTTGCGTAAGAACAGCAAAAGAGGCTTGAGCCCAGGAGTCAGCCTCTTTTCTTTTGGCCTTAGGCCCGCCCCTGGCCAGCCGTCCATTGTCCTCCCTGGCCGAGGGCGGGTCAAAGGCCAGCTCAAGCAGGTGGGTGGCACCCGCCCAGGTGAGCCTTGCTCAGTGCCGCAAACCCTGCCCACCTGTGGGGAAGGGAGGGCGGATATTGTCAAGGAGCAGCCCTCCCTTCCTTCAGAGATCTTTGGAAAGCTTTGTTGGTTTGCTGAAACAGGCATCATGATTTTAACCAATGAGTATTGCTTGATATTCATTGACATTTTCATGGATCTTTTGTTGATTCTCCCTTCTTCATTTTCCCACTTGTTATATTGCTACAAAGGGACACGGGTGGCGCTGTGGGTTAAACCACAGAGCCTAGGACTTGCCGATCAGAAGGTCAGCTTCACCTGGAAACCCTGATTCCCCTCCTCTGCTACTGTTCTACATTAAGAACACAAGAAGAGGCTGCTGGATCAGGCCCATGGCCCATGGAAGATGCCCTCAGAATACTGCTGCTCTACGATAGAGGGGATTTGGGTTTCCAGGTGAAGCTTGGCAGAACTGAATGGAGCATTTTCCAAAACCTTGCCCCAGCCTTTTGCCTCGCAGCCATGCTCAGCTCCATGCCCCTCTGTCTATGGAGCGCAACCTTCTTCCACTTCAATCAGGCCTTATGGTTGCTTAAGAACAGAAGAAAAGGCTGTGCTGGGTCAGGCCAATGGCCCATCTAGTCCAGCCTCCTGTTATCACAGTGACCAACCGGATGGCCGTGGGAAACCAGCAAGCAGCACCCGAGCGCATGAGCCCTCCCCGCTCCTGAGGTTTCCAGCAACTGGGATTCAGAAGCATGGAGGCAGAGCAAAGCATTTCGCATGCGCAGAGGTATTTGTCTGCTTGCACATGTGAGGAAACGCTTGTATCAGGTGGTCCGCCAGAAACAAAAGGGTCTCCTTGTGCTCAGGTCAGGAGCAAATACAAGGAGCAGGTGTGGCAACAAGAGAGCACTCAACAAAATACCCCCCCCCACACAAAACTGGCTGACTGACCGAACCCAAAGGGTGCTCATCAATGGTTCCTCTTCATCCTGGAGAAGAGTGACTAGTGGGGTGCCACAGGGTTCTGTCTTGGGCCCGGTCTTATTCAACATCTTTATCAACGACTTGGATGATGGACTCAAGGGCATCCTGATAAAATTTGCAGATGGCACCAAACTGGGAGGGGTGGCTAACTGTCAGCATCGCCCTTGAGCCAGTGTACCAACTGGACTCATGCACTACAGCCCCGACTGGGCTAGGCGAGCTGGGTAGCACTGCCAGAGACCTCCTTTCCCACAGGAACAGGTCACAGTGCTGTGGACTCACAGCTTGAAGCTGAGTGCACCGGATTCACTGTCTCAATTATACAGTCGTTGCACAGCAGCGTTTTGCAGAGTCTTGCAGAGTATAAACCACTCGGAGAGCAGCTCTGTAAAGTATCTTCCTTTATTCTATAACTACAGCTATAATACAAGACTATACACAGAGCTAAATATTCTGAGCATAAATCAATGCTATACTCTGAGTGCCTGCAGCTGCTCTTAGCAGCAATCTTATCTATAAACACGATCTCTTGCACTCTCTCTCCGACACACTGACTGACTCTCTCTCTCTCACACACAGATTCACTCACTTGACTAATTAAGTAGAGAGCAGTACATTACTCCTCCTCTCTGTAGAGTCAGCAGAGACCTCAGGAGATTCTTGGATATGGGAGGGGTGAAATCTCCTCATCCTCCCCCATTTCATCCGACCATTCAAGAATCTTTAACATAACTGCAATTTGCACACACACTCCAAAAGTTGTTCTCTGCTTACAACCTTGGTTAACATATCTGCAGGTGTCTCTCTCCCCCCTTATCTAAGACACTTTATCACATCATTTAACAGTTACTACAACCACTCTGTGTCTATTAGGAAAGAGTTAAAGCATAAATCTCAACCTGTAGTTTACACAAAATACACATTGTGAACACACAAATGAATAAGCAGCTTCTAGAAAAATTTTCATGCACGTTTCTTCCTCTTAGATACAAATTGACACTTCTAATTAGGCAGATTTGAACAAACCACTTTATACACATGCTTGCTCCTTCAATCCTGATCCTTCAAATGTCAGGTAAGGAAATAAATGCAGCGTTTTGTGCCACTACTCTCAGCACATTTCATGCTAGGTTTAAAAACCCCACCAGAGTTGCATGTGACCGCAGCCTTTGCAAACTCTTCAGAAAACCTTTTCGGTGGTACACCCTTGGTTGTTCTCTCAGATCTGCGCAAAACCTTTTGATCCTCTTGTTCTGGTGCTTCCTCCTCTTTGGGAGAATGGGGAGCTAAAGTATATGAAGCTGCTAAGTCTGAATCAGCGTCAGACTCACCTGAGGCTTTTGGGCTCTGATAATCTGTGCCATCATCTGGAACTACATTGGCATCAGGATTATCAATCACATCAGAACTTGCCTCCCTCTTAACTTTCTTTGCCCCTTTTGCACCATCATCACAAATGGGATGGCACTGAAAAACGCCAACTCTGTCCCATTGTGGATTGTCGTCAATGCTCCTGGTCAGCCTTATGGTTTTCGTGTCTGTGATCAGGACACGATAAGACCCTTTCTCATATCCTAGGAAAACACCATGTTCTCCACGCTTACTCAGTTTGTCACCCTGCGAGGTGTGCACCCAAACCTCCGAACCAAAAATTTTAAAGTGCTTCACACACGGCTTCCTTCCGTGAAGCATCTCATATGGGGTGCAATTTATACTAGACTGGTACCTCCTGTTATACACGTGACAGAAAAACGAAAGAGCTTCGGCCCAAAAGGGATTGGGCAGCCCCGAATCATGTAACAGTGTTCTGATTCCTTGCTGCAGGGTCTGGTTCATTCTCTCACATAAACCATTCTGCCAGGGCGATCTGGGCGTGGCAGTCCTATGCTCAATGCCCTGTTCAGAAAAAAAAGCCTCAAACTCTTCTGAACAAAACTCTCCACCCCTGTCAGTGAAAATACAACGTACATTCTCATTATGTATATTCCTGAGCCATTTACAAAAGTGACGAAACTTGGTAAAGGCTTCAGACTTTTTCTGCAGCAAATAGACCCATGCATATTTAGAGTAGGAGTCTATCAAAACCATGAAAAACCTTGAATTGCCTCTAGAGAGCGCTAGAGGCCCCACTAAGTCTGCATGAATGACTTTGTATGGTTTCTTGGCCTCTCTCCCAGACTCTGTACCTTTGGGAGCTTGCTTTGCCTTACTCTCAGCACAAGAAACACATTTCATGTGGTAGGGACATTCTTTCAGCTTCATACCCTGAACCATATCAGGCATTTTTGCCACAGCCTGGAAATTCAAATGACCATAAACACGGTGGTAATAATGAATACATTGGTCATGCAACTTCTCATTCTTATCAACAGACAAATTGCAACACTCTTTCTCAGTTGCTTCTGCAGTACCTGTACCTGAAACAAAAGGCAATTGGTACAAACCATTAACACATTTGGCATACAGAATGAGCTTGCCATCTTGACGAATTTCACAGCGAGATTTAGCAAACACCACCTTAAAACCCTGATGATCAAGCTGGGAAACACTCAACAAATTGTCCTGAATATCAGGCGCATACAGGACATTCTTAATAGTTGCATTTAGGCTCTTTAAGAACACAGTTCCCTTAGCCTCACTCGTGAGAACTGTCCCATCTGCTTGATGAAGTTCTTTCTCTTGCTTCTCAAGCTGAACAAAGAGATCCTTATCTTTGGCTACGTGGTTAGAACAGCCAGAGTCGATCACGAAGAAACTCCGCCCACGTTGACTAAAGCAGCGAGAGATCAAAGCTTTTGAAGTAGCAGGTGCTTGGGGATTTCGTCCTCCTCCCCCTCTGCCTCTGAAGTTTCCCTTCTTCTTTGAAGATTTCTTGCAGCACTGAAAACTCAAATGGCCTTGTGCTCCACACGAAAAGCACCGCTTCAACTTTAGTGCTTTAACAGCAGCAGTTTCACTTTCACTTTCCCCTGCTGAAGACTCAGGCACATTTTCAAGCACATTTTTAGCAGCACAGTCCCGGCTTTCTTTAACAGCCTGTCTGCGATCCCACTCATTCAAGAGCATGCTAGACACATAATCTTCTGTTAGCCGGTCAGAAGGCATTGTAGAAATCTGGGCAGCTACTCCATCGTAAGAATCATCTAGGCTATTTATCATCAGCATTGCAAACACAGCCTCTGAAATAGCCAGGTCTCGCTGAACAAGGTCCTGTCTGAGACGCTTTAACTGAGATAGATGGCTAGGCAAATCACCACCTTTCTGCAACTGCAACCTGCACAGCTTCTTGAAGAAAATCACACTGGAACCAGCATTTTGTCTCAGATGCATATCTCTCAACTTATGCCAAACAGCTTGTGCAGTCTCTTGACCCTCTAAGTTCACCAGCAAGTGGTCTGAAACACTCAAAACAATTGTCCCTCGGGCTTTCATATCTGCAGCATGCCACTCAGCCCAATCATCATCATCCTTATCTGGAGGGTCATTTTCTATCGTGTGAAATAGCTTTTCCCTCTGCAAAAGCGCTTTCATCTTAACTTGCCAAACTGCATAGTTTTCAGGCGTGAGGAGAGGAAAGGATAGAGCCATCTGGCCAGAATGTGCACAGGCCATGTCTGCTATTACTTAGAGCAAGACACTTCCCTCGTGCAAACACAGATAAAGTCTTGGACTTCTTCAGCCACTCTCTCTCCCACTCAGAGCGCAATTAAAAGGCAAACAGGGATGCTATCTTCTTTATTTGGCAGTCAGCAACATACCTCAAGCAGCAGCAACAGCAACAGCGGCAGCTTGAGCACTCTGCTCCAACACAGCTCTGCTTCTAGGCACCACAAATCAGTCCAGCATGCAGCCTCCGTTCCGCCGTCCAGCGATCAGCAACAGACACCTCTGGCGACTGGGACGACTGGGATGACTGGAACAACGACTGGTCAGACGACTGGGACAACGACTGGGCCCATAACCGATGTCAGCATCGCCCTTGAGCCAGTGTACCAACTGGACTCATGCACTACAGCCCCAACTGGGCTAGGCGAGCTGGGTAGCACTGCCAGAGACCTCCTTTCCCACAGGAACAGGTCACAGTGCTGTGGACTCACAGCTTGGAGCTGAGAGCACCGGATTCACTGTCTCAATTATACAGTCGTTGCGCAGCAGCATTTTGCAGAGTCTTGCAGAGTATAAACCACTCGGAGAGCAGCTCTGTAAAGTATCTTCCTTTATTCTATAACTACAGCTATAATACAAGACTATACACAGAGCTAAATATTCTGAGCATAAATCAATGCTATACTCTGAGTGCCTGCAGCTGCTCTTAGCAGCAATCTTATCTATAAACACGATCTCTTGCACTCTCTCTCCGACACACTGACTGACTCTCTCTCTCTCACACACAGATTCACTCACTTGACTAATTAAGTAGAGAGCAGTACATTGCTCCTCCTCTCTGTAGAGTCAGCAGAGACCTCAGGAGATTCTTGGATATGGGAGGGGTGAAATCTCCTCAGGTGGTCCGCCAGAAACAAAAGGGTCTCCTTGTGCTCAGGTCAGGAGCAAATACAAGGAGCAGGTGTGGCAACAAGAGAGCACTTAACAAAATACCCCCCCCCCACAAAACTGGCTGACTGACCGAACCCAAAGGGTGCTCATCAATGGTTCCTCTTCATCCTGGAGAAGAGTGACTAGTGGGGTGCCACAGGGTTCTGTCTTGGGCCCGGTCTTATTCAACATCTTTATCAACGACTTGGATGATGGACTCAAGGGCATCCTGATAAAATTTGCAGATGGCACCAAAATGGGAGGGGTGGCTAACACCCCAGAGGACAGGATCACACTTCAAAACGACCTTGACAGATTAGAGAACTGGGCCAAAACAAACAAGATGAATTTTAACAGGGAGAAATGTAAAGTATTGCACTTGGGCAAAAAAAATGAGAGACACAAATACAAGATGGGTGACACCTGGCTTGAGAGCAGTACATGTGAAAAGGATCTAGGAGTCTTGGTTGACCACAAACTTGACATGAGCCAACAGTGTGACGCGGCAGCTAAAAAAGCCAATGCAATTCTGGGCTGCATCAATAGGAGTATAGCATCTAGATCAAGGGAAGTAATAGTGCCACTGTACGTATTCTGCTCTGGTCAGACCTCACTTGGAGTACTGTGTCCAGTTCCTGGCACCACAGTTCAAGAAGGACACGGACAAACTGGAACGTGTCCAGAGGAGGGCAACCAAAATGGTCAAAGGCCTGGAAACGATGCCTTATGAGGAACGGCTAAGGGAGCTGGGCATGTTTAGCCCGGAGAAGAGGAGGTTAAGGGGTGATATGATAGCCATGTTCAAAGATATAAAAGGATGTCACATAGAGGAGGGAGAAAGGTTGTTTTCTGCTGCTCCAGAGAAGCGGACACGGAGCAATGGATCCAAACTACAAGACAGAAGATTCCACCTAAACATTAGGAAGAACTTCCTGACAGTAAGAGCTGTTCGACAGTGGAATTTGCTGCCAAGGAGTGTGGTGGAGTCTCCTTCTTTGGAGGTCTTTAAGCAGAGGCTTGACAACCATATGTCAGGAGTGCTGTGATGGTGTTTCCTGCTTGGCAGGGGGTTGGACTCGATGGCCCTTGTGGTCTCTTCCAACTCTATGATTCTATGATTCTATGTGTTGTGTATTGAGTCAAATGATTTTATATCTGTATTATTATTGTCTGTAATTGCATTAGGGTAAAGTAACTGCCTTTTGGTTCCAGAGGGTACAGCTACTATTGGTTCATTTAAGCTGCTGTATTTGGATCCTCTGTCTTATTGGTTGCCTCCAAAAGGCAGGACTGTGATTGCCTGATATTGTTCCCTCCAAAATGTATCCTTTCTAGCTAGTTCCCTGTCCCTATAAATGTAGCTCTCCCCTCCTCAGGTCTTAGCCTTGTTGCTTTAAGTGTTACTAGAGAACTGTCGCCAGCATATTATGTCAAGAGAGCTGAAATCACAAACCCCACGTCACAACACAATGATTCTATGATTCTATGAAAAAACCCCCAGGGGTAGACTTTGGTGATATGGCGCCCTGAGCTAGGAAACAGCAGGGCTTGAGCTGACCTCTTTGAATTCCGAGGTGCCAAGAGAGAGCCCAGCTTCCATCTACCATAAGGCCTATTATGGGCTGGCATTGAAGTTACAGTGGCCTCTGCCAAAGCTGGCTTCTTCAAAGTACATTTGCAAGCCATTCTGAGGCTGCCTACCCAGAAGCTTAAAAATGGTTACAACTTCTTCTTTTTTTACAATTATATTTTATTGTTTCAATATTTTAAAAATCATATACAGTCAGAACACAATTTTGACTTTTCTCTTAATTTTCGTCAACTTCCCACCCTGTTTTCCATGGAGTTGTTGTTTCTCTCCTGCTGCACCCCGTCTTCTGTTTGTCAAATCATAACCCCAGTATTATAATCCAATTACTTACGTTGCTCATAGCTCAAATCCTCCTTACGAGTTCAGCGTACTATAATCCGAAAAAGGCCTATTTGCCCACAAAACTGCTAATTTTGCCAGTTCTGCATAGTCCATTATCTCACTTATCCCTTCTTTGGAACTTCTTTTTCCTTCCATTTCTGCGCATATAGAATCCTAGCTGCTGTTGTTACATATAGAAACATCTTTAACTAATTATATCAAATAGCAGGTCACCACAACCAAAAACTGCAGTATCTAGCTCACCATTGCAATGATAAACTCTAAAAATATAATTGAGACAAGACAATTAATCAGAAATTAATCAGAAACTATTCACTTTGGTTATTGTTAGTGGCTGTGGACATGCCATAACATTACAGCACATGACTCCTTCCCCCCGAGAATCATGGGAACTGTAGTTGACCTCTAAACACAGTGCTATAGGTCCCAGTGCAACACATGCCTGGCTTATCCTAGAGATCACTGTGTGCAAAATTTGCGATGCCACTTGAGCCTAATATTTACCCTGCAATGCCAACCACCTTTGCCCAGGACAATGTACGACACCCTGGACTCAGCTCTTCAAAAATTATTAGAATTTGGACTAAGAAACAGGAGAGTGTTCTGGAAGGAAGGATATTTTAAAATGACTGGAAGATCAGAATTATGAAATGGGGGGAGGAATATATTTAAAAAAACTCTTCCAAAAATCCCTTTAAAAGAATCAAGTCTTTTAAAAAAAAGTCCTGAAAAGTATTTAAAAGAATCCTTTCCAAAAAATTAAAAAATTGTACCGTAGCCCCTTAGAGGTAGGTAGTTGGTCTACCTAGCTGAATCTGGGGGGAAACAAGAGAGAAGAACGCAGGAACAAGTGAAAGAAACTTTCTCCCGACAGCGAGAACATGGAAAGGCCTCCCCAAAATTTTTAGTTTGGAATGTATAATTTGCTTTATTGTTTGTATTATGATGTGGCAAGAATTGATTTGATTTGTTATCATTGGAATGTTACTAATGGAGAATTAATTTTAAAAATATTCAATCCATTAAGAAGTTCTTAGTTCATCTTCGATGAAGGTTTGCCGGATCATAAATCAGCAAATATAATGTCAATAGAAAAAGAGATGAGCAAGAGGTCTCCTTTCCACTGACATCATCATTGCATTCTGTTGTCATAGTGCTGTGACCTCATGTCTCCAGGGGCTTGGGGGCCCTTAGCAACGCTGGTACACAGCGACCTCCATAGAGAGTGAGTGTGTTTTCTTTTTCTCCCCCAAGTCAGTGTGGTATATTTAGTTTTAACTTGACATTTGTGTTCCCTTTTAATAAGAATAAGAATGAGAATTTTTTATTTGTATCCTGCCCTCCCCGGCTGAGGCCGGGCTCAGAGCGGCTAACATCATAAAAAAAACCCAGGAAGGACCTTTTAGGCAGAATTTTGTTCCAAAGCCAGAACCATTCAGCTCTTTCAGGGGTTGGCCAGGGTAAAATGTAGAAATTGGAGACAGAGGCCTGTTCAGAGCTATTTGTGGTGGTATCATTACTACTCATGGAATTCCTTACTAATTAAAGTCTCCCTGATTTCACAAGAGGAATAACCATGCTCTATATAGCTCATGTCTGGGAAAAGGTGGCATTTTCCCAAGGTCTTACCATGAGGGTGCAGTAAATGAGAATTGGCCCTTAACAGCTTGCTTGGTTCCCTCCCCTGTACGTTTTAGGCTCACGTTCCCTTTTTCTCTGGGATGCGGTGTAGGCTGTGATTTGGGCTGACTTCCCAGAGAGCCTCTGTTGTAAATAAAAATTGCCCTTTTTCCTTATGGGGTATCCAAGAGCCCATATAGAGTCCTTACATGGGTTCCTTATTGGTAGGAGAAGATAACAGAGGCCAACCAGAGAATATTGAGAAGCAAGGCAGCTAGTAAGCTTGATCTTTATTGATCTGTTGCAACAGGGTGCTCCCCTCACCCGCAGGAGAGACGAGGAACCCAGAACAATGGTGCGCAAGGCCTTACATGGACTCTTGAAATTGCCACCCTGTAGACCAAGACCACCCCTGGAACATCATACATACATCACAGAAGGGGTGTAACCTAAGGCCACCCCTCAGATACATCACACCTACATCACAGAAAAGGCGGCCTAAACAGAAATTTAATGTTGTTTTTGTCCTTGTTTATCTCCTGTCTGGCAGGTTACTTGATTGAATTGCCTGGGGAGCCTGGCCAGTCTTTTGTAATGATAAATAGTTCCTGAGCCAGGTCACAGGCTCACCCTATTCAAACACAGACATACCCTTAAGACAGGATTTGTGAAGGAAAAGACAATGGGGAGGCTTTTCCAATTTGACCTTGCAGAGAAAACATTTGCTCAGTTTAGGAATCAAAATGGCTTCAGGTCCAGTTAAAAAAGATTTAGAAATATGGTCTAATTTGAAGCTTTCCTTGTTGGGTCGAATTGCAGTTATAAAGATGAATGTATTGCCAAAAATGTTATTTTTGTTTCAAACTTTACAGATTGTGGACAAGATGGATTGCTTCAAGAAGTGGCAGAGAGAAATCTCTAGATTTGTCTGGCAGGGCAAAAAGCCCAGAATAAAATTTAAAATATTAACTGATGCGAAGGAAAGAGGGGGGTTTGCCCTGCCGGACTTTAAACTTTATTATGAATCAGCAGCATTCTGCTGGTTGAAAGATTGGCTGCTTCTTGAGAACACTGACATTTTGGATTTGGAAGGCTTTAATAATGCTTTTGGATGGCATGCATATTTGTGGTACGACAAGGTTAAAGTGCACAAAAACTTCAAACACCATATTGTCAGGAAAGCATTGTTTAATGTCTGGATTAGGTACAAAGATTTATTGGAAAATAAGACCCCAAGGTGGTTGTCACCCATGGAAGCAAAGGCTCTGAAAAGACTCAATATGGAGGCCAAATGGCCGAAGTATTGGGAGATATTAGAACAGGAAGGAGATAAAATGAATTTGCAGAGTTTTGAGAAATTAAAAGACAAAGTGCGAGATTGGCTTTATTATTATCAAATAAGGGAGGCCTATAATTTGGATAAAAAATTGGGCTTCCAGGTGGAAAAATCGAAACTGGAGACAGAATTGTTAGAACCTAAAACTAAGATCCTTTCAAGAATGTATAACTTGCTGTTGAAATGGAACACTCAGGATGAAACAGTTAAACAGCCATGATTAAATGGGCACAGGACATAGGTCATAACATTTTGTTTGCTGACTGGGAAAAATTGTGGACCACCGGTATGAAATTTACGGCATGTAATGCCCTAAGAGAGAATATTATGAAAATGATCTATAGGTGGTACATGACCCCAGTCAAGCTTGCTAAAATTTATCACCTGCCTGATAACAAATGTTGGAAATGTAAAGAAACTGAGGGTATTTTCTTTCACCTTTGGTGGACGTGCCCGAAGATTAAGGCTTTCTGGGAGATGATATATAATGAACTGAAAAAGGTATTTAAATATACCTTCCTTAAGAAACCAGAGGCCTTTCTCTTGGGTATAGTCGGCCAATTGGTGTTAAAGACAGATAGAACGTTTTTTATGTATGCGACAACAGCAGCAAGAATACTTATTGCAAAGTATTGGAAGACACAAGATTTGCCCACCTTGGAAGAATGGCAGATGCAAGTAATAGACTGGCAGAACTGGCAGAAATGACTGGCAGAATCCGAGACCTGGGAGAAGAAGCGGTGGAAGAGGACTGGAAGAAGTTAAAGAACTACCTGCAGAAACACTGCAAAGTTTATGAATGCTAAAATGTTGTTGGACATAAAAATAATATGGCATTAGTGATACAGTGTTAAAAAGTATGCAAAAATGCAATAGAAATAGGGTGAAAGACTAAAGTTATATTATGTCAAAAGTAAACAATATGCTAAAGGTGTTTAAACATAAGGAGGAAAGATCGGAGACATAATAGAAGTGATTTTAATAATTAGAAATGAGTTTTTAAAGAGGGTAAGGATTTGCTGTATTTGATTGGACAAAGAGGAACACAAAAAAGGGAGGCGTGAGGAAGTCAAGAAAGAAAGTTTTGTAAACATGAATTTAAAAATTGGAGTTTTTATTTTTTATTTTTTCTTGATGTGTATCTGTGATTGCTTTTGCTGTTCTGTATTTTTCTGGTGTTTCTTCTTTTTCTGTAAAAACAAATAAATATATTTTAAAAAAACAAAACAAAATGGCTTCAGGTCGGTCTTCCTGTGCTGATCTTGTATGTGCGCCTATCACACCATCCCATGAGGGGTGTGAGTTGTTCAACTGCATTCTAAATGACATACAGCATTACCAAACCAATAAACAGAATATCCAGTCAACCTTCAGCTGAGGCTCCCACAAATGAGAGTTGTTGTTTTCAACACAACAAAGCCACTTCCGAACCTGGCGAGGAGTTGGGGTTGTGGGTTTCATGCCCACTCCTTGTGCGCGGGGGCTGGTTCCAGCCCCCGTGAGACTGAGGGAATCCCAGCTGCGTCGTCAACCCAGCCAGCCAGTTGGGTGGCTGTGGGGGCGTAGCCTGCCCTATTTAGGGCCGGCGCGGCCGGGGCTCACCCTCTTTTCACCTGGCCAGCCATCCCGCTTTGGTTTGTATTAATGTTGTTTTGTCTCTTGCTTACCTTTTCTTTAGGCTGTGTATCTCAATTCCTTCGGTGATCGATTTTCACTTGGATTTACCCGTGCATCGGTGTTGTGCCTCCCATCAGATTGCCTGCCTCAAGCCCACCCGTGTTCCAGGCAGCTGCTTCGGCACCAGAGCCATTTAGCTCCGAAACAGCAGGGCTGAAACTGCGCTGAAAAACCCCACCGACCGGGTGTTCTGTTCTCTCTGGGTGGCTTCTCTGCAGCGGAGCTTTGCGGAACGCGGTTTGCACGTTCAACGCCAGCCCATCGCCATTTAGTCCTTTTACTTGGAAGCGCACAGCTCGCCCGACAGATCAGGTTTGGCTGGGGGTTCTTATTTCTAGCCGCATTCGCAGGGTGGTGGGGCACCTTTAACGTTTGGGGGGGGCTTGGTGGAGCAAAAGGAGGGAGGCTTAAAAGGACACGTCTTTGTCGCTACCCCTTTGCATTTGGTACTGGCCGCGTTGCCTTTGCGTTCCAACGGTTGCTTCTTCACCATTATACCTTTCCAAGAACTTCAGCCAGACTTCCAGATCGGATTTTACCTCTTTAGATAGGCGAACCCTGTGATGGGGTGACCGCAAGCCTGCTGACAACCTCGCGAGGCAGCCGCAAAATGGGTGGCCTGGGGAAACCACCCGGCAAGCAAAGTTCAAATGGCCTAACAACGGCTGAATCTGCCTGAGCGTAACTTTTCTTTTCTTTTTTTTAATGAATATTTATTGGCATTTTAAAAAAACCACACAAAAACAAAAGTAGACAAAAATAACAAAAATACAAAAATCCAATTCTTAAAAAAACAATTAAAAACACATAAAATTTCAGTTACATATTTTCATTTAACTTGTTTCTCAGACCTCCTTACACCTCCCCTTCTTGTATTCCAATTTAAATTATTAACTCAGCAAGTCCTTATTACTTATTTCTCAACTTTAACTTAATAATTTAATTTTAGCATGTTGCTATTTTACTTTTCCTCCTTCCATTTCCTCAATTTATTTTTGCAAACCTTATTTTCATTTAATTTAGACCATTTTAGAAACCAATTTTAACTTATCCAAACTTAAACCTCAATACTTATACATCATTACTCATTCTTAAACATTTTTCCTAAAGTCGACCAAAATTTCCCTTCCACGACTTTCCCAATTTCCATACAGATAGCAAAACAAAATAAAAACAGAGCAAGTTATAATTATATACCCTTTGGATTCCCAAACTCCACCCACCCCTTTCCCGGTTTCAGTCCCCAACAAGTGTCCATCAGTCTCAATATACTGTTTAGCCTGGAGATCTCACATCCGAGGCTCTTAAATCTCTTTCAATTCCTCTCTGCTGGTCTTTTTGATAGTCCTTAATGTTAAACCCCAAATCTCGGAGAGGCTCCGGCCCAACAGGATCCATGTTTCTTCCAGCCAGATCCCCATACTTAAAAGTAAAGTCTATGGGGTACTCCAAATCTTGTTTCATACTCCTTTCAAATCCAAATGTCCCCAAAGCTTCAACTTCCATCTTAATCAAATTTATAATCCGTCGGTCTTCAGATCTCCACACAAGGAGATCTCTCAGTTTTCCGCTCTCCAATTCAGGCCAGACTTTCCACATCAGGTTTTTATTTTCCTTTGTTGCCATCATGTCAGGCCTCAAATTGCAGCTCTCCTTTAACATCTGCAAAATTACAGCTGCTCCTACCTTTTCTTCAGGGGCAACATATGTCTCCTCCATATTCTCATGGCTCTCAAGTTTCTCTATTTGTTTAATTGAATGGGCTTCCTGCTTCAAATCCTTATCATATTCAACAATGTTATTTACTGTTAAGTCCAAAGTTGTGACGTTTATAGCCAAAACATCGATTTGGCCTTGTAACTTTCCCAAGAGAACAAATGTTCTATCCAATTCAGCCTCGATTTTCCCTCCTCCAGCCATTCTTGTAATGTCCCTAAACCCCCTCTAGGGGGATTTTGGTTCCTTAATGTTCCTTTCAGCTCAAATCCAAAAATCAAGTTAGTTTGTATCAGCCCTTCCTTATTTTCAACAAATTGTAACAAATATAACCAGCAGAAACAACAGAAACAAAGTTCTCTTTTTCCTTCTGACAGCTAACTTGACAGCTGTCAAACTCTTCAATACTTCATCAACAGGCTCTCTCGCAGGACGCTCCCGGGTCCGGGGGGGGGGTGGAACTTCAGCTCCCAAAGATAATCTTTTATCCTCCAGTAAAATTTCTTATAATGTCAGAACGTGAAAGTTAAAGTCTTTTAGAAAAAAGAAAGAAAAGATTCTCTCGACCTTAGTTAGCAGGTCCTTTGCTTTAGGTTATTTACAAAGGGGGGGGGCGGACTTCCTTTTTAACTTAAGAGTGCTTTCGAACTGCTAGGTGGGCAGGAGCTGGGACCGAACGACAGGAGCTCACGCCACCGCGGGGATTCGAACCGCCGACCATACGATCGGCAAGTCCTAGGTGTTGAGGTTTTACCCACAGCGCCACCCGCGTTCTGTGTCTACAAAGTATGCCCCGTCAGATTTAAAACCCAGCCACCGGAAAACTTCCGGGTGGACTGGCAGGAGTCAGAAAGCAGACTCTATATCACATTTCGCCAGCAACGCGCCTTTTCCAAATTTGCGAATAAGTTTAACCGCTTGGTCAAATGAGGCATACCTCACAGAGCAAAGTTCCTGAGGTATCGCATCATTGACGGACCCTCCCTTTGGGTAGGATAGGTTGTGAATCATGTGAAACTCACTGGGTGCCTTTTTGGGGACGATGCCTAATGGGGAGATATGCAAACCCTCTATGGGAGGGACAGAAAAGGGGCCAGCTGCCCTCCCTGCCTTAATTTCTTTAAGTATTTTCTTGCGCGCCACTTTGGGCATCTCTCTAACTGACTTCTGATATGGTGGGTCACCTGAATTGGGGGGCAAGGCAACTGGGATCCTAAAACCTAAACTAAAACCTTCCCAGAGAAATAATGCAGCTGTTCTGTTGGGATAGAGATCCAAAAGGGTTTTTAAGGCTCACGTACCCTTTTTGTCTGGGATGCGGTACAGGCCGTGATTTGGGCTGACTTCCCAGAGACATCACATGAGCGGTGTGAGTTGTTCAACCACATTTTAAATGACACACAGCATTACCAAACCAATAAACAGAATATCCAGTCAATCTTCAGTACCTATAAAAGAACTTCAGGGATAGGACCAGAAGCATTAGCCTCATCCTTAGGATCAGAAGCTGAGGCTCCCACTGATGAGTTGTTGTTTTCAACACAACAAAAGGGATAGCGTTTCACTCCTGCATCTGCTGGAGAACCGCCCCCCCCTTCCAACTAACTGAAAGTACAACCTGGGAATATACACAGAAGCCCAAATGATTATTTGGAGGCGGAACAGGTACTGCTCGAAGCTGATGGGGTGCGGCTCTTCCCATGCGCCGGCTTCTTGAAAGCGGATCGGTGTCCTGAAGCGACTGTCTGTTGTCCATGCCTTCCCCTTTCTCCGGGGGGGGGGGGGGCGGGAGAAGCCAGGGAGTGAAGGAGGTGAGGACAGGTGACCCCCCTAGGCCCAAAGTCACCCCAGGCCTCAAAACCAAATTTCCCCTTTCTCTCGTCTACAACAGCTTTTCTCTGCTGTTCTCTGCTTTCTCACAAGATGCTGCTGCATAAGCAAAAGGTTATTTTTTATCAGTACAAGAAGCCTTCAAAAAGCTAATGAATAGGCTCTGTCAATGCCAGGAATAAGCAGGTCTGGGAACTGAGTCTTATCTCATCCAGTTGCAACACATCTTGGACACGCTGAACGCAAGGCTTCTCAACCCCCTTGGCTTCTCATCCCCCTTTCCTGGGAAGGGCGCCAAGAGTCCCAAGAGTCCCAGGACAGGAGCTTTCTGTTCATGCTCAGGGAAACTCATGAGGCAGGACTCCTGAGGAGGGGGAGAAGGGGGAGGGAACTGGAGGGGAATATATGCTCTGTGCAAATGGCTGTGAACTTGTGCTTGTTTGTGAAGTTATCACACTAGCTCCTTCTACCAAGCCCAGATGATAGAAATAAAGCTCTTTCTCTGAAATTATCCCTTGAGTGCCTGTTTGACTCCCCTTTCCCTCTCCCGGGTGCAATGCTCTTCCCATCCGAGGGCAAAGCCTGAAGAGGCTACAGGAGTTGTGGCGTCCTCAGGCACAGAGGTTTTCCAGGCAGCTAGTCCCAGGGTCCACTTCTGCAGGCAGCGCGCCTCCACCCGCACACAAGACAAGCCGCCTGCAGGAGTCGACTCCTGCAAAGTGGCCCAGCAAGGGGAGATCCTTCCAGCAAGGTTTCAGGGCAGACCTTCAGCCAGACCTAGTCTGTCTTGGGATCCACCCATAATGAGAAAACGAAAACAAAACTGTTCACACAAAAGGCAGGCCTTACATCCAGGCTTTTACTGACCGTACATTAAAATACCTTTTCACAAGAGATAATAAAACACAGCATCCAGAATTAGGAAGAGATAACCAGGCTGGAATAGTAGATCATGTCAGATCATTTTCCTCCACAAATTTTACAATATTCTTCCGCTGTATCCACTTCCTCCCCCCTTGGATCTACATGAGCTTGCTATTTCCAGGTCTGTCAAATATTTGGTCATCCTTCTCACTCTGAGTAAAAAGACTTCCTCATTTCAATGTTTACAAATAAAAATACAATACCAAATACTTTGAATCATTCCCAGATTCTGTCAATATCCAGGATAATATTTCCCAATTGCTAAATTTCCAGCAATCAAAGCTGGAATATCATATTCCAGTCTTAATAGATTACCTAAAAATGACACTTGTTATCCAGAGATTCTATTTATTTTTTTTAAATAATTTTGTATTGATTTTTCCATGGATTCTACTTCTAACAATATATCTTTAACAATTTTTCATATTTCGACCCTCCTCCCCTGGACTTCCCTCGTACTCACATTTTGTTTTATTTCCCTATTGTTCACCTTGCGTATTTGATGTTTCCCCAAAATTTCCTCAATACATATAGTCTTATTTTTTGTTGTAGACAGTTGTGATTGTTCACTGCCAATGAGTCCATTTCTTTATGTTGCCTCTTCATATATGTTGTAAATGGTTCCCATTCTCTTTTAAAGTCTTTGTTGTCCTTTTCATGTAATTTTTCTGTTAGTTTTGCCGGTTCTGCATATTCCATAAGTTTCCCTTGCCATTGTTCTTTCGTTGGTATTTCTTTTTTTTTATATAATGTTTTATTAAGGGTTTTTTAATTACAATATAAATAAGCAAACAAAAATATTACATATCATAACATATTTTCTTATCTTCTTTGGACTTCCTCACATCACCCGCTCCTGCGTTCCAAGTTGTAAAAATTAAACCAGCAATTTATCACCTTATCTCCATCCATACTATCTAGTTTTCAATGTTATATCTCAAATTTTAGATACATTTATTTCACTTCTTAAAAAATTAAACTTAGCCTAATTATTATCTAAAAAAATTTGTTTTTCTTTAAATTTACCTTATCTTCATAATTCACTTCATCTGTTTTGATGGTGCCAAATTGTTTATAATCAAGCATCCTGCTTAACATTCATACAGTTTACAATATTTTTGCAAATAAATCTTGAATTTTTTCCAGTCTTCTTCTACCGTCTCCTCTCCCAGGTCTCGGATTCTGCCAGTCATCTCAGCCAATTCCATGTAGTCTATCAGTTGCATCTGCCATTCTTCCAGTGTGGGTAAATCTTGGGTTTTCCAATGCTTAGCAACGAGTATCCTTGCTGCTGTTGTTGCATACATAAAAAATGTTCGATCCTTCTTTAACACCCCTTGGCCGACAATACGCAAAAGGAAGGCCTCTGGTTTCTTAGGGAAGGTATAATTAAATACCTTTTTCAGCTCATTATATATCATTTCCCAGAAGGCCTTCACTCTAGGACAAGTCCACCAGAGGTGAAAGAATGTTCCTTCATTTTCCCTACATTTCCAACATTTGTTATCAGACAAGTGGTATATTTTTGCAAGTTTGACTGGGGTCATGTACCATCTATATATCATTTTCATTACATTTTCTTTCAAAGCATTGCATGCAGTAAAATTCAACCCCGTAGTCCACAACCTTTCCCAGTCCTCAAACATAATATTATACCCAATGTCCTGTGCCCACTTTATCATAGCCGATTTGACCGTTTCATCTTGAGTGTTCCATTTTAACAGCAAGTTATACATTCTTGAAAGTACCTTAGTCTTAGGCTCTAACAATTCCGTTTCCAACTTCGATTTTTCCACCTGGAATCCTAACTTTTTATCAAGTTTAAAAACTTCTTTAATCTGAGCGTAATGTAACCAATCTCGGACTTTGTCTTTCATTTTCTCCTGACTCTGCAATTTCCAATTGTCCCCATCTTTTTCTAATATTTCCCAATACTTTGGCCATTTGGCCTCCATATTGAGCCTTTTCCGGGCCTTAGCTTCCAATGGTGAAAGCCACCTTGGAGTTTTATTTTCCAATAAGTCTTTGTATTTTCTCCAGACATTAAACACTGCTTTTCTAACAATATGATTCTTAAAAGCCTTATGAATCTTAACCTTGTCGTACCATAAATATGCATGCCAACCAAACGCATTGTCAAAACCTTCCAGATCTAATACATCAGTGTCCTCGAGAAGCAGCCAGTCTTTTAACCAGCAGAACGCTGCTGATTCATAATACAACCTTAAGTCTGGCAGGGCAAAGCCCCCTCTTTCTTTCGCATCAGTTAGTATCTTGAACTTAATTCTGGGCTTTTTGCCCTGCCAGACAAATTTGGAAATGTCTCTCTGCCACTTCCGGAAACACTCTGTTTTGGCCACAATCTGTAATGTTTGAAACAAAAACAGCATTTTTGGCAATACATTCATCTTTACAGCAGCGATTCGGCCCAACAAAGAAAGTTTCAGTCTTGTCCAACTTTCTAAGTCTCTCTTAATTTCTGACCAGCATTTCTCATAATTATCCTTAAATAGGCTCAGATTCTTTGCTGTTATGTTTACCCCTAGGTATTTTACTTTTTTAACCACGTTTAACTCTGTCTCTTCCTGAAACCATTCTGACTCTGTAACTGTCAATTTTTTTCCCAGTACCTTAGTTTTCTGTTTGTTTAGTTTAAATCCCGCCACCCGACCAAACTCTTGAATCAGTTGTAATACTTTTTTCGTACTAGATTCTGGCTCCTGTAAAGTCAAAACTAGGTCATCTGCAAACGCTTTAAGTTTATATTGTTTCGCTCCGACCTGAATTCCTTCTGTCTTCCAAGTTTGTGTTAATTAAATTCTTGCCGCTGTTGTTGCATGCATAAATAATTTCCAATTTTCTTTTTTTACATCTTGGTCTAAAATTCCTAGAAGGAATGCTTCTGGTTTCTTAACAAAAGTCTTTTTAAACAGTTTTTTCAATTCATTATATATCATTTCCCAATAATTCCTAATCTTTTTGCATCTTGCAGGATGGCTTTTTTTCTAAAAAGAAAAAAGAAGAACAAGATCTATCCCTCATATGAGGACGAGGCCCCTGCCCTACTGCCGGCATTGGCAAAGCCTTCAACATCAGCCACAGAGGGCAGGAGGAGAAATCAAAAGATCTACCCCTCATATGAGGACGAGGCCCCTGCCCTACTGCCGGCATTGGCAAAGCCTTCAACATCAGCCACAGAGGGCAGGAGGAGAAATCAAAAGATCTACCCCTCATATGAGGACGAGGCCCCTGCCCTACTGCCGGCATTGGCAAAGCCTACCCCATCAGCGGCAGAGGCCAGACCGGCAGAGGCCAGACCCCTAGTCTTGCCAGGGCTGGTGAAGCAAGACCCAAGCCAGCAGCGGCCCTCAAAAAAGAAGAGCCTTGAGAACTCTGGGCCAGCGTTCCCAGGTGAGTAGGCAGAACCAGATCCCTCTTGGGTTCCCCTTGGTCTTAGACCTGGTGTTTACCTCTACGGATGTTGGTGATCTGACACTAACTAAAAGCGAAACAAAAGAAGTGCCATGGTCAGATCACTTCCTGGTGCAACTGGACTTCTCCGCGACCCTTCCCCTCTGCAGGGAGGTGGGACTGATTCGGATGGTCCGCCCCTGCTACTTAATGGATCCAACTGGTTTCCAGAGAGCGGTAGGGGATGTTTTATCCCAAGTTGGTGGCCTCTCGGCTGATTCCCTGGTGGCCCGTTGGAATGCGGAGTTAACCAGGGCTATTGACTGTCTGGCTCCGAAGCGCCCTCTCTGATTGCATGGAGCCTGGACAGCCCCGTGGTTTTCCCCAGAGCTGAGGGCGAATCGTTGAGACGGCTAGAGCGCCGGTGGCGGAAAACTCACTCTGAATCAGACTGGACACGGGCTAGAGCTCAGCGTCAAGCCTACCAAGTGGCAATGCAGAAAACAGCAGCGGGAGACTTTTTCAGGTGGTTCACAATCTATCAGAACCACTTGCACCACCAGGGCCTGGTAGGGACCCCAAGATCTCCTGCAGTGCTTTTGCAAAGTTTTTTGCAGATAAAGTCGCTCAGATTCAGAAGGAGGTAGACTCCACCGTGGGAGCAGGGACAGGGCGGGAGAGTAGCACTGTCTAGTTCTGTCTAGTCCTGTTACATGGGATCAATTCCAATCTGTTACCTCTGAGGATGTGGACAGGCTGCTTGGACAAGTGAAACCAACCACCTGTCTCCTTGATCCTTGCCCATCCTGGCTGATAAAAACGAGCCGGGAAAGGCTGGGCGATGGGCTCTGCGGGGTAGTGAATGCTTCTCTCTGTGAGGCAGCCTTCCCAGACCCACTGAAAGAGGCGGTCATTAAACCACTTCTTAAAAAAACTTTTTTAGACCCAGCCAATTTGGCCAACTATCGCCCAGTCTCAAATTTACCATTCTTGGGCAAGGTGGTTAAGCGGGTGGTTGCCGAACATCTCCAAGCATGCCTGGAGGATACAGACCATTTGGATCCCTTCCAATCGGGATTCAGGCCTCACCATGGGACTGAAACTGCCTTGGTCGCACTGGTTGATGATCTCCGGCAGGCTAGGGACAAAGGTGAGAGCTGTTTCCTAGTTCTGCTGGATCTCTCAGCGGCCTTTGACACCATTGACCATAACATCCTTCTGGACCGTCTAGAGGGGCTGGGAGCTGGGGGCACTGTTATACGGTGCTTCTGCTCCTTTCTCCTGGGCCGTGCCCAGAAAGTGGTGTTGGGGAATGAGTGTTCAGACCCCTGGGCTCTCACGTGTGGGGTGCCTCAGGGTTCCGTCCTCTCCCCCATGCTTTTTAATATCTATATGAAGCCACTGGGAGAGATCATCAGGGGGTTTGGGCTGGGTGTTCATCAGTATGCAGATGACACCCAGCTTTACCTCGCCTTTAGATCAGAACCAGTGAAGGCGGTGAAGGTCCTGTGTGAGTGCCTGGAGGCGGTTGGAGGATGGATGGTGGCTAACAGATTGAGGTTGAATCCTGACAAGACTGAAGTCCTGTTTTTGGGGGACAGGGGGCTGGCGGGTGTGGGGGATTCCCTGGTCCTGAATGGGGTAACTGTGCCCCTGCGCAGCCTGGGAGTCACTTTGGACTCACAGCTGTCCATGGAGGCACAGGTTACTTCTGTATCCATAGCAGCTGTCTACCAACTCCACCTGGTATGCAGGATGAGACCCTCCCTGCCTGCAGACTGTCTCACCAGAGTGGTGCATGCTCTAGTTATCTCCCGCTTGGACTACGTGGGGCTACGTTTGACGGTGACCCAGAAACTGCCATTAATCCAGAATGCGGCAGCTAGACTGGTGACTGGGAGCGGCCGCCGGGACCAAATAACACTGGTTCTGAGAGATCTGCATTGGCTCCCAGTACGTTTCCGAGCACAATTCAAAGTGTTAAAGCCCTAAACGTCCTCGGTCCAGTATACCTGAAGGAGCCTCTCCACCCCCATCATTCAGCCAGGACACTGAGATCCAGCACCGAGGGCCTTCTGGCGGTTCCCTCATTGCGAGAAGTAAGGTTACAGGGAACCAGACAGAGGGCCTTCTCGGTAGTGGCGCCCACCCTGTGGAATACCCTCCCTTCAGATGTGAAGGAAATAAGTAGCTACCCTATCTTTAAAAGACATCTGAAGGCAGCCCTGTTTAGGGAAGTTTTTAACATTTAACGCTGTATTGTTTTTAATACTTGATTGGCAGCCGCCCAGAGTGGCTGGGGAAACTCAGCCAGATGGGCGGAGTATAAATAATAAATTATTATTATTATGATACAAGGTCAGGGTCTCTCTTGGTTTCCTTGATGTCTGGGTGGAAGTCCCCCCCCCCATCCCACCCCTCCTTGTTCAGAGGCGTGTAACATGGAGCAGGGACTTCCGGGTGGCTGCCCCTGTTCTGCATTGTTGGGGGTTGGACTGGGTGACCCCGCAGGTCCCCTCAGACGCTACAGTTCTATGATCCCTGTTCAGATATGGCATGCACCCGCTCATTGCAACAGGCGAGAAGCCCCCTGAGAAAGAACTTGCCGTCTTTTCTCATGTATAAGACGAGGTTTTTTACCCCCCAAATCAAGTGTCAAATTGGGGCTCCTCTTCTACAGGGGGAGTGCTGAGGGGGGACGGGCGCTTGATTGTAGCCGCCAGGAAGAGATTCCCAGCTATGATTTCTTTGCTGTGGAAAGGGCTGTTGTCAACTGGCAGACGATAGGTGACTTGGTGGTTGATGCCTGCCTGCAATTGTGCAATTTGATTAATGGCTCCCTCCCCCCAAAAAAAGCTCAACCACTCTGGGCAACCCCTCCCCAAAAAAGCTTAGCAAGTCTTGGCAATCTGCCCCCATTTTCTAAATTTTGAGTGCCCAGAAATAGGGGGCGTCTTATACATGGGGGCGTGTTATACATGGAAAAACACGGTACCTTTCCCTCTCATCCGCCTCATTTACTCACCTCTCTCTCTCTCTCTCTCTCTCTCTCTCTCTCTCTTTCTTTCTGAAGAACTCTCTGATGAAAACTTAGAGTACTTGTTGGTGGGTAAGAAAATGCTGGGAGGAAGAACCGTCAGAGAAGCTTTGGAGATGATGGATGAAAGGGAGATTTTGGAGACCATCCTCCAACACCTCCAGCCACCTCCCCAGGTGTGTGTGATGCAGGGTGGATTTGATTGAAATCAAATCGATTTAAAGCATCTTTTTACATTCTTGCTTGTATAATCTTAATATTTACAACCAGATGAAGGTTTCATTTTGGGAATAATAAATTTCCAGAGTAGTTTTTACTACTGATTTGGTTATACTGTTAGGAATGCATAGACACATAATTATGAAATTATTGTGGGGTATAATAAGTTAACTGCGTACAGACGCTTCAGGTTACATACGCTTCAGGTTACAGACTCCGCTAACCCAGAAATAGTACCTCGGGTTAAGAACTGCCATCGGCTCAGGGGCGAGAGGGGAAAAGCCGGGTGGATTTCAGAGAGCCCCCAAAGATCGTGGGAAGCAGCACTTCCTCAGCGGAGGAAGGAGAGGAGATGCAGGGGTTGGAGGAGGCAAGGCGGTGCCAGGACACCTTGCCTGAGCAAAGCGGGGAGGAGGGGGGTCCCCCATTACCCAAGCCTTCCTTGTGCAGTAGGTTTCCGCGCAGAGAGGGGAGGCGCAGACTGGGCGCCAAGAAATTACTCTGCTGGGGAAGGTTGAAGGGCCGCCCACTCTCAGATTCTGCCCGTGAATGAGCAAGACATGGAATAGAAGTGCTCTGCATTCTGAAGGTTTTGATCACTAAGAAGAAAGCTGGAAAACCGACTCTTGAGCCATATTTCCTGATTGCTGTCAAGCAACCAACCGGTACCTCTAACAGTGGTGCTTCATGTTAAGAACAGTTTCAGGTTAAGAACGGACCTCCGGAAAGAATTACGTTCTTAACCTGAGCTACCACTGTATATTTGGACAACTTTTCTGCTGTACCTTATTGGAAGAAAAATAACCATTTTCTTAATTAGATTTTAAACAATTTATTTAACTAAAACAATAACATTATAGCATATATATCCATGTTTGTTAACTGATGTGGTTAATTTTTTTAAAAAAAAAATTCTTAGAATGAATTTTAGCATATATGAAAAACTTAAAATAAATCCTTACTTCCCAGTGAATAGCCGTTGGACTATAATGCAACTTAAAAAGAAAAATATATTTTGGAAGATTTTTCCTCCAAAAGCATTTTATTTTAGAAATCCAAATTAATTTTTTTAAAAATGTGATTTAAATCAAAGAAATCCATTTTTAAAAAAGGGGGTCATTGATTTTTAGCCACCCTGGTCTGATGTTGCGCAGCGTGAACCAGGATTCCCCAACCTGGTGCCCTCTAAATGTTCTGGACCATATGCTGCCTGGGGCTGGTGGGAGCATGTAGAAGGGGAACTGCCATGAACTATCACAGGCAAAGGCAAACCCAGCCCTCCAGCTGTTTTGGGACTACAGCTCCCATCATCCCTAGCAAACAGGACCAGCGGGTCAGGGGTGATGGGCATTGGAGTCCCCAAACAGCTGGAGGGCCGTGTTTGCCTCCGCCTGAACTATTGGGAGCCCAGCTTGGAGGAAGGTCCTATTTGCAGATGCAAGAGACGACTTTCTCCTGGTGGGGCTTGAAAAGAGGACCAGGCAAATTTGGGGAAGCAGAGAAGGCGATCAGTGCAGCATCTGTAGACCGGAAGAAGAACCAATCCATGAACTTGATTTGGTGGGATGACTTGGACCCCAGGAAATGTTGCATGTTTTTTTCTTTAACTTTTGCAACTGATCGTTCCCGATATCTTGGAACGTTTGAGAATCCGATATTGTGCAGTAAAAGTTTTTGTGACTGTATTGTGCCTGATATGGCCAATATTTCCTCTTCGCTCTCAAGAGCAGTTAATTTGCCAGGCCTGGGCATTTGGCAGAGCAGGCAAGCAAATACTTTCTGCAACAGAAAATTTAATAAATAATCATACTGGGAGTGGTATTGTCTGTTTGTTATTATGGTATGTATTTTTGAGTTTTTATATTGTAAACCGGCCAGTGATCTTCGGATGAAGGGCAGTACAGAAATTTAATAAATAATAGTAATAGCCACAATGCCTAGATTCTGTTTGTTCATGGCAAGAAACAAAGTGCTTTAAATGAATGGTGTGTCTCCCAGTCCAGAGGATTTATTGAATCTTCTTTGGAGTGTTACTTTAAAAAAGAAGAAGGATTGATTGCAATAGATTTTACTCCAAATGATTTTTGCAAGAAGTCTATTTCTAGGCATGTGGGGTTTTTTTAGAGAAGACAAGTGGCAGATAGATGGCAACTGTTCTCTAGACAAGAAACATGACACTTTTCTTCATTTTATTCCCAGCAGAAGACATCCAAGCCTGGACACAACAAGGTAAGTCCTTGTCGCGAATTCCTCGCGGCACTTTTAGCGGAATGCTCAGAGTCCCAGGTTCTTTAGTGCAGTATTTATTATTGTGAGCTCAATATATATACAAATATCTACAGAAGCAGTTCATCTAATCAGACAGAGTACCTGCACCTTGAGGCAAAAGAAGACTCCACACTCATCTACACCACTCCACCACTATTGGACAGGCTTCCCTTTTAAACCGGTGACAGCCAATCACATTACTGCTGCGTCATTCTGACCCAGCACTTCCACAGAGAGTATTGGATCTGTAGCCTTATTGGAGTTCACTGATTGGGTCTGCGTTGCTCCGGGACAGGAGGAAGGAAGCCAAATGACACCAAGGTTGATTCAAAGAAGAAAGAGTTTATTCTGCTCTCCGGATAGCAGAAGGTACTTGCGTGATCAAGTCTACAGCAAGTCCAAAGGAATTTTAGGTGGTTCACCGGGGAGTCCCCCGGTGTCTTCCGACACCGGTACGTTCTCCTGGTCAGTGTTATCAGCAAGCCAGATGTCTCTCGCTCATGGACAGCTTGAGCGCATCCCACGCCTCACTTGCTGTCACCTTATCAGCTACGTAGACTAGCTGGCTGTCGTCCATTCCAAGGATGATCATAGCCAAGGCTTTCTCATCCTTTTCATCCTCCTCAGGGGGCTGTGGTGGATCTTCCACCACTTTCCACAGGCCCTCACGCTTGAGGAAGTGTTGCATGCGGACTGACCAGATGCTGTAGTTCATGGCCGTCAGCTTCTCCAGCAGCACGCCAGCTCTGGACTGCTCCATTGCTGCAGCTCCCCTCCAGCACCCACGGCTAGATAACAGCCACCTGTACTCATGCGCAGCAGAAGTGTGCTGGGCCCATAACCCTGTCACGAATTCCTCGCAGCGCTTTTAGCAGAAAGCTCAGAGTCCTAGGTTCTTTAGTGCAGTATTTATTATTGTGAGCTAAATATATATACAAATATCTACAAAAGCAGTTCATCTAATCAGACAGAGTACCTGCGCCTTGAGGCAAAAAAAGACTCCACACTCATCTACACCACTCCACCACTATTGGACAGGCTTCCCTTTTAAACCGGTGACAGCCAACCACATTACTGTGGAGGGAGGCTGGGGACACCTGTAAGAAGCTGCAGGTGCAGGTATTAGTCCTCTAAAAAAGCGGGAAGAGCCTAGGGTCAGCGTATCTAGGACAAAAGTGTGTCATGAGAATGAAAGATGAGGCTGCTGGGTTAGACCAGCATCCTTATCTCACAGTGGCCAACCAGATGCCCATGGGAAACTGGAAAGCAGAATTCGAACACAGAGCACTCTCCCCTTCCTGTGGTTTCCAGCAACTGGTATTCAGAAGCATTCCTGCCTCCAACAGTGGAGGCAGAGCAATTAGGACATGCTGAACTTGTCAACTTTCAAATTCCCCAAATGAGGAGTACTAAAGAGTTGTAATAGGGACGCGGGTGGTGCTGTGGGTTAAACCACTGTGCCGTTTGGGCTTGCCGATTGGAAGGTCGGCGGTTCGAATCCCTGCGATGGGGTGAGCTCCCGTTGTTCGGCCCCAGATCCTGCCCACCTAGCAGTTCAAAAGCACATAGTGCAAGTAAATAATAATAATAATAATAATAATAATTTATTTATATCCCACCCTCCCCAGCTGAAGCCAGTACTGCTCCGGCTGGAAGGTAAACGGCATTTCCGTGTGCTGCTCTGGTTTCGCCAGAAGCGGCTTAGTCATGCTGGCCACATGACCTGGAAAAACTGTCTGTGGAAGCGGACAAATGCCGGCTCCCTCGGCCTTAAAGCGAGATGAGCTTTAAGCCCAGAGTCGTTTGCGACTGGACTTAATTGTCAGGGGTCCCTTTACCTTTACCTTTAAAGAGTTGTAACGTGACTTGGGAATTCAGAAGATGTGTAAAATTGCATACAAATCATTAAAACAATTGCCTAGTACTTGCAATCTATTATTATTATTTAGTATTACCCGACATTTTCAGACGGTAAAATTGAAATTCTTTGGTTTTCCAAAAGCAGTTGATGTAGCTGGTGGGGTCTCCTCCCTGTGACTCACCCAAACCTTCCCCAACCCTTAGAACACCCTCTATAGATACTATGGACTCAAGCTGCGGGATTCCAGGAGCGCAGAGACAGTCCACCAGTACCTGCACTTACTCCTGAGGTTGCCTCTCGAAGAGGAAGCAGACAGAGAGGTGAGTGAATGTGTGGGATGTCAGGGGGGAGGAGAGCCAGCGGGACTGGGACTGCGCTCACACGGAGACTGTCCTGGAAGAGCCTCCTCCTTCTGAACCCTCCTGATTCAAGCGCCTCCCCAGGCTGCTCCCCAGTGTCCCACCACCACAATCCAGGGTCCCCCACTCTTACTCATCCAGCCAGTCCCTGACATTACCCCACCAGCCCTCTGTCCTGATTTCCGGATTGGTCTCTGCTCATGACCTTCCTCCCTCCAAAGATTTTGTACCCACCCACTCACCCCCTCAAAGCCTCTTACAGGAGCAACTGCTTTTCAGCATTCAACATATCTGGGCAGATTTGTTTAGTTTTGGGTTAGATCAGAGCAGCCAGCAAGTGGCCCTCAATGCCTTTCTTGGCAGCCCTCAGCAAGCTTGGAGGCACCCCTACACACCTGTAGGCCTTGCACTGCCTTCCCAAAGCTGGGTAAGGAGGTGCTGGGCTTGGGGAAGGAGGCAGGTGTGATCTGTCAGGGTCCTAGGGTCCTCAGTTAGCTCTTTCCCACCTTTGGCAAGAAGGTGGGAAGGCTCTAGGTCCCGCCAGAGCCTCGTGCCTCCTTCCCAAAACCCAGCGCCTCACCTGCCTACCTTTGGGAAGGCAGCATGCGGGCCGGGGCGTGTGTGTCAGATTTTGGCCTTGCTCCCCTCTCCCACACGACAAGTCAGTGTGCGGCCCACAGGTTCTGTGCTGAACTACTCTTGTGGCCCACTTGGTATGAGAAACTGGAGCACCCTGGTTTAGATGGTGCATATTCCTGCTCTGGCGCCTTTGGGTGAGCGGTGGATTACAAATACTTCCAGGGAATAAATGATGCATTTTAATGTAGTTGAGTATTTAATGAAGCCAAGAACTGTATCACAAGATTTGAAAATGTCAGAATGCAAGGCATCCTTGCGTTGCAAGCTGCACGAGTCTGGGAGGTGTGGTCTGGTCAGTTCACATCAGAATCCACAGAAATATCGTTCTTCAAACCACCCCTATTATTATCCGGGATGAAAGGATCTCTTCAAATTGGTTCTCTAAGTGTCTCATTTCTCCATTCTTAAATTTGGTTCCCCACATTTCACAGGAATCTGCTTACAGAATCACATTTATCCTCCATCCCTCATGATCAGCTTAGCTTAATGGTTGCCATCAATTTCATTTTAATTGATTTTATTTAATTTTTATAATGAAATGTTTTTAGAATGTTGTACTATTTAATTGTTGTTAGCCGCCCTGAGCCCAGCTTTGGCTGGGGAGGGTGGGATATAAATAAAATTTATTATTATTATTATCACTAATTGCAATCAAGAAAATGACATGTTTGACGTGCCTCATTCTCCCTAGGGAATTTCTGAGGCTATCGGTGTGGCTTCAAGCACCCATATTTCACAGGTGCTGATGGCAGTGCGGGACTTCGGCCACGCAGCCATTGCAAGGAATACTGAGACGTCTGAGGTAAGGGTGTGAAGTGAGGAAGGAGCGTAGCAAGAGTGTAGGTCAGCCATCCCCAGCCTGGTGCCCCTTCCCCATCCGTGTGTTTTGAATTGGAACTCCCATCAGCCCCTGACAGCATGGCCAATGGTTAGACGAAGATCCTGGCGGATTGGATCCTTAGCGGCTCTTTACATCCACACCAAAGCATGTTGGAAAAGAACGAATCCTGCCCCATTTCCAAACATGCTCTTTTTCAAGGGATGGGATCCTTACCATTCCAAAAAGGCAATTGGATCTGCTCTCAGTATGGAAGCCAGACAGCTTCCTCTGTGGGTATGTCTCAGTCATCCTTCTGAAGTGGGCTCCAGCAGTCCTGTCTCTGTGGCTCCAGATCCTAGATCTGAACTGATCCCTTGGCTCAGTCAGTCAGTCAAACAGATTCGTTAGAAACCATTGGTCACCCCCCAAAGTACACTGACCCCTGTTTTTAGGTTGGTTGTCAGATGGTTGGTTGGCATTTCTTCAATAGTGGAAGCTAATGGGGATCCCAAGGGTCATCTAGTCCAACCCCCTCCAATGCAGGAATCTTAAGCATCCCTGAGAGATGGCCATCCAACCTCCAACGAAGAAGAGTCCACAACCTCCCAAGGGAGAGTGTTCTGCTGTCAGAAAGCTTTGAATGAAGAACCTCTTAGAGTTTGGAAGAGGGGACCCCTCTCCAACTGAGGGGAGGGAGCAGAACCCAAGAGAGAAGGCAGGCGGCAGGCTGGGAGAGGCAGAGAGAAAGAGGGGAGAGGTTTCAGCTGCACCCCCTGCCAAATTTGCTCTCGTGCAAGGGTTCTTCTGCCTTACGGGAGTGCCTGCTGGCCCCATTCAACTATGTTCTAGAGTAGACCCACTGAATTTAATGAAGATGACTAGACCCATTCATTTCGACAGGTCTACTTGAAGCAAAGCATAGTTGAGTGTCGCTCTCTGTGTTCACCTCCATATATTTGTCAATTAAGCGAATTATTACAAAGGCATGTGAGGAGAATCAGAACTTACAGGGTTAAACAGTTCTGTGTGACGTCTCACATTCTGAGGCGTGGTTATGTTCACATACGGGAATCTTTCTTTGTGTGTGAGTTTCCTTTCATTTTTGGCTGAGAGGCGAAAGGATGTCTGCTCTTTCGCCGGGCTGATTTATGATGTTTTTCTACTCATTAAAAGACTGTTGGAGTTTAGCAAGAAGCCTGCATTCAGTCTGATTTATTATCCACACACAAGGCAACAGTTTCTGCCGCTGCAAAACTCTGCTAAGGACTATGCTAAGAGAGCTAAGGGAGCTCAAGTTTTCTATCGGCACAGACGTCCATCGGCGCAGCAGAAGTGTACTGGGCGCCATCTTATCTCACAAGGCATAGTAACTGCGTGCGGATCTAACAGTTCCATAACCTGAGGGGGCCTTGGGGTCATGTGCCCCCGACTCTCCAATTCTCCAACCCAGCTGGAAGGAGATCAGATCCTTTTCCTTCCACTTTCAGTTAACTTCCCTCAAGCTTCCCTCAAGGGAGCAGGAGCCGATGAGTCCAAGGCTCATTCACACAATAATAAACCATAGTTTATCACAGAGGTAACCAAAATGGTGCCCTTCAGATGCTACAGACTGCAACTCCCATCCCTCCTGACCTCTGGCCATGCTGGCTGAGGCTGATGGGAGCTAGAGGCCAACCTATGTTGATGCCCTCTGGTTTATTGTTACATCTGAACGCAGCCCTGAACTCTCTTGTGCTCTGCCATCCAAGAGAAATGAAACCCAGGAGTGTGGTACCTCTGGATTTTTGCTGTGAGTTGGTAAATGACCAAGGAAATTTCCCAACCCTCACTATGGAGAAGATGAGCAGATCCACCTGGTTCATTTTAATTTTTAAAAAGCAGCTCCCATGGAAAAGAGCACCAGTGGTCAGTCTACCCTACACTGTCCTGCACTTTCTCCCTGGTTGACTGACCGAACCCAAAGAGAACACCTTCATGGTTCCTCATCATCCTGGGGAAAAAGTGACCAGTGGGGTGTCACAGGGTTCTGTCCTGGCCTGTTGTTGTTCCACTTTTTTAAAAATAAAAGACTTGGATGAAGGAATTGAGGGGATGCTCATCAAATTTGCAGATGACACCAAACTGGGAAGGGTAGCCAATGCCACAGAAGACAGAATCGGGATTCAAGATAACCTTAACAGATTGGAGAACTGGGCCCAAACTAACAAAATGAAATTCAATAGGGTCAAATGTCAGGCTCTATATTTAGGCAGGAAGAACCCGATGCACATATATAGGGTGGGGGAGCCCTGGCTTGCCAGCAGTTTGAGTTTCCTGGAGGAAAAAAAATACAAAATTTGTAAGTCTGCACAACAAGTTGTTGTTGCTTAGTCGTTTAGTCGTGTCCGACTCTTCGTGACCCCCTGGACCAGAGCACGCCAGGCACTCCTGTCTTCCACTGCCTCCCGCAGCTTGGTCAAACTCATGCTGGTAGCTTCAAGAACGCTGTCCAGCCATCTCGTCCTCTGTTGTCCCCTTCTCCTTGTGCCCTCCACCTTTCGCACAACAACTTACTGACTACTAATATTTTCCCAGCTGCTAAAAGGTCCCAACTAAATGGTGATTTGTCTCCAATTGCACTTAAGGTTCCCAAACTCACTTTCCCCATCCTTTCCCTCCAGAATACCAGCGAGACGAATGCCAGTATCACCGTCATCCTTTGCTGTGGTCAAATGGCATCCGGGGCACGGCAGGATGACCTCCCCCTTTTTATAGACCTCATCACAGAGGAGCTCCTCTTCCAATTCCAGAACAGCAGGAAGGTATGGCTCTGATTATCACACGGACTCCTGTTGTTTGTTCTCTCAGCTATACCATACTTTTCCGTGTATAAGACGAGGGTTTTTATTATTATTATTAAAAAATGATGTTTAAAAATGCGGGTCATCTTATACACAGAGAGTGCATTGGGGGGACGTGGGTTTGGTTGCCGCTGCAAGCCGGAGATAGTCAACAGCTATTGTGTGCCTTATTGGTGGCTGCAGCAAGGGGTGGTGTTGATTGGCTGTCGCTGCGGAAATTGGGAAGGCGATTGGCGGTTTCTGCCGGCGAGGGACAGACAATAGGTGGGTTTTGCGACATGTGTGAGTGGCAGCATAGGTTCAGCGGGTGAGCAATTTTTGGAATCCCCTCCCCCAAATAGCTGAACAACTGTGGGTAATCCTACCCCCGAAAAGCTCAGCAACTCTGGGCAATCCTTTCCCCATTTTCTTAATTTGGAGTCCCCCAAAATAGGGGGTGTCTTATACTCGAAAAAATATGGTATATTCTGCCTTTCTCCTGTCATACGTCTCCAGGAGGTGTGCAACCATTTCCCCCGTGGTCACCATCCAGGCACTGAGCAGACCTCCTGAGCTCCATCAAGGTCCTTGCACCACATGCCTTCAGACTGTGCCCTAGGGCAGGGTTTTTGGCTTCATCCACCGAAGGGTTGTAGACTGGGGTGTATACTGGCTCCACACTTAGGACCAGATGGGGCATTACAGCGGTACCTTGGTTCTCAAACTTAATCCATTCTGAAACCAAAGCGTTCCAAACCAAGGCATGCTTTCCCATAGAAAGTAATGCAAAATGGATTAATCTGTTCCAGACTTTTTTTAAAGAAACCCTAAAACAGCAATTTAACATGAATTTAACTATCTAACAAGACCACTTCTGGGTTAGGGTTAATTTTTGGATTGGTATCTGAAGAAGTGTGCATGCACACGAAAGCTCATACCTAGAACTAACTTAGTTGGTCTTTAAGGTGCTACTGGAAGGAATTTTTTGTTTTTGGATTGGGTTAGTGTTAGGGTAAGGATTAGAATTAGGATTAGGGTCAGTGTGGCTTTATGTTTCCTTGTGATTTTGATTCAAACTCAATTTTATAAAATCCCTTCTCCTTTCAGAATGAGGCTTTGAAGAAGAGCTTTATGAAGGCAGCAACTCTAACAACCAAGGCGCTTGTGCAATCGAATGTGGGATATGTCACCTTCCCCCACAAAGACGAGCTCACCTTCTGCATCACAGTGAGTAAAAAGAAAAAGAAAAAAAGAGGGGGAATCTCCTGGGGTTTCTTTTCAGAGCGTTTTTTCTTAAAAATAGCTGTGTAGGTCTAGCTCTGGGTTGCATGTTCTGATCATCTGGCCCCAAACCATTTCTGGGTGGTCACGTTCTGCTCCAACTCAAGTTTCCAAACCCACTTGAAAGGCAGCCCTACATTGTGGCAACCTCAGCAGGATGTCACCAGTGCCTAAGTAAAAGAGGCTAGGTTCTCCCAGGAGGAGAGGGCTGTCAATGGCTCCCAGCCATGATTGCTATGTTCTACCTCCACAGAGGAAGGAAGCAATGTTTCTGAATATAGTTGCTGGAAGCCACAGGCGGGGAGAGGGCTCTTGGGCTCATGGTCTGCTCCCTGGTTTCTCACAGACGTCTGGTTGGCCACTGTGAGAATGCTGTGAGGATGCTGGACTAGATGGGCCCTTGGCCTGGTCCAGAAGGCTGATCTTATGCTGTTCTTATGCGGTAGAGCTCTGCCCAGGAGAAAAAGGGATCTTATTCCCAGATCCAGGAAGCCCACTCTCCTCCCCTAGGAGGACCCACTTGCCAATTGCAAAGAAGTTGTCAAGTGGGCTGGATAGAGAGCACAACTCAGGGCTTGGTGTGGTGGTGGCAGGGATGGCGCCTCCAGTTCCCTGACATGCTGTGTGCTTCCCCACCACAGGAGGTCATCAAAGAGGAGCCAATGGCATCACTCACCATCTTACACCCCGCAATGGAAACGATCATTCGCATGACGTAAGTACGGCCAGACACAGTACATATTTCTTCACCAGGTTTATGGACTGCTGGGTGCTGATCCTTTCCTCTCCCCTTCTTTCTCTTTTCAGTGCCTTGAGACCACGCATGGACCCCCTGCTCCGGTCTCAGCTGCTACAAAAAACCACCAGGAAGGTCTTCCAATTACCATCATTGCAGGTTACGAAGGTCAAAGCCGGGAGCTCCGTGCCGGCAACACAGAGCCAGGTGACTGGACCTTCTGCTTCTGGAGGAAAATGGGGTTGCCAGGTTAAAGGATTTGAGGGCAAAGAGTCTGAGCCGTGTAAGCTGCAAAGAATGCTGCCCGAGACACTTGACCCATCACAATGATGTAACAGCCAGAGACTTGGGGTGTATATTTTTGATTTTAATCCTGTTTCCATATTTATTGCATTTCACCTTTGTCTAGAATGCATCCACGAATGATTCCTGCATGCCTGCATTTTGTGACTCTCATGCCTCCCTCCTACGCTGCATTTAATTTTATTTGTTTGCTTGTTTGTTTATATGCTGCCCATCTGACTGGGTTACTCTAGCCACTCTGGGCGGCTTCCAACAAATTAAAACACAGCCAGACATCAAATATTTAAAACTTCCCTATGCAGGGCTGCCTTCAGATGTCTTCAGATGGAAGTATAATGATGTATCTCTCTGACATCTGATAGGAGGGTGTTCCACGGGGTGGGCCCCACCACCAAGAAGGCTCTCTGCCTTGGAACACCCCAAGGAAGTTGAGCCCAGTGTGGAGTCCTGTATCTTTATATCGCATGACCTGTAACCTTATATACATCGAGAAACGTTTGATGTTTATGACTCTTTGTGTGCCTTGCTTGAACCCCTGCATAAGCTTTGTTACGAATTTGGACTAGAAGGCTCCAGAGCATATGGGATTTCCATGGGGGTCTTCAGCTTCTAACTGCTTTTGCTTCTCTCCTTCCAGGACTGTTATCACGAAACTATCGACATCTGGCTCAACATGCTCACCAGCTTGCTGTCGGAGGCCCCCTCTCTGGAGACGCTGCAGAAGATATTAGTGGTAAGGGAGTCCCCAAGGTGTCAGAGCAGGGGGAAGCAGCAGCTCCCATGCCGGAGGACAGACCCTCTTGAAATGATTGCACGGGGGGCATCTGTGGCCAACTCGCTGGTTGTGGGTGCTGATGGTCAAGTGGGCCTCTGTTCTGCTAGCAATGCTTGTGCAAGGCACACAAGATATGTCCTCTGCTGATGGCCTGTGGGGAAGGGCCGTGGCTCGGGGCAGAGCATCTGTCTTGCATGCCCAAGGTCCCCGGTTCAGTCCTCAGCACTCCAGGTGGGGCTGTGAAAAGGCTCTCTGTCTGAAAGGCCAAAGGGCCAACTGCCAGTCCTCATTACCTGTGGATCAATGGCTGGGCTTGGTCTAAGGATGCTTCCTGCATTCCATTGCTATGGCTGTGGTGAGGTGTATGTTGTATTGTTGTAATTATCACACACACAAACACACCAATGACAGATTGCAGGGCAGTTCACAACATAAAAATACAAAATCAGAACAGAAAATGCATGATAAAGCAAAAGCAACCCAAGAGCCAATTAATATCTAATTCTACTAAGCTGCCTCGAGTCCCTGTCTGGGAAAAAGGTGGGCTATTATTATTATTATTATTAATAATAATAATAATAAACAAATTGCAGCAAACTTTCTCCTTTACAAAACAACCCCCTTTTGCAATTTGTCCCCTCTATGAAGCTTTGTGAATTTGCAAACCTGGATTAAGGGTTGTCCTTCCATGTGATGACGATGATTTCTCTCCTGCAGCACACAAATGGCTGGATTGACTCCACAAAAATCAGTGAGAGGCAAAGAGCAGTCAAGACCACCAACGTACTCCTGAAATATGTCTCCGAGCATTTGGACTTTGATGTGAGTGACCAAGGCTTAACGCTGCAATTTCAAATCGTATTGCATTGGAAAGTTCAGGTGTGAACTAGATGAAAGCTGTATGGCATGGCCATTCCAGGGGAAGGTGCTATTTTTCTAGAAAAAGAGGTGCCAGGACTCACCATGAACTCACCACCCTTGTTCTCTTATAATGGCAATAGTGCCCACCTGAGAGGTGCCAGTGTTAGCTTTTTGCAGTATAGTAGCACTGCAGAGAGCTTGCTGGGGAGACAATGCATAAAAAGGGACTCAAAAATAACTTAAACAAGATTTTAATAACAAAAACAAAAACTCCTTATACACTAAATACACCAACAACAAACCAGACCCAACCACCAACCCATCCCCCAGGGTAATGGGAAAGCTAGGTGCTGCTCCTTATATACTACACCCAAATGCTGACACAGCTTAATCAATACAACTCAGCACCTGCTATGTTTCACAGCTGTAAAGCTGGGTCTCGTTATTTTGCTCTGGCCCCTTAAAGACATACACAACTGAGACCTGGGAGAGGAGACGGTGGAAGAAGATTGGAAGAAATTTAAGATTTACCTACAAAAATATTGTAAATTGTATGAATGTTAAGAAGGATGCTAGAGTATAAACAACTTGGCACCATTGAGTTCAAGGAAGGGAATTATGAAGATAAGATAAATTTAAGAAATGATAAAAATTTTGGAATATGTTGGTTATATCTAAACTTTTTAAGATTCGAATAAAATGATAGTTAAAATTAGAGGTATAACATTGAAAATTAGTTATGAAGACTAAAAACAAGGGGACAAATTTGCTGAATAAAATTATAACTAAGAACGCAGGAGCGGGAGATGTGAGGGAGTCCAAAGCAGTGAAAAGATCTATGTTAAGAGATGTGATATTGTATTGTTTTATTGGAATTGTGATTTACAAAAAATTGTTAATAAAAAATATTTTTTTTAAAAAAAAGACATACACAACTGGTGGAACAATGATGAACCTTTACATTTAAAGAAACCATTCAACATTTCCCCTGCGGTTCATCATTGTGGAACAAAAACATAAAGCATATTTTGTACATGTCTTTCATGTGTAACCTTTGGAAGTGCTTTAGTAAAAATGTCTGCAATTTGATTGTCACCTGGAACATATTGAAATACAATCATTTCATCAGCAATTAGTTTCTTTACAAACTGTAAACGTAACCTTAAGACTCTAGTGTGCTGCGTATTGGTCTCTGAAAACAGGATAGCGAGTCCACTCTGGGAATCAAGGTAAACTCTTACTAGTAGTGTTACTTTCATCTGTAGGTCTGCAAATACTTGCAGATACCATTCCACATCACAAGTGGCCTGAACGCATGCACATAATTCACTCTCTGTTGTGGAGAGACAAATAATGGTTTGTGTCTGGGACTTCCATTCAAATGGACAACCTTTATAACAAAACACCATACCAGACACACCCCTGCAATTATTTTGTTCCACTGCATGAGATGCATCGCAGAAAATTTCAAAACCTTTGTCAATACATGATGTAAACTGCAACCTATAATGTTTGGTATGTTTAAAGTACATTAAAACTCTCTTAAGAGCAGAGAAACATTGCGTAGTGGGCTTTTCCACAAATTTTGCCAGAAAGTGAAAAGCATAAGTTATATCTGGTCTTGAGATTCTTTGAATGAAATTTAGCTTGCCTATAGCAGAACGATACAAAGTTTTGTTAGGAAATGGCTTATCTTCACCTGTAAAGGTGAAACCACATACCATAGGCGTTTCCTTCCCATTTGCATTTTCTTAAACCCATTTTGAATCAATAAGTCTCATTTCTGGGGTTTGTGGTACAAGAGACCAGGTGTTATGCTCTTTTAAAGAAGCTATCTCAGAGTTGATAGCTTTATACCAATTTACTTGGTGCTTAGGTAAATTCTGAACATCATCGTAGCTTTTTGGCTCAAAAACCGCCTTATTGGCATACACAGTATTTAAAAGTTCATCTGCAAAACGTTGTGGCTTCTGTCTCTTTCTATCTGAACGTCTCAGTCCGGAAGGAGAGTCAGACTCCTCAGACTTAATGGGACTAAGTAAACTACTAGTTTCAGGTTGTAAATCATCATTGTCAGACTGAAGAGGTGCCTGTAGGCTAAGATCACGGTCAGAAAACTCAAGAGAATCTAACCTCCCCTCGGGTGCCTGTGACTTTAAATCATCAAACAAATTATCAGATTCAACAGGCTTTTTGTCTTGTTCCATTAATTCAGAAGCACCATTTCCTGCTGCTGCTGCTGCTGCTTCCTCTTCTTCCTCAGTATCATTTATACCGTTAGTATCTTGGAAAACAGCAACGCCATTCCAATTTACAGTTTGTATCATGCTTCTGGTAATATGAAATTTGCCAGTTGCTGGTATGTAAATTCTGTACGCCCCCTTCTGGTAGCCCATTAATTTTCTCAGAACACTACACTCACCCAATTTCTGCTTAGCGGGATAATGCATAATTACATCTGAATCCCAAATGCGTAGGTATTTCAGATTAGGGCGTTTTTTAAACAGCTTCTCATAGGGGGTGACATCTAAACCAGAATGATAACTGCAATTTCTAACGTAACAAAAGGCATTGAGCGCTTCAGCCCAAAAGACTTTGGGCAGATTAGCATCGTACAGATAAGTTTTAACCCCTGCCTGCAGGTCATGCTGCACAACTTCAACAAGCCCATTTTGCCAGGGACTTCAGGGGCAAGATAACTCGTGAGTAGGCCCCTGTGCCTCAGAAGAAAATTCCCCGCCCCGGTCAGAAAACAGATACTTAATTTGTTTGTTAAAATGCATTTTTTACCCAGTTGCAAAAAGCTCTGTATTTCTCAAATGCTTGGGACTTCTCAGCTATTGCATAAGTCCAACAATATCTACTATACTGGTCTATCAGGGTAAGCCAGTACTTAGAACCTCCTAATGATGGTGGGAGTGGCCCAACTAAATCACAATGTACATGCTCAAATGGCTCAGTTATTTTCCTATCTGAGCACCTACCCTTGCGTGCAACCTTAATCTTATTCTTGCAACAGGATAGACATTGCATAAAGAATTTACATGGTTTTAAGTTTAGGCCATTAACAATATTCTTTGTCTTAATTACATCAGCAAAATTCAGGTGTCCCAGAATTCTGTGTGCTTCATGGACACACCCGGAATGTGGCCTTACACTCCTCAACCCCTGGCTTGACTGTGCTGCTCTGCAATTTATAGGCGATTGGGAGTAGGTGTGAAAATACAGTCTATATAATCAGAGTCCCGGGCATACAATAGACATTTGTTCCCATTGAAAAACTCACACATTGACTTTAAGAAACGCACAGTTATGCCTTGACGAGCAAAACTTCTTACTGACAATAAATTGTCCACTGACGGGCAGTAAATGCAGTTCGCTATCGTAATGTTTAAAGAGTCAAGTTTAATAGTACCCCTGCCAAGCGACTGCAAGACTTGTGAATTGGCTAAATGTACATTACCAATTTCCTCTTCGAAAGAAATAAACAAGCTTCGATTGTTGCAAATGTGCTGAGATGCTCCTGAGTCCACAATAAAAAACTTCCACTTGGCACCTTTAATTCTTTTACGATCTGTAGTCCGAGCATGAAAAGCTCGCGGCTCGTTTCTGTCTTTACGGTACAATGTCGGCTGCTGGGCTGATGACTGTGACTGACGAACAGAAACAGACTTGGGAGTACTTTGCTTTCTTTTGGATCTGCAGTCCTTTGCAAAATGTCCCTGCTTATTGCAGAACCAACAACGCTTTGCAGCTTTAAATGCAGTCGTATCAACACAAGTTTGCATATGGCGTTCCTCATTGTTTCTGGAAATAGGAGTGCTTATGGCACAAGCCTCCCTTCTATCCAACTCGCCCATTAATCGTGCCGTTATTTTTTTTAAATAATTTTTTATTAAGATTTTAAAGGTTACAAAAAAATAAGAAAAAATACAGTCAAAAAAGAAAATAAGAATAAAAAAAATACATATATCAAAATACAGAAAAAAGAAAGATAAAAAACAAAGGTAAAAAGAAAAAAAAGAAAAAAAGCAAATCAAACCTTTAACTCGCTTAGTTGCAATCACTTATTTCCTTGACTTCCTCGTGCCTCCCATTTTTGTATTCTAATTCTGTTAGATATTCTAGCAAATCCTTCCAACCTTGTTTTTATCCTAATAGTTTATCTTAACATACTATACTTCCCCTCTTTATATTTTAATTCATATAAATATTTCAACACATCCTTGATCTTAATTTTATCCTCATATCTTATCTTAATATACTGTAATTTTCCATTCTTTCCTTCACCAAGTTATCATCCACTTTAACTTTGTTTAATCTTATTTCCCATTAAAACTTATATATCTGTACTTATTCTTAAGACATTTCCCCTAAGGTCAAAGAAAAAATTCAATTCTGCGATTTTCCCATCTCTCATTTTAAAAAAAACAAATTTATATTATATATACTTTAGATTCCCAATTTTCTTTCACCAAATCCCCTCCCCGGTTTCAGCCCCTCAATAGTTCCATTAATCTCAGAAAACCATCAGCCCGGAGATCTTAAATCCGAGGCTCTTAAGTCTGTCCCCTCTGCCAGTCTTTTTGATAGTCTTTAATGTTGAAAATCAGATCTTGGGGAAGCCCCAACCCAACAGTCATCATATTACTTCCTGCCAAACTTCCATAGTTAAAAGTAGGGCCTATAAAGTATTCCAAATCTTGTTTCACACTCTTTTCAAATCCAAAGGCCCCCAAAGCTCCAATCTTCCAATCTCCACCTGGCTCGGATTTATATTCCAAAGGTCATTTGATCTCCACATAGGGTGATCTCTCCATCTTTCATCTTCCAGGCCAAACCAGGCTTCCATCTCCAAATATTTACTTCTCCTAGTTGTCATCATGTAGGGCCTCAAGTAGTAATCCACTATTGGCCTCTGTAGGGTTACGGCTCCCCCTTTCCTCACTTTGCTCACAACAAGATTCTCCTTTTC
Organism: Podarcis erhardii; assembly: GCF_964252035.2. Taxonomy (NCBI): domain Eukaryota; kingdom Metazoa; phylum Chordata; class Lepidosauria; order Squamata; family Lacertidae; genus Podarcis; species Podarcis erhardii. Next base: position 55,645,848 of record NC_138502.1, on the reverse strand, counting down.
AAATTTTTCAATTTGTTCAGTTGAAAGAGGTTCCTGTGCTTGGTTCTTGTCCACTTCTTTGCCAAAACCTACTTTTGTTTCCAAGATTACCACGTTAGTAGCCATAACATTTATCTGGTCTTGCAGCTTTCCCAAGAGATAAAATGTCCTGTTCAGTTCACACTCGATTTCCTTCCTAACAGCCATACTTAAATAGTCCAAGGTCAAAAACTAGTTTCTCAAGGCTTTTATCTTTAGCTGCATCCTTACGACAATAACCCAAAGCTCCCTCTAGAGGGATTCAAATTCTTTTTCACTCCTTCCAGCACAGACCCAAAGGTCCCATACATTGAATTATAACAGTTCCTTTCTTCCTTTTAAACATAAAGTTGTAACAAAAACAGGCAGTAGAAACAAAGTCCTTCTTTTGTATCCTAACAGCTAACTTGACAGCTGTCAAATCACTGTCAACGGGCTCACACAGACCACTCCCGGGTCTGGGGATGTGGCACTTCAATTTCACGGATTTTAACCTTCTCCTGCAGGTTCCCCTGCTTTCAAAAAAGATATTGATGATAGTTTCAATCAATGGAATTTAGGTCCTTTACACAAAACTCTCCACGACCTTAGTTAACTGGTTCTTTGCTTCAGTTTATTTACAGAAAGGGGAGGCGGACTTCCTGTTTGGACCTTCCCTGATCGGTACCAATTATTTTTTTTTAAAAAAAAAAAACTTTAAATACTTTAGAATTCCAATTTCCGTTCTACTCACGGGTTGTTGTTTAAAATCCATTTGTCCACAAGAAAAAGTCAGCGCGCTCTGGCAACGGCTACGCGGCTTCACTCCGTAAAAATAGCGGTCGATTCAAAACACCGCGCTGCTCACCCCACGTCACTTCGGAACCCCCGAAAAGGGGTTTCCCTGTGGGTAGGGGAGCGCTCCTGGTGTCAACCGAATCCCACGTTCCCAGGCTTCATCCACCTGGGATTTCTAAAGGGTCTCCGCCTTCGCCGCGGCGGTACGACCCAAATTCCATGGAGCGGGTTCCTCTCAGTCAGAGGAATGCTGCCATTGTCGATGGCGCTAACCCGGAAGTCCGCTAATCATGCCGTTACCCCTTCCACGGTTAATTGTGCTGGTGGAACGGCAGATATCTGGCTAGCTACACCATCAAAGTCCTCATTAAGGGAAGAAAGAATGATAAAAACATACTGAATATAAGGTATCTCCATGTCCCTTCGAATTAATTCGCAGTGTATTGCCTCCAGACGTCTCAAGTGTGCTGCCAAATCACTACCAGGCTGCAACTTGGTCTGGTACAGCTGCTTGAAAAACGTCAATGCAGACACTGACTCTTTTCTAATATGCACTGCTGCAAGACTGTCCCACATTTCTTTGGCAGTTTTCTTATTTCTTATATAGACTACTTGCTGGTCACTGACTGCCAAATTAATTATTGCCCTGGCTTTTGCATCTCCTTTCGACCAAGCATTAGTTACAGGGTCAGGAGGGTCATCAGTTACATAGGTCCATACTTCTCTAGAGGTCAAAAGCGCCTCCACCCGAAAAGACCATAAACTATAGTTCTCATCTGTTAGCTGTGGGAACACCAGAGCCTTCTCAGCTTCTGGAACCCGGTCAACCATTCTGGAACTCTTCCAGACCCACAGAAACTACACTAGCAGGAGAAGGAGTTTTCAAAGCTTTCTCAGAGTCCAAAATAAGGCAGTCATCCACTCAGCAGCTGGGCCCATAACCAAAGATGTTAGCTATTTGCAGTATAGTAGCACTGCAGAGAGCTTGCTGGGGAGACCATGCATTAAAAAAGGACTCAAAAATAACTTAAACAAGGTTTTAATAACAAAAACAAAAACACTAAATACATCAACAACAAACCAGACCCAACCACCAACCAATCCCCCAGGGTAATGGGAGAGCTAGGTGCTGCTCCTTATATACTACACCCAAATGCTGACACAGCCATTCAACATTCAACCATTCAACATTCAACCATTCAACAGCCAGAACTGAGTTCCAGTGAGTTCTGGCTGGGGAAAAAGCCCTGGGGCAAGCCTAGGGTGGGCCACCTAAGCACAGCTCTCTTGCCCTGTGCCCCTCTGCCACCTTTGCCGACTGAGAGCCAGTGTGGTGTAGTGGTTAAGAGTGGTAGTCTCCTAATCTGGGGAACCGGGTTCACGTCTCCGCTCCTCCACATGCAGCTGCTGGGTGACCTTGGGCCAGTCACACTCTTTGAAGTCTCTCAGCCCCAGTCACCTCACAGAGTGTTTGTTGTGGGGGAGGAAGGGAAAGGAGAATGTTAGCCGCTTTGAGACTCCTTAAAGGGAGAGAAAGGTGGGATATCAAATCCAAACTCTTGGGGACTTTCGGGTTAGCGCCATCGGTAATGGCGGAATCCTTCTGACTAGGAGGATCTGCTTCGAGGAAATCGGGTCTGTACCGCTATGGCGAAGTGGAGACCCTTCAAAAATCATAGGCGGGAGAAGCCTGTGAGCGTGGGATTCAGCGGGCACCTTTTGGGCCCCCCCAATTCGCAGGGAATACCGATTACGGTTCCAGAGCGAAGCAGGGTGAGCGGCGCGGTGCTGTGAATCAACTGCTTTTTCCTTGGAGCGAAGCCGCACAGCCGTTACCGGAGAGCGCTGACTTCTTCCTGTGACAATTCGACCTCAAAAGCAACTACCCGTGAATAGGAAAAATTGGAAGTATAAAAGGACGAAAAAGACTTAATTTGGCACCGATGCGGGGAGGTTTAAACAGGAAGTCCGCCTTCCGCTTTTGTAAATAGATCAAAGCAAAGAGACTACAAGCTAAAGTTTTGGAAATCCGACTGGAAAGGATTAATTTCCTAACACAAAAAGTATCAACCCCCCCCCCCCAGGAAGCAGGGGAAGGAGGGGGGAGTTTTGGACTATATATACCTGCAAGAGAGAGGGAAAGAAGTTAAAATCCACCGCTCAAAACTTGGGAACGGGCTGCCAATAGACAAAGACTGTTGTGCTTTGAACTGCATATTAACTGTGAATAGACGACTTGCTGACAGCTAGCTCAGCAAGAGAGATACATTGTGGTTAGTTGTCCTCTTCTGCTCTTAAAAAGGAGGGAAAGTAACTGGAAAGTAACAAAAAATTGGAAGTGTTTATTTTTTTTATTTGAGTTTAAAAGGTGTCATTTTGGACTATTGCAACTGTTTCCACCTAGAGGAAGTTTCTGAAATCGATACTAGGGGAATTTTCCACTTGCAAAGAGAAACTGTGTAGCTGGGATTGACCTTGGCTCTTCTATTGTTTAAGTGTTATGGCACATGGGAAAGAAAAAGTAGACTCGTCATTCCCAGACAAAACAACAAGGTCTGGGAAGATTTGGCAGTGAAGACCATCAGCCGTTGGTCTCCCTACCCCATCTGCGACTGTACCAACACAATCTAAGCCTAGTGGAATGTCATCAGAAGATGTTTTAGCGATTGCACTGGCCAAGATTAATGAATCTTTGGAGCAACTTAATAAGAGGGTCGAAGAGACAAATAAGACGGTTGAAGAGACAAAGATGACAGTGGACGAGGCAAAAGTGAAGGTAGACGCAGCAACCACTAAAATTGACTTAAATACAGAAAGCTTAAATAGCTTGGGACAAAAGGTGAACACTAATACAGAATCTATTCAGAAATTGTTGCAGGAATCTACTTTGATCCGACAGACTGCAGATGAAGCTAAGGAAAAAGCTGCTGCTGTGGAATTTAAGATAACACAATTGGAAACAGAGAAAGTCCCAGATCTACAGAGGCAAATTGAGGACCATAAATTGACACTTTCTATGATTGAACTTAAGGAAAAACAGACGAATTTAAGGATTAGAGCTGTACCTGAATTAGAGAAGGGCAGTTTGATAGAATTTGCAGAGTTCTGGAAGTTGGATTTGAAACAAGAAGAATTCAAAATCGTGAGGGCCTTCAGACTTGGAAGAGGAGGAAACAAGAATAAAATAAGGGACTGTCTGATTACTCTCCGATCTAAAGAAGAGAGAGATAAAATTTTGGGTCTGCACTTTCAGAATTCTTTGACAATTCTGTAGTCAAGAGTGGAAATCTTTAAAGATATACCGAAACATCTGTAATGGTTATAAGGGGTTACTTGTGCGTAAGTTGCCGTCACTTTTGGCTAGATTGCCTGGCTAACCATGCTTTTGGCTGAAAGCCCTCACTCCGTGGCCGTTCAGTCGCTTGCAGAATCCGTCAGTGGGCGTTTCTTGAACCTCTTCCAGCATAAGAGCTGTTTGACGCCAAGTCTCCGCCTATCTCCCTGCGTGGGACTCTTCTGTGCAAGGAAGGAGTGGGCAGAGGCGTGCCCGTGCTCTCTCCACTGGTCTCAGATGAAGGGTCCCGGAGACCTCTCTCTGAATCCTCCATCTCCCTCCCTTCTCTACTGGTGTTACGTTGAATTCCTTCCCTCCTGCTGGTCCCCTCTCCTGCATCGCTTTGGAGCCCAGCCTCCACCTCACGCTCCAATGTCAGGTCCCTGACAACATCTTTTGGATCCTAGGTCCAACTTTGGAGATTTGGTTGCCCTGTTGAGAAGGAACAAAATCATCTTCAGGTGGGAATTTCCCCAAGGCCTATTCTTTAGCTTTAAAGGAAGAAAGATAAAGATAAGATCAGTGGAGGAAAAAGATAAGTTTTGGGGAAACCATGGAGAAGATCTGCAGAAAGAACTTGGAAAAGAGCCAGGAGTTTTGGACAGAAGTTCACCAAAAAGAGGGAAATCAACACCACTGACAGAAATAGATAAAGTACTAAGTGCTGTTGGAGGATAAGCAGAGTAACTACATCATGGCACTGCAAGTATTAAGCTGGAATGTGAATGGACTCAACTCCCCGGAAAAAAGGCGAGAGTCTTTCATTTATTAAAAAAAGAACAATTGGATTTGATTTGTCTACAAGAAACACATGTGATAAGGCTACACAGGAAGATATTGAGCAATAAAAGATTGGGACATGAATTTATTTCATCAGACAAAGTTAAGAAAAGAGGAGTAATACTTTATGCAAAATGAAATTGATGAATCAGGAAATAGAATGGAAGATCAAACAGATGAGACCGAAGACATTTGAATCGGCAAATAAATGTGGGAAACTGCTGGCTTGGCAAATGAAAAAAAGACAAAAACTTAATACTATTACTAATTTGGAAGTGGAGGGAAAGAATATACAGAATCCAGTGGAGATCAGGAAGTGCTTTCAGAGGTATTTAAACATCTATATACACAGGAGACTCAGAAAGAAATGGACATTGATCGATTTTTGAAAATAAATGGATTACAAAAAATCTCTCAAGAAAATAAGCTAATGTTGAATTATAAAATAACAGAACAGGAGGTAGAAGGAGCCATTCAGAACATGCAATTGGGCAAATCCCCAGGGCTGGATGGTTTCACTTCAAGATATTATAGATCCTTGAAAGAATGGCTAGTACAGCCTTTAAAGGAAGTTTGCAATGAAATACTGGAAGGGAAAAAGGCACCAGAGTCGTGGAAGGAAGCTTATATTACACTTATACCGAAAACAGAGTCTGAGAAGACACAGCTTAAGAACTACCACCCCATATCTTTGCTCAATGTGGATTACAAAATTTTTGCTGATATTATGGCTAAAAGACTAAAAAAAGGTACTAGTAGAAGAAATCCATAAAGATCAAGTGGGCTTTCTCCCGGGGAGACACTTGTCTGACAATACGAGGAATATAATTAACATTTTAGAAAAATTACAAGTGAATATTAACACCAAAGCAGTTTTGATATTTGTGGACGCGGAGAAAGCCTTTGACAATATTTCTTGGAGTTTCATGAAGAAAAATTTACAGGGAATGGGGGTAGGTCAAGGTTTTGAAAATGGTATAGGTGCAATCTATTCAGAACAAAAAGCTAAATTAATTGTAAACAATGTAGTCACAGAGGAGTTTAAGATTGAGAAAGGAACACAACAAGGTTGCCCAATCTCTCCATTGCTTTTTATATCGGTCCTGGAGGTTCTGCTTAATATGATTAGAAAGGACCAATTGATTAAAGGTATACAAGTCAGAGCTAAACAGTACAAATTGAAAGCATTTGCTGATGATTTGGTATTGACACTACAGGAGCCAGAATCTAGTACCAAAAGAGTATTGGAATTGATTCAAGAATTTGGTCATGTTAATAATAATAATAATAATAATAATAATAATAATAATAATTTATTATTTATACCCCGCCCATCTGGCTGGGCCTCCCCAGCCACTCCGGGCGGCTTCCATAAAAACCAAAAATACAGTAAAATATCACACGTTAAAAACTTCCCTGAACAGGGCTGCCTTAAGATGTCTTCTGAATGTCAGGTAGTTGTTTATCGCTTTGACATCTGCTGGAAGGGCGTTCCACAGGGCGGGGGCCACTACCGAGAAGGCCCTCTGCCTGGTTCCCTGTAGCTTTGCTTCTCGCAATGAGGGAACCGCCAGAAGGCCCTCGGCGCTGGACCTCAGCGTCCGGGCAGAATGATGGGGGTGGAGACGCTCCTTCAGGTATACTGGACCGAGGCCGTTTAGGGCTTTAAAGGTCAGCACCAACACTTTGAATTGTGCTTGGAAACATACTGGGAGCCAATGTAGGTCTTTCAAGACCGGTGTTATATGGTCTCGGCGGCCGCTCCCAGTCACCAGTCTAGCTGCCGCATTCTGGATTAGTTGTAGTTTCCGAGTCACCTTCAAAGGTAGCCCCACGTAGAGTGCATTGCAGTAGTCCAAGCGGGAGATAACCAGAGCATGCACCACTCTGGCGAGGCAGTCCGCAGGCAGATAGGGTCTCAGCCTGCGTACCAGATGGAGCTGGTACACAGCTGCCCTGGACACAGATTTAACCTGTGCCTCCATGGACAGCTGTGAGTCCAAAATGACTCCCAGGCTGCGCACCTGGTCCTTCAGGGGCACAGTTACCCCATTCAGGACCAGGGAATCCTCCACACCTGCCCGCCTCCTGTCCCCCAAAAACAGTACTTCTGTCTTGTCAGGATTCAACCTCAATCTGTTAGCCGCCATCCATCCTCCAACCGCCTCCAGACACTCACACAGGACCTTCACCGCCCTCACTGGTTCTGATTTAAAAGAGAGGTAGAGCTGGGTATCATCCGCATACTGATGAACACCCAGCCCAAACCTCCTGATGATCTCTCCCAGCGGCTGCATGTAAATGTTGAAAAGCATGGGGGAGAGGACAGAACCCTGAGGCACCCCACAAGTGAGAGCCCAGGGGTCTGAACACTCATCCCCCACCACCACTTTCTGAACACGGCCCAGGAGGAAGGAGCGGAACCACTGTATGACAGTGCCCCCAGCTCCCAGCCCCTCAAGACGGTCCAGAAGGATGTTATGGTCGATGGTATCAAACGCCGCTGAGAGATCCAGCAGAACTAGGAAACAGCTCTCACCTTTGTCCCTAGCCCGCCGGAGATCATCAACCAGTGCGACCAAGGCAGTTTCAGTCCCATGATGAGGCCTGAATCCCGACTGGAAGGGATCCAAATGGTCCGCTTCTTCCAGGCGTGCCTGGAGTTGTTCGGCAACCGCTCGCAGGATTTAAGTTGAATAAGTTGAAAACTAAGGTTTTAGAGAAAAATCTAACAGTGATTGAGAGAGAGAAGTTTCAGAAGGAGACAGGATTAACATTGGTTAAGAAAGTGAAATACTTAGGGGTTAACATGACTGCTAAGAATGTGAATTTATTTAAAGATAATTATGAAAAATGTTGGACGGAAGTGAAAAAGGATCTAGAAATATGGACAAATTTGAAGTTATCATTGCTAGGCTGAATTGCTGCGATAAAAATGAATGTATTGCCAAGGATGGTGTTTTTGTTTCAAACACTGCAAATTTTGGACAAAGTGGATTGTTTCAAGAAGTGGCAGAAAGATATCTCTAGATTTGTCTGGCAGGGCAAGAAATTTAAGATACTAACTGATGCTAAAGAAAGAGGTGGATTTGCCCTGCCAGACCTTAAGCTTTATTATGAATCAGCCGCATTTTGTTGGCTGAGAGAATGGCTGCTTCTTGAAAACATAGACATTTTGGACCTAGAAGGTTTTAATAATGTATTTGGGTGGCATGCATATCTGTGGTATGACAAGGTCAAAGCACATAAAGCGTTTAAAAACCATATTGTCAGGAAAGCACTGTTTAATGTCTGGATAAGATATAAGGATTTGCTTGAAAACAAAACTCCAAGGTGGTTGTCACCAATGGAAGCAAAGGCTCAGAAAAAGCTCAATATGGAGGCCAATTGGCCGAAATATTGGGAAATTTTGGAACAAGAAGGGGACAGATTAAAACTGCAGAGTTTTGAAAAACTAAAAAACAAAGTACGAGACTGGCTTCATTATTACCAAATAATGGAGGCTTACAATTTGGATAAGAAAATTGGCTTTCTGGTGGAAAAATCAAAATTGGAAACAGAACTGTTAGATCCTAAAACTAAGAATTTGTCAAGAATGTATAACTTGCTGTTGAAATGGAATACTCAGGATGAAATGGTGAAATCTGCTATGATTAAATGGGCACAAGATGTTGGATATAACATTATGATGGCTGCCTGGGAACAGTTATGGACCACAGGCATGAAATTCACGGCATGTAATGCCCTAAGAGAAAACATAATGAAAATGATTTACAGGTGGTACATGACACCAGTCAAGCTTGCAAAAATTTATCATTTGCCCGATAATAAATGTTGGAAATGTAAAGAGACTGAGGGTACATTTTTTCACCTTTGGTGGACATGCCCAAGGATTAAGACTTTCTGGGAGATGATCTATAATGAAATGAAAAGGTATTTAAGTATACCTTTCAGAAGAAACCAGAGGCCTTTCTCCTGGGCATGGTTGGCCAATTGGTGTCAAAGAAGGATAGAACTTTCTTTATGTATGCCACAACAGCAGCAAGAATACTCATTGCAAAATATTGGAAGACACAAGGTCTACCCACCTGGGAAGAATGGCAGATGAAGGTGATGGACTATATGGAACTGGCAGAAATGACTGGCAGAATCCGAGACCAAGGAGAAGAGTTGGTGGAAGAAGATTGGAAGAAATTTAAAGTTTATCTACAGAAACATTGTAAAATTATGGAATGTTAGAAGGATGTTGGAATGAAGTTATGTGGTTTTAGCAGAAATGATATAAAGGTCTAAGTAAAAATGGATTGTTAATTGGTGAAAGAAGAGAATGTAAAATTATAGTATGTTAAGATAAATTATTAGGATAAAAACGAAGATGGAAAGGATTTGCTGAAATATCTAATTGAACTAGAATACAAAAAAGGGAGGTGTGAGGAAGTCAAGGAAATAAGTAAAGGAAAGAAAGTTATTGTCAGAGCTGCCCGAGGTCCCAGCTCACAAAGGACCAACGCCAGTTCGTTGTTATATACAAAAGTCTTTATTGAAGTTCAGTTTCGATTTCAAAGCCGCGGCGCGTAGCTCTACGTCTCAAACTCTAGACCGCTGAAGCTCCGTCTGAATCTCCTTCCCCCCGACACCAGTTTAAGACTCTAGCCTTGCTCCACCTCTTCCTTTGCTCTTTTCTCCTCTGGGCCCGCCTGTCCGCTGGGGTCTCGCCCTTTCTAGACTCTTCTGACGCTGAGTCCCCTGAGTCTTCCCCCTCCCTCCGGCGGGCTTTAGGACCTGGTTCCCAATCCGGGTTTCCTGCTGTTCCGCGCGCCTGTACATTCGCACTTGGCGCGCGCGCCCAGCCGGCAACCTTCCTCCTGACCGTTACACTGCTCCTGTCACTGCTTCCCCCTTCGGAGAGGCTAGCTGGACCTGACTTCCCCTCCGTTCCCTCACTCTGCGATAGAGGCGTGGCCAGCCCTGATTCATCTTCTCTCCCTGCTGGAGGAGAAGCTGGCCCTGATACATGGGACTCTTTCCCCAAACCACGCTCTGGTGGAGGAGCTGGTCCTGATCTCCCGCTGCTGCTTTGGGAGTCCCCGCTGGCCCCTTGCTTCTGGTGTGTCCCCCCTGGGACCCCCCTTGCACTGGCCATCGGCGCCCCCCTCTGGGAATCTTCTGATTCGCTGGAGAAGCTCATGGAATCTCTCGGGCCACTTTCATACTCCCCTACGCTGCCCTCCGATTCTTCCCCTTCGCTCTCCATTTCCTCTCTCCCCTGTGCCTCTGCTCCTGAGCCCCTGACAGCTCTCTATATTGGACAAACAGGCCAGACCTTACGCCAAAGAATAAACGGACATAAATCCGACATCAGGAACCACAAGACAGAAAAACCAGTAGGAGAACACTTCAATCTCCCAGGACATTCTATACAAGATCTCAAAGTAGCTGTTCTATTACAAAGGAATTTCAGAAATAGACTGGAAAGAGAAGCTGCTGAATTGCAACTTATCACCAAACTTAAAACTATGGAGAGACCTGGTTTGAACAAAGACATTGGATTCTTATCTCATTATACATGACAAAGCCATTTTTCACCTTCTCACCCCTTGCTTTTTCCTGTTAGACCTATTGCAGTCGTTAAGAGTCGTCAACAGGCTCATCGCAGCTATCTGCCAATCACCCATTCCCACCACCCTTCTGAGTAATACCCCTCCCCACCTTCTCACTATATAGAAAGGTCCGGTGACTTCTGTTTCAGTGTATCTGAAGAAGTGTGCATGCACACGAAAGCTCATACCTAGAACTAACTCAGTTGGTCTTTAAGGTGCTACTGGAAGGAATTTTTTTATTTTGTTTTGAGTTATGTAAAGGTTTGATTTGTTTTTTTTAATTGTCTGTTTTGTTTTTTTTTTTATTAAATTGATATTTGTTTATCTTTTTTTCTAACCTTTAAAATCTTAATAAAAATCCATTAAAAAATAAATAAATCAAATCCAAACTCTTCTTCTTCTTCTTCTGAAAGCATGCCAGACGGTTTTCTCTTGCTGGGCTCTGTGGGACAAGGGCTGACTGTGCATCTCTCTCTCTCCACTTCTTAGGTATCCCAGGATTTCCCCCTTCTTGGACAGCTGGTGGCGCTCTTGTCCCTTCACCTCGCAGACAACGTGAAGGAGATTGGCCTGCAGTCAGCAGAGGCCTTGTACCATCTCCATTACATCATGATAGCCAAAATGGGTGAGGGGGATGCTGGGAAATGGCTGGTTTCTTGTAAGCCGCAGGGTGGGAGATCTGTAGCCCTCCAGAGGCTGCTCCAACTCCCATCATCCCTGAGTGTTGCCCATGCTGGCTGCTGCTGGGGTTTTGTCAGGGAGTTCAGGAGGGCCAGAATTGTGCTAGCACTGGCCTAACGCCAACACCCCGTTGGCCAGAGATGAGAGGGCAGTCTTGGGGGAGGAATTCACTGCTGATGTTCATCAGAAAAGCCTTCTGGACCTGACCAGTGGCCCAGCCCAGTCCAGCATCCTGTTCCCACAGGGGTTGATCAGATGCTTGTGGGAATCCAGCAAGCAGAATTCAAGCTCTTTCTACTCCTGTACTTTGCTGCCTCTGACCATGGAGGCAGAGCATAGCCATCCTGGCTAATAGCCATGGGTAGCCTTCTCTTCCATGAATTTGCCTCATCTTCTTTGAAAGCCATCTTGGTCCGTGGCCATCAGTGCCTCCTGTGGCAGGGAGTTCCAGAGTTTAGCTGTGCATTGCAAGAAGAAGGACCATCCTGAAACTTCAGTTTCATTGGAGGTCCAGTTGTTCTCATGTTATGAGGGCAAGAGAGAAAGCTTTCTCTCTCCACTTTCTCCAAGCCATACATTGTGTCTCCTCTTCCTCGCCGTTTTTCTAAACGGAACCGCCCCCCAAATGCTGCAACCAGCATTTGCTCCACAAGCACCCCAGTCCTTTTGGTTGCCCCCTTCTGAACCTTTTTTCCAATTCCGAATTATAATTTTTGAGGTGAAACCAATAATTGTTTTTGTTGGTCCCAGCGGGAAAACTGGAGGTTTTGAGCAGGGAGCACTAATGCTGGGTTCTTTTGCATGCATATTCCAAAACCCGACCCTGCTTAGGTAAGGAACTGGAGAAGAGGAGGAATAAAAATAAGAAAGGCAACATGGTCAGATGGGTCCGAGAAGACTTCTTCATCCCTGGGCCCTCTCTCTTCCACTACAACATCGCAAAAGTGGCCAAGGTAGGGGTGGCCTTTTGTACTCTTTATTGCTAAGACCGCAGCCACTCCCAGTTAGCAAAGATTTGCTCACTCGGGCCAATGGGGCCCTGCCCCACCAACTTCAGCCTGCCCTCAGGCAGCCCACGCCTTCTAGGGATGAGGGAGAGATTCAGAGCAGTTCACACTGGAAGCCAAAGCTATCAGATCAAGGCTTTCAGAAACAACAGGAGAACTGAAACACAACCCGCCTTTGAAATTCACATGTCCTTGAATTTCGCAATGCCAAACAGTGTGTAAAAAAATCCATGCGTGAGCTATTAGTGTAAATAACATTCAGAAATGCATTGTATTAGAATAAATTGCTCAAAGACAAGTGCCCGGTAGCCTAAACTGCATGCAGAATTCTACTTATTGAAATTCTACCAGCTGCTGGGAGACCTAGGGTTCAGATCCCCACTCACGAGTCAGTCACAGTCTCTCAGTCTAACCTACCTCATGAGACTAAAACGGGGAGGAGAGAGAACCATGCATTGCCACCTTGGGCTCCTCAGGGCGGAAAAAGAATAGGAAAAGTTGACTCATTCGATGCATCTTTCACAAGGCACTGCCAAGCCAATGGACTATGCCAACCTTGTGGTGGGTGTTTTTGTTGTATATTAAGAACTAAACACACAGCCGGCAGGTTCCCACCCAGTCTGTTAGGCATTGGTTATATAGCGGATAGCCACTATTATTCACCCTCTCTGTTCCTGGAGGGATTTTTTTTTTTAAAATTTTCTAGTCTGATTTTAGATTGAACCTCTTCATGTTCCAATGTCATAACCAATTTAAGATGTGGATCGAAAATAGCAAGGCGTCACCTGACTTTTAGTTTGGTTTGTTGCAAAATCTTTCAGCTACTTAAATAAACACATAAATAGAATCACCAAATTGTAGAGTTGGAAGGGACGTGGGGGTCACTTAGTTCAACCCTCTCAAGGCAGAGTGGAGATGTCTTTCACTTGGTTTGTGAAGGCACCCTTGGACTACTGAAACGTGGTCAGAGTGTGGAGCAGAAGAAAACTCCCTCTTCTTTCTTCTTTGTGCCAGGCTTTTGGGGAGCACCTCACGCCCAGCCAGATCAACGAAGTCGTGTTGAAGGCGATTGACAACCTGACAGTGGAAGACAGAGCCGTCTCTCAGGCTGCAGGAAAGCTCCTGAGGTCCTTCCTTGAGGAATGCGGCATGGAAATGGAGGACGTAAGGCTCAAAACGGAGGCAGGGGGAGCAGGTTTCCTCTAAATCAAACATTCTCTTCGGACTTAGAATTAGCTTGTTTCTGGGAAGTAAGAAGGCATTGTGTGGGAAGTAAGAAGAGCCAGTGTGGTGTAGTGGTTAAGAGTGGTAGACTCGTAATCTGGGGAACCGGGTTCGCGTCTCCGCTCCTCCACATGCAGCTGCTGGGTGACCTTGGGCCAGTTACACTTCTTTGAAGTCTCTCAGCCCCACTCACCTCTCAGAGTGTTTGTTGTGGGGGAGTTACAGATAGGTAGCCGTGTTGGTCTGCCATAGTCAAAACAAAAAATTCCTTCCAGTAGCACCTTAAAGACCAACTAAGTTAGTTCTAGGTATGAGCTTTTGTGTGCATGCACACTTCTTCAAATACAATGAAACAGAAGTCACCAGACCCTTTTATATAGTGAGAAGGTGGGGAGGGGTATTACTCAGAAGGGTGGTGGGAATGGGTGATTGGCAGATAGCTGTGATGAGCCTGTTGACGACTCTTAACGACTGCAATAGGTCTTACAGGAAAAAGCAAGGGGTGAGAAGGTGGGAAATGGCTTTGTCATGTATAATGAGATAAGAATCCAATGTCTTTGTTCAGACCAGGTCTCTCCATGGTTTTAAGTTTGGTAATAAGTTGCAATTCAGCAGCTTCTCTTTCCAGTCTCTTTCCTGCTTTTTCCTGTAAGACCTATTGCAGTCGTTAAGAGTCGTCAACAAGAAGAGAACCCAAAATGAAAAAAAGGATAAAATCTTGGAAAAAATAAAGGAAGGAGAGAAGAAGCTGAGAGCAAAACCAAAATCACAGGAGATCCTGAAAGAGATAAAGTTATATCAAGTACAATATATGAAATTGATGAACCAGGAAATAGAATGGAAGATTACAAAATTTTTGCAGATATTTTGGCTAAAAGATTAAAAAGGGTGTTAGTAGAAGAAATTCATAAAGACCAAGCGGGCTTTCTCCCGGGCAGACATTTGTCTGATAATACGAGGAATATAATTTATATTCTAGAAAAATTACAAGTGAATATCAATACTAAGGCAGTTTTGATTTTTGTGGATGCAGAGAAGGCCTTTGACAACATTTCTTGGAGTTTTATGAAGAAGAATCTACAGGGGATGGGGGTAGGTCAAGGTTTTGAAAATGGTATAGGTGCAATTTATTCAGAACAAAAGGCAAAATTAATTGTGAACAATGCAGTGACAGAAGAGTTTAAGATTGAGAAAGGAACACGACAAGGTTGCCCAATCTCTCCATTGCTTTTTATATCGGTCCTGGAGGTTTTGTTAAATATGATCAGAAAGGACCAATTGGTTAAAGGCATACAAGTGGGTGCTAAACAGTACAAACTGAAAGCATTTGCTGACGATTTAGTATTGACTTTGCAGGAGCCAGAATCTAGTACCAAAAGGGTACTGGAATTGATTCAAAACAAAGATCACCACAGCCAACCACAAACAAACAACCACACCCTAGGCCAACCCCAACCTCTCTCACCACCAAAGGAACACAAGTGAACGGCAGAGAACCGGCACGAGTAACGCTGACACCAAACCCTACATACATTAAGCAAAATAGAAACAGGTTCACCACACTTTCTCATCCTGGTCTTCTTTTATCTTCTTCCAGCTGCCTATGGTTGTGAAGGAGATTTACAACCGTCTCCACCAGATCCCCGACACCCGCACTAAGGAAGTGACACTTTCGGCTATTGTCAGCCTAGCCACCAAGCGCATGCAGCCGGTCGTAGACAGCCTGTTGGACTGTTCGATGGAGTGTGATGAGTAAGTTTTTGTGATGTGAAAATGGGGAGGGGTAGATTTAAGGGGTTTCTTAATTTATATTTATTTATATTGAATTTCGTACTTGCAAAAAATTGTGCTCCGAGTTGTGGTTTCTTTCTTTGCTAATGTATGTGCAATATAAAGAAAATATCAAAGGCCTGACTTTTTTTAAGAAAAGGAAAAAGGAAAAATTCTGTTTTGAAAAATTGCAGAAGTGCCACGGTGATCTGGAAGGCCTTGGTTGCTGATCAGTATTCCAGCGTCAAGCTGCTGAGACCCCTCCTGAAAAGGCTGCAGGATGAAGACCCCAAAGCGGAAGTCACTTCCAGGCGACGCAGCACTTCTCAAATGCCAATGGCGGTACGAAACCACTCAGTTTCTCTCTCCTGGATTGTTTTGAATGGGAGCTGGATGGGGCTGGGGGCTTCTTGCTGGGAGGGGGGTGCATCTTAATAAGTGGTCCATCCTGTGAGCACCTGCTTTGTATGCAGAAGGGCCCCAGCATCTCCATGTCGGGGAGTTCCTTGCCTGAAACCCTGGACAGCCACTGCTAGTCAGTGTAGACAACACTGAGGGAAATGGACCGGGGCTCTGAGTCGCGTCTGAGTCTGAGATCTTGATCTGACGATGACCTCTGCTGAATGCCGTTCTCCTGTCCTTGTCCCTCCAGGCTACCAACGCTCTGTGTCATATCCTGTCGTTCCCTGAGGCTGCAGGTATCCTGAAGAGCATGTTCCACCACCTGCTGTTTGCACTTAGCACTCAGATCTGTTTTGTCCATGAGGCGAGAAGAAGAGGTTCGAGGGCGGCAAGTCTAATCCCGGAGCCCTCTTCGCATCTCGATCCACTGATGTAAGGGACCTGCTAATGCATTTGGGGGGGGGGCCCTCCCTTCTCTCTCTGACCCATAGTGGTGATGGCTCAGCTCTCCCCCAAGAGATAGGCTTCATTTGGACATGGAGGTTCTGCTTAGGTTAGATAGCTAGGAGACCCAGGCTTCCCCAACCCCTGTGCTCTTCAGTCACTTTGGACCACAACTCCCACCAGCCCCAGCCAGCACAACGGGGCTGAAGATGGGAGTTATTGTAGCCCAAAACATCTGAAGGACACTAGGATGGGAGAGGATGTTGGAGACTCTCCCACACGATGGGCTGATTTGGGTGTGGTGGGACTCACGTGTCATGAAACCTTAAGTCTCCATCACAGCCGAAAGGTTGCCGCTTGTGCTGGAAACATGGGGGGGGGGGCTGCAGGGGGTGATGGTTGGGGTTGGACTGCAAGATGTCAAGGACCTAAAACTCCCCAGATGAACCTACCCAGACCTTGCGCTCATCATCGGAAGCCCCTCTTCACATGCCTCCTCCACACAAGAAGGGGCCTTTTCTGTGGTGGCTCCCCATTAGTGGGTTGCTCTCCCCAGGGAGGCTTGCCTGGTGCCTTTAGATGCCAGGCAAAAATGGTCCTCTTCAATCAGGCCATTGGCTGATTAACCTCCTATGCCCTTTCAACTGTGTTTGTTAGAGGGAGAGGAGTTATTGGTTTGCTTTGGTTCTTGTTTTTATTCTGTATTTTGTGCTTTTTAACTTGCATTTTTATGTTGTGAACCGCCCGGAGATCTACGGGTGAAGGGCAGTATACAAATTTTTAAAATATAATATTCTTAATTCCTTCACTTGACTCAGGACCGCTGTGCAGGCCCTGAAACAACTGATTGGGCGTGTTGAATACCTTGACGAATTTGAGGTTTTGGGGTTGCAAAGCTGCTGGGACATGCTGTCAAGTCCAGAAAGCTTTTTCAAAGGCATTCGTCTTCTGGCAAGGTAAGAAGGTGAAAAGGACTGGCAGGTGAGGCATGAAGAGCAAGGCCTGCTTTCTGGGGAAATGGGGATAAACTTCTTATTTATTTCAGAAAATGTACCATATTGTTCACTCTATAAGACACACTTTCCCCCTCCTAAAAAGTAAGGGGAAATGTGTGTGCATCTTAGGGAGCGAATGCAGGCGGGAGGCTCTGCTCAGCGTTCAAGTAACCTGGTGGTGGTTGTTGTTGTGCAGGAACGCTGGGTGGTTCTTCCTGCCAGCTTCAGACTTGTGAATTCTTTGTCTCTTACTCTTATGTTTCAGGACTTTGTTCACCTCCTCAACAGAACAGTATAATAGGATTGCCCGATTGGCACGGAAATATATGTGCTGTCCGAACAACAAGAAGAAAGCCATTGGCATGGCGTTTTACTTGGAGGTAGGAACTGGAAACAGGGAATGCCTGTTCTAATGTTTCTAATGGTTTCTTTATTCCTCACAATTTAACTGTCAAATGTTCTTTAGTATTTACACATTTTTTATTTAATTGTACAACTTCAACTGCATTCACTGCTATCATGTCTAATATATATGGACAGTGTTTTTTTGATAGAAGATGAATGTATACATAATAAAAGATGCACTTACAGTGGCTTTGCTCCAACTTAGGGGATGTCCGACTCTGATACAGACACTTCCGTGACCTAGCGTGCAAGTTACTGCAGGCAGCAATCATACAGGTATTCCGTTAATGGATGAGCAAGTCTTCACCTTTGGAAGGCTAAGATTTTTTTTAAAATTACATTTTTATATGTACTATTGGAAACACCTTAAAGCTGGTATAAGTTCATATGTATTTATTTTTGCCTGCTTTAAAGATTGATTTTTGTATGTCTGCTGGTTTATTATATATCTTTTTTTCTCTTTGTTCCGCTATGTATCGGGGTGGGGAGACATAACAACAACAACAACAACAACAACAACAACAACAACAACAACAATTCTTTGCTCGTCCAAATAAGCTTTTTTCATATATTTATTGAGGCCACTAAGTCTTTGAACTGAAGAGATTTCTCCAGTTTCAAGCGTCATCTCATGCTCTTTATGAGCCAAGTCCAAACCCTCCTGCAGTTCAGACCCAGCTTAGGATGTGTTTGGTTCAGCATGATTCCAACCAGCTCATACTCTTTCCTTCCCTTTCCCACCAAAATGTACCTGACTGTGAGAGCAGAGGTGAATTAGATTGGGAGGGCCATGCCCAGCCCTAGAGGTTGGAAGGCGGGGTCCAGGCCCACCAGAAACCAGCAGAGAACTCCATAGTTCCAAATGGAAGCACCAGCCTAGCTTCTGCTGCAGCCACGTTGGGATGAGAAGGGGCAGGAGGGGTCATGCGTGGTGGGTGCTTCTTGCTGGAGACCATTGAACTGAAGTGAGCTGCTTTGGGGGCCAACCTGAATCAATCCCAAAATAACCCGTTCAAGAGGTGCTTTTTAGAAACTGAGCTCACACTAAAACCATGAAAATATATGCTTATGAAATACATGATATTTGTTGTCTGATACGGGGGGGGGGGGGGGGGGCAGCAGCTCTATACCTTCCATGGGTCACAACAAGCCTGGGGGTCAAAACAAAGCACCACCATCTCAGGTGAATATCAGGATTGAGTCCATTGCTCAACATTATCTGGTGTCACTTAGGCTCTGCCAGTGAGACCACTTGTGCTGCTGCCGCTGCCCTGTCTGGCTGTCAAAGCCTCGACGACCTGCGCTGCTGCTGCAGCACATTCTGACGGTCAAAGCCTCGATGACCTGCGCTGCTGCCGCTGCCCTGTCTGGCTGTCAAAGCCTCGACGACCTGCGCTGCTGCCTCTTCCTTTTCTGGCTGTCAAAGCCTCGAAGATCTGCGCTGCTGCCGCTGCCCCTTCTGGCTGTCAAAGCCTCGAAGATCTGCGCTGCTGCCTCTGCCTCTTCTGGCTGTCAAAGCCTCGACGACCTGCGCTGTAGCCGCTGCCCCTTCTGGCTGTCAAAGCCACAACGATCTGCGCTGCTGCCTCTTCCTTTTCTGGCTGTCAAAGCCTCGATGACCTGTGCTGCTGCCGCTGCCCCTTCTGGCTGTCAAAGCCTCAACAATCTGCGCTGCTGCCTCTGCCTCTTCTGGCTGTCAAAGCCTTGACAACCTGCGCTGCTGACGCTTCTGGCTGTAAAAGCCTCGACGACCTGCTGCCGCTGCCCCTGCTAGCTGTCAAAGCCTCGACGACTGGTGCTGCTGCCTCTGCCTCTTCTGGCTGTCAATGCCTCGACAACCTGCACTGCTGCCTCCGCCTCTTCTGGCTGTCAAAGCCTTGACGACCTGCGCTGCTGACACTGATGCTTCTGGCTGTCAAGGCCTCGACGACCTGCGCTGCTGCCGCTGCCCCTTCTGGCTGTCAAAACCTCAACAACCTGTGCTGCTGCCTCTGTCGCTTCTGGCTGTCAAAGCCTCAACGATCATCACTGCTGCCTCTGCCTCTTCTGGCTGTCAAAGCCTTGACGACCTGCGCTGCTGACACTGATGCTTCTGGCTGTCAAGGCCTCGACGACCTGCGCTGGTGCCGCTGCCCCTTCTGGCTGTCAAAGCCTTGACGACCTGTGCTGCTGCCGCTGCCCCTTCTGGCTGTCAATGCCTCAACGATCTACGCTGCTGCCTCTGCCTCTTCTGGCTATCAAAGCCTCGATGACCTGCACTGCTGCCTCCTCCTCTGGCTGTCAAAGCCTTGACAACCTGCGCTGCTGACGCTTCTGGCTGTCAAAGCCTCGACGATCTGCGCTGCTGCCTCGGCCGCTTCTGGCTGTCAAAGCCTCGACGATCTGCGCTGCTGGCTCTGCCTCTTCTGGCTATCAAAGCCTCGACGACCTGGACTGCTGCCTCTTCCTTTTCTGGCTGTCAAAGCCTCGACGACCTGCGCTGCTGCCTCTTCCTTTTCTTGTTGTCAAAGCCTCGAAGTCCTGCGCTGCTGCCGCAGCCCCTTCTGGCTGTCAAAGCCTCAACGATCTGCGCTGCTGCCACAGCCTCTTCTGGCTGTCAAAGCCTCAACGATATGCGCTGCTGCCTCTGCCTCTTCTGGCTGTCAAAGCCTCCACTACCTGTGCTGCTGCCTCTTCCTTTTCTGGCTGTAAAAGTCTCGACAACCTGCTCTGCTGCCGCTGCCCCTTCTGGCTGTCAAAGCCTCAATGATCAGCGCTGCTGCCTATGCCTCTTGTGGCTGTCAAAGTCTCGATGAGCTGCACTGCTACCTCTGCCTCGTCTGGCTGTCAAAGCCTCGACGACGTGCATTGCTGCCTCTTCCTTTTCTGGCTGTCAAAGACTCGACGACCTGCGCTGTAGCCGCTGCCCCTTCTGGCTGTCAAAGCCTGAACGATCTGCGCTGCTGCCTCTTCCTTTTCTGGCTGTCAAAGCCTCGATGACCTGTGGTGCTGCCGCTGCCCCTTCTGGCTGTCAAAGCCTTGACGACCTGTGCTGCTGCCGCTGCCCCTTCTGGCTGTCAAAGCCTTGACGACCTGTGCTGCTGCCGCTGCCCCTTCTGGCTGTCAAAGCCTCAACAATCTGCGCTGCTGCCTCTGCCTCTTCTGGCTGTCAAAGCCTTGACAACCTGCGCTGCTGACGCTTCTGGCTGTAAAAGCCTCGACGACCTGCTGCCGCTGCCCCTGCTAGCTGTCAAAGCCTCGACGACTGGTGCTGCTGCCTCTGCCTCTTCTGGCTGTCAAAGCCTCGACAACCTGCACTGCTGCCTCCGCCTCTTCTGGCTGTCAAAGCCTTGACGACCTGCACTGCTGACACTGATGCTTCTGGCTGTCAAGGCCTCGACGACCTGCGCTGCTGCCGCTGCCCCTTCTGGCTGTCAAAACCTCAACAACCTGTGCTGCTGCCTCTGTCGCTTCTGGCTGTCAAAGCCTCAACAACCTGCACTGCTGCCTCCGCCTCTTCTGGCTGTCAAAGCCTCAACAACCTGCACTGCTGCCTCCGCCTCTTCTGGCTGTCAAAGCCTTGACGATCTGCGCTGCTGACACTGATGCTTCTGGCTGTCAAGGCCTCGACAACCTGCGCTGGTGCCGCTGCCCCTTCTGGCTGTCAACGCCTTGACGACCTGTGCTGCTACGGCTGCCCCTTCTGGCTGTCAATGCCTCAACGATCATCGCTGCTGCCTCTGCCTCTTCTGGCTATCAAAGCCTCGATGACCTGCACTGCTGCCTCCGCCTCCTCTGGCTGTCAAAGCCTTGACAACCTGCGCTGCTGACGCTTCTGGCTGTCAAAGCCTCGACGATCTGCGCTGCTGCCTCTGCCGCTTCTGGCTGTCAAAGCCTCGACGATCTGCGCTGCTGCCACAGCCTCTTCTGGCTGTCAAAGCCTCAACGATATGCGCTGCTGCCTCTGCCTCTTCTGGCTGTCAAAGCCTCGACTACCTGTGCTGCTGCCTCTTCCTTTTCTGGCTGTAAAAGTCTCGACAACCTGCTCTGCTGCCGCTGCCCCTTCTGGCTGTCAAAGCCTCAATGATCAGCGCTGCTGCCTCTGCCTCTTCTGGCTGTCAAAGTCTCGATGAGCTGCACTGCTACCTCTGCCTCTTCTGGCTGTCAAAGCCTTGACGACCTGCGCTGCTGACACTGATGCTTCTGGCTGTCAAGGCCCTGACGACCTGCGCTGGTGCCGCTGCCTCTTCTGGCTGTCAAAGCCTCAACGATCTGCGCTGCTGCCACAGCCTCTTCTGGCTGTCAAAGCCTCAACGATATGCGCTGCTGTCTGACTCTTCTGGCTGTCAAATCCTTGACGACCTGCACTGCTGCCGCAGCCCCTTCTGGCTGTCAAAGCCTCGACAACCTGTGCTGCCGCCTCTGCCCCTTCTGGCTGTCAAAGCCTTGACAACCTGTGCTGCTGCCTCTGGTTCTTCTGGAAGTCAGAGACTCGATGACCTTTGCTGCTGCCGCTGCCCCGTCTGGCTGTCAAAGCCTCAACGACCTGCTCTTCTGCCGCAGCCCCTTCTGGCTGTCAAAGCCTCGACGACCTGTGCTGCTGCATCTGTCGCTTCTGGCTGTCAAAGCCTCAACGATCATCGCTGCTGCCTCTGCCTCTTCTGGCTGTCAAAGCCTTGACGACCTGCACTGCTGCCTCTTCCTTTTCTGGCTGTCAAAGCCTCAACGATCTGTGCTGCTGCCACAGACCCTCCTGGCTGCAAAGCCTCAACGATATGCGCTGCTACCTCTGCTCTCCTGGCTGTCAAATCCTTGACGACCTGTGCTGCTGCCGCTGCCCCTTCTGGCTGTCACAGCCTCGACGACCTGCACTGCTGCCTCTTCCTTTTCTGGCTGTCAAAGCCTCCATGACCTGCACTGCTGCCTCCGCCTCTTCTGGCTGTCGAAGCCATGACAACCTGCGCTTCTGACGCTTCTGGCTGTCAAAGCCTTGACGACCTGCTGCCGCTGCCCTTTCTGGCTGTCAAAGCCTCAACGATCTGCGCTGCTACCTCTGCCACTTCTGGCTGTCAAAGCCTCGACGACCTGCACTGCTGCCTCTTCCTTTTCTGGCTGTCAAAGCCTCGACGACCTGCGCTGCTGCCACAGACCCTTCTGACTGTCAAAGCCTCAACGATCCGCGCTGCTGCCACAGCCTCTTCTGGCTGTCAAAGCCACAACATTATGCGCTGCTGTCTCTGCCTCTTCTGGCTGTCAAAGCCTCGACGTCCTGTGCTGCTGCCGCTGCCCCTTCTGGCTGTCAAAGCCTCAACGATCTGCGCTACTGCCGCTGCCCCTTCTGGCTGTCAAAGCCTCAACGACCTGCGCTGCTGCCACTGCCCCTTCTGCCTGTCAAAGCCTCGATGACCCGTCTGGCTGTCAAAGCCTCAACGACCTGCTCTTCTGCCGCAGCCCCTTCTGGCTGTCAAAGCCTCGATGACCTGTGCTGCTGCATCTGTCGCTTCTGGCTGTCAAAGCCTTAATGAACTGTGCTGCTGCCTATGCCTCTTCTGGCTATCAAAGGGTCGACGACCTGTGCTGCTGCCGCTGCCCCTTCTGGCTGTCAAAGCCTCGACGGCCTGCACTGCTGCCGCTGCCCCTTCTGGCTGTCAAATCCTCGACGACCTGCGCTGCTGCGACTGCCACTTCTGGCTGTCAAAGTTTCGACAACGTGCGCTGCTGCCTCCGCCTCTTCTGGCTGTCAAAGCCTCGATGACCTGCGCTGCTGCTGCTGCCCCTTCTGGCTGTCAAAGACTCGACAACCTGCGCTGCTGCCTCCGCCTCTTCTGGCTGTCAAAGCCTCGACGACCTGCACTGCTGCCGCAGCCCCTTCTTGTTGTCAAAGCCTCGACAACCTGTGCTGCCGCCTCTGCCCCTTCTGGCTGTCAAAGCCTCGACAACCTGTGCTGCTGCCTCTGCTTCTTCTGGAAGTCAGAGATTTGATGACCTTTGCTGCTGCCGCTGCCCCTTCTGGCTGTCAAATCCTCGACGACCTGCGCTGCTGCGACTGCCACTTCTGGCTGTCAAAGTTTCGACAACGTGCGCTGCTGCCTCCGCCTCTTCTGGCTGTCAAAGCCTCGATGACCTGCGCTGCTGCTGCTGCCCCTTCTGGCTGTCAAAGACTCGACAACCTGCGCTGCTGCTGCTGCCCATTCTGGCTGTCAAAGCCTCAGCGACCTGCGCTGCTGCCTCCGCCTCTTCTGGCTGTCAAAGCCTCGACGACCTGCACTGCTGCCGCAGCCCCTTCTTGTTGTCAAAGCCTCGACAACCTGTGCTGCCGCCTCTGCCCCTTCTGGCTGTCAAAGCCTCGACAACCTGTGCTGCTGCCTCTGCTTCTTCTGGAAGTCAGAGATTTGATGACCTTTGCTGCTGCCGCTGCCCCGTCTGGCTGTGAAAGCCTCAACGACCTGCTGTGCTGCCGCAGCCCCTTCTGGATGTCAAAGCTTCAATGACCTTTGCTGCTGCCTTTGCCTGTTCTGGCTGTCAAAGCCTTGACGACCTGCGCTGCTGACACTGATGCTTCTGGCTGTCAAAGCCTCAACGATCATTGCTGCTGCCTCTGCCTCTTCTGACTGTCAAAGCCTCAACGACCTGCACTGCTGCCTCTTCCTTTTCTGGCTGTCAAAGCCTCAACGATCTGCGCTGCTGCCACAGACCCTCCTGGCTGTCAAAGCCTCAACGATATGCGCTGCTGCCTCTGCCTCTCCTGGCTGTCAAATCCTTGACGACCTGCACTTCTGCCTCCGCCTCTTCTGGCTGTCGAAGCCTTGACAACCTGCGCTGCTAACGCTTCGGGCTGTCAAAGCCTCGATGACCTGCTGCCGCTGCCCCTTCTGGCTGTAAAAGCCTCGACAATCTGTGCTGCTGCCTCTGCCTCTTCTGGCTGTCAAAGCCTCAAGGTCCTGCACTGCTGCCTCTTCCTTTTCTGGCTGTCAAAGCCTCGACGTCCTGCGCTGCTGCCTCTTCTTTTTCTTGTTGTCAAAGCCTCGATGACCTGCGCTGCTGCCACAGCCTCTTCTGGCTGTCAAAGCCTCGACGACCTGCACTGCTGCCGCAGCCCCTTCTGGCTGTCAAAGCCTCGACAACCTGTGCTGCTGCCTCTGCCCCATCTGGCTGTCAAAGCCTCGACAACCTCTGCTGCTGCCTCTGGTTCTTCTGGAAGTCAGAGACTCGAAGACCTTTGCTTCTGCCGCTGCCCCGTCTGGCTGTCAAAGCCTCAACGACCTGCTCTTCTGCCGCAGCCCCTTCTGGCTGTCAAAGCCTCGACGACCTGTGCTGCTGCATCTGTCGCTTCTGGCTGTCAAAGCCTCAACGATCATCGCTGCTGCCTCTGCCTCTTCTGGCTGTCAAAGCCTCGACGACCTGCACTGCTGCCTCTTCCTTTTCTGGCTGTCAAAGCCTCAACGATCTGCGCTGCTGCCACAGACCCTCCTGGCTGTCAAAGCCTCAACGATATGCGCTGCTACCTCTGCTCTCCTGGCTGTCAAATCCTTGACGACCTGTGCTGCTGCCGCTGCCCCTTCTGGCTGTCAAAGCCTCAATGATCTACGCTGCTGCCTCTGCCTCTTCTGGCTGTCAAAGCCTCGACGACCTACACTGCTGCCTCTTCCTTTTCTGGCTGTCAAAGCCTCGATGACCTGCACTGCTGCCTCTGCCTCTTCTGGCTGTCGAAGCCTTGACAACCTGCGCTGCTGACGCTTCTGGCTTTCAAAGCCTTGACGACCTGCTGCCGCTTCCCTTTCTGGCTGTCAAAGCCTCAACGATCTGCGCTGCTACCTCTGCCACTTCTGGCTGTCAAAGCCTCGACGACCTGCAGTGCTGCCTCTTCCTTTTCTGGCTGTCAAAGCCTCGACGACCTGCGCTGCTGCCTCTTCCTTTTCTTGTTGTCAAAGCCTCCATTACCTGCGCTGCTGCCGCAGCCCCTTCTGACTGTCAAAGCCTCAACGATCCGCGCTGCTGCCACAGCCTCTTCTGGCTGTCAAAGCCTCAACATTATGCGCTGCTGTCTCTGCCTCTTCTGGCTGTCAAAGCCTCGACGTCCTGTGCTGCTGCCGCTGCCCCTTCTGGCTGTCAAAGCCTCAACGATCTGCGCTACTGCCGCTGCCCCTTCTGGCTGTCAAAGCCTCAACGACCTGCGCTGCTGCCACTGCCCCTTCTGGCTGTCAAAGCCTCGATGACCTGCGCTGCTGCCGCTGCCCCTTCTGGCTGTCAAAGCCTCGATGACCTGCGCTGCTGCCGCTGCCCCTTCTGGCTGTCAAAGCCTCCACAACCTGTGCTGCCGCCTCTGCCCCTTCTGGCTGTCAAAGCCTCGACAACCTCTGCTGCTGCCTCTGGTTCTTCTGGAAGTCAGAGACTCGATGACCTTTGCTGCTGCCGCTGCCCCGTCTGGCTGTCAAAGCCTCAACGACCTGCTCTTCTGCCGCAGCCCCTTCTGGCTGTCAAAGCCTCGACGACCTGTGCTGCTGCATCTGTCGCTTCTGGCTGTCAAAGCCTCAACCATCATCGCTGCTGCCTCTGCCTCTTCTGGCTGTCAAAGCCTCGACGACCTGCACTGCTGCCTCTTCCTTTTCTGGCTGTCAAAGCCTCAACGATCTGCGCTGCTGCCACAGACCCTCCTGGCTGTCAAAGCCTCAACGATATGCGCTGCTACCTCTGCTCTCCTGGCTGTCAAATCCTTGACGACCTGTGCTGCTGCCGCTGCCCCTTCTGGCTGTCAATGCCTCAATGATCTACGCTGCTGCCTCTGCCTCTTCTGGCTGTCAAAGCCTCAACGACCTGCACTGCTGCCTCTTCCTTTTCTGGCTGTCAAAGCCTCGATGACCTGCACTGCTGCCTCTGCCTCTTCTGGCTGTCGAAGCCTTGACAACCTGCGCTGCTGACGCTTCTGGCTGTCAAAGCCTTGACGACCTGCTGCCGCTGCCCTTTCTGGCTGTCAAAGCCTCAACGATCTGCGCTGCTACCTCTGCCACTTCTGGCTGTCAAAGCCTCGACGACCTGCAGTGCTGCCTCTTCCTTTTCTGGCTGTCAAAGCCTCGACGACCTGCGCTGCTGCCTCTTCCTTTTCTTGTTGTCAAAGCCTCCATGACCTGCGCTGCTGCCGCAGCCCCTTCTCACTGTCAAAGCCTCAACGATCCGCGCTGCTGCCACAGCCTCTTCTGGCTGTCAAAGCCTCAACATTATGCGCTGCTGTCTCTGCCTCTTCTGGCTGTCAAAGCCTCGACGTCCTGTGCTGCTGCCGCTGCCCCTTCTGGCTGTCAAAGCCTCAACGATCTGCGCTACTGCCGCTGCCCCTTCTGGCTGTCAAAGCCTCAACGACCTGCGCTGCTGCCACTGCCCCTTCTGGCTGTCAAAGCCTCGATGACCTGCGCTGCTGCCGCTGCCCCTTCTGGCTGTCAAAGCCTCGATGACCTGCGCTGCTGCTGCTGCCCCTTCTGGCTGTCAAAGCCTCGATGACCTGCGCTGCTGCCGCAGCCCCTTCTGACTGGGAATCTGGAGACCCATTAAAAATCACAGGCGGGTGAAGCCTGTGAACATGGGATTCGGCGGGCACCCTTTGCACCTCCCCTACCCACGGGGAAACCCGGTTTCAGGTATCCGGAGCGACGTGGGGTGAGCGGCACGGTGCTTCGAATCGACTGCTTCTTCCACGGAGCGAAGCCGCTATGCTGTTGCCGGAGAGCGCTGACTTTTTTCTTGTGGACAATTTGACTTAAAGCAACTACCCATGAGTAGAGCTGAAGCAGGAGAATTGAATTTTTAAATGTCTAATTTGGTATCGAAACGGGGAGGTTCAACACAGGAAGTGCGCCTTCCCCTTTTGTAACTAGACTGAAGCAATGAGGCTGCAAGCTGAAGTCTTCGAAAGCCTATTGTAAAGGACTAAATTTCCATTGGTAAAAAACATTAAACCCCCCTTGGAGGCCGGAGAAGGGGGGAGGGAGTTTTGGACGGAGCATGTCTGCAGGAGAGAGCGAAGAGAGTTAAAATACCACTGCTCCGACCCTGGAAACGGGCTGGTAGCAGGACTGACGTTCATTGACAGTGATTAGAACGTTCATTGACAGCTAGCTAAATAAGAGAAATACATTGTTTCCACTGTCTCTGTCTGCTCTTAAAAAGGAGTAAAAGTAACTGAAAATTGAAACTAACTTCATTGTTTGAACTGTGTTTAAAAGGGGACATTACGGATTAATATAAATAGAAACTGTTTCCCCCTAGAGGAAGCTTTTGAAACTGTTACAAGTGCTGGGCTGGGGGAATTTCCAGCTGCAAGATAAAAAACTGTGTGACTCTGGGACTGACCTTGAATCTTTTAAGTGTCATGGCAAATGGAAAGGAAAAAACAGACCAGTCAATTCCTGAAAAAACATTAAGGTCTGGGAAGACTTTGCAGCAACCCAGGAGAGCCTCAACATCAGGCCCCCCTGCCTCTTCAGCTGCTGTACCAGCATACTCAAAATCAAGAGGAATGTCAACAGAAGAGGCCTTAGCGGTTGCATTAAGCAAGATAAATGATTCATTGTAACAGCTTAACAAGAAAGTGGATGTGGCAACCACTAAAATTGATTTAGTATAAATAATCTGGGTCAAAAGGTGAATACCAATACAGAAACCATTCAGAAATTGATACAGGAATCTACTTTGATACAGCAGACTGCGGAGGAAGCCAGGGAAAAAGCTGTTGCTGTGGAATGTAAAGTAATACAACTGGAGAGAGAGAGAGTCCCAGCCCTACAGAGGCAACTTGATGACCATAAGTTGAAGCTTGCTATGATTGAACTTAAAGAAAAACAGACGAATCTGAGGATCAGAGCTTTACCTGAATTGGAGAAGGAAAGTTTGATCAGAGCTTTACCTGAATTGGAGAAGGAAAGTTTGATAGACTTTCTCACGCAGGAATTTGCCAACTTTTGGGACTTGGACTTGGGCCGAGAAGAGTTTAGAATTGTGAAGGCCTTCAGACTTGGAAGAGGAGGGAAAAAAGAGAAGAATAGAATAAGAGATCGCTTGATTACCCTCCAAATCAAAGAAGAGAGAGACAGAATATTGGGTTGGCACTACCAGAAGAACTTAGAAGTACAACAGTCAAGAGTGGAATTTTTTTAAGACATCCCGAAATATCTCTTGGATCTTAGGCCTAACTACAGAGACTTGGTTGCCCTGCTGAGAAGGAATAAAATCATCTTTAGGTGGGAGTTTCCCCAAGGTCTATCTTTCAGTTTCAAAGGAAGGAAAATAAAAATAAGATCAGTAGAAGATAAAGTAAAGTTTTTGTATAAATACGAAGAAGATCTGCAGAAGGAACTTGGAAAAGAGCCACGAGCATCGGATAGAAGATCACCAGATAGAGGACTAGAGCAAAGAGCATCGGATCACCAAATAGAGGAATATTGGATATATCAGCATTACCCTTTGGACTGGATCCCCCAGTGAACGTGTCACCAACACCACCAACAGAAGAGCAAGCATTGGGCGCAGTTGGAGGAATATCAGTGTAATTACATCATGGTGTTGCAAGTTTTGAGCTGGAATGTAAATGGACTGAACTCCCCAGAAAAAAGGCGGAGAGTCTCATTTATTGAAAAAAGAACAATTGGACTTGAACTGTTTACAAGAAACACATGTGATAAGGCTACACAGGAAGATATTGAGTAATAAAAGATTGGGCCATGAATTTATCTCATCAGATAAAGTTTTAAAAAGAGGAGTGGTCCTTTATGCAAAGGAGAGCCTATCACCAAAATTTATATTCAAAGATGACCAAGGAAGATTTGTTGCAATTGAAATTCAATCACAAGGAGAGCAATTCTTGATAGTAGGCATCTATGCACCAAATGAAGGAAAATCGGAGTTCTTTAAGAAGTTACATGAGACTCTGATGGATTATATGGACTATAATATGATTTTGATGGGAGATATGAATGGAGTGGTGTCTACAAATATGGACAAGGCACAGAGACAGGTAGTCACTAAAGATGGTAGACTACCAAAAACCTTTTTTGACATGACTGAAAATATGGACTTAGTTGACATTTGGAGAATGAAGAGTCCTCGGGGAAGAGAGGGAACTTTCTTCTCTGAGGCTAAAATGACATGGACAAGAATTGACCAAATTTGGATAACTAGAGGTTCCGAAGACTAGCAAAGTGGAGATTTGCCCCAAAACTTGTTCTGACCATAATGCTGTGAAGATGGAAATTAAATTGACGCCAATTGGTTCCTTTAGATGGAGGATGAACAATACATTGTTCAGGAATGAAGAAGTGACCAAGAAGGCCCAAAAAACTCTGAGAGACTATTTTGAGATAAATATGACTACTACAGTGGAAAAAAAGAATAATTTGGGACGCAAGTAAAGCGGTTATGAGAGGATATTTAATACAACAGAATGCAGTTAAGAAGAGAACTCAAAATGAAAAAAAGGATAAAATCCTGGAGAAAATAAAGGAAGGAGAGAAGAAACTGAGAGCAAAACCAAAGTCACAGGAGATCCTGAAAGAGATAAAGTTATACCAAGTACAATATACGAAGCTGATGAATCAGGAAATAGAATGGAAGATTAAACAGATGAGGCAAAAGACATTTGAATCGGCAAATAAGTGTGGAAAATTGTTGGCCTGGCAAATGAAAAAAAGACAAAAACTTAATACTATTACTAATTTGGAAGTGGAAGGAAAGAATATACAGAACCCAGTGGAGATTAGGAAGTGCTTTCAGAGGTATTTTAAACAACTTTATACACAGGAGAAGCAGAAAGAAATGGATATTGATCGATTTTTGAAAATAAATGGACTACATAAAATCTCTCAGGAAAGCCAGCTAATGCTGAATTACAAAATAACAGATCAGGAAGTGGAAGGGGCCATCCAGAACATGCAATTAGGTAAATCTCCAGGACTGGATGGTTTGACTTCAAGATATTACAGACCTTTGAAAGAATGCTTAATACAACCATTGAAGGAAGTCTGTAATGAAATATTGGAGGGGAAAAGGGCACCAGAGTCGTGGAAGGAAGCTTATATTACACTTATACCGAAAACAGAGACTGAAAAGACACAGCTTAAGAATTACCGCCCCATATTGCTGCTTAGTGTGGATTACAATTTTTTTGCAGATATTTTGGCTAAAAGATTTAAAAAAGTGTTAGTAGAAGAAATTCATAAAGACCAAGCGGGCTTTCTCTCGGGCAGACATTTGTCTGATAATACGAGGAATATAATTAATATTCTAGAAAAATTACAAGTGAATATCAATACTAAGGCAGTTTTGATTTTTGTGGACGCAGAGAAGGCCTTTGACAACATTTCTTGGAGTTTTATGAAGAAGAATCTACAGGGGATGGGGGTAGGTCAAGGTTTTGAAAATGGTATAGGTGCAATTTATTCAGAACAAAAGGCAAAATTAATTGTGAACAATGTAGTGACAGAAGAGTTTAGGATTGAGAAAGGGACACGACAAGGCTGCCCAATTTCTCCATTGCTCTTTATATCGGTCCTTGAGGTTTTGGTAAATATGATTAGAAAGGACCAAGAGGTTAAAGGTATACAACTGGGATCTAAACAGTACTAAACAGTACAAACTGAAAGCATTTGCTGATGATTTAGTATTGACTTTACAGGAGCCAGAATCTAGTACTAAAAGAGTACTGGAACTGATTCAAGAATTCAGACAGGTAGCAGGTTTTAAGTTGAACAAGATGAAAACTAAGGTTTTAGAGAAAAACTTAACTGTGAATGAGAGAGAGAAGTTTCAGGAGGAGACAGGACTAACATTGGTTAAGAAAGTGAAATATTTAGGGGTTAACATGACTGCTAAGAATGTGAACTTATTTAAGGATAATTATGAAAAATGTTGGATTGAAGTGAAAAGGGACTTAGAAATATGGTCAAATTTGAAGTTATCATTGTTAGGCCGAATTGCTGTGATAAAAATGAATGTATTGCCAAGTTGTTTTTGTTTCAAACATTGCAAATTCTGGACAAGATGGATTGTTTCAAGAAGTGGCAGAAAGATATTTCTAGATTTGTCTGGCAGGGCAAGAAGCCTAGAATAAAATTTAAGATATTAACTGATGCTAAAGAAAGAGGTGGATTTGCCCTGCCAGACCTTAAACTTTACTATGAATCAGCTTGTGATGGCCTGGGATTCCGATTCAGAGGATGAACCAGAGGAATCCCAGCCTGCACAGGAATCCCCGCCTCCAGGGCCGGCTGAACTGGGGCAAGGCCTAGATGCTGAAGAGCCTGCACCTGTGGCAGAGCACCAGGAGCTGGCCCCAGGTGAAACCCTTCAGGCCCCAGAGGGGCTTGAGGACTCAGTGGCTACAGGTGAGCCTCCTCCAGGGCCCAGTAACCCTTCGGCCTCTCCTGATCTGCAGAGGCTTAGGGCAGAGAGGCGAAGGGAACTGGTTGCTCCCAGGAGGAGTGCTCGCCTTAAGGCCAGAGGAGGCGGGGCTCCTGGGGGCTGGGACCGCCCCTGGCCTTAGAAGAGGATAAAAGCCCAGTCAGCCCGGTCCCAGGTTGCGGGAGCAACGTCGTTGTTGGCTTTGGACCTTCCTGTGTTTCTGATCCCTGCTTGGCCTCCTGTTCCTGACCATCCGGTGCTCCTGTTCCCTGCTCGGCCTCCTGTTCCTGACCATCCGGTGTTCCTGTTCCCTGCTCGGCCTCCTCTTCCAGCGTTCCTGTTCCCCGCCCGGCTCTCCGCCTCGGACCTCGCCCCTCTTCGTGTGGACTCAGACTACGCTCACGGTACCTTTCCCCCGGGTCCAGCACAGTTTGCTCCCGCCACCCCCCGCACTCCCCCTTCGTTGGGGTGCGTTCGGGAAGAGCCAGAGGCCATGGCTGACCAGGCGGCTGCGCTGGTGGCTTTGGCCCAGAAGAACCAGGCCTTGACTCACACCGTGCAGCAGCTCAGCGACGCGGTTACGGCACTTCAGCAGCGCTTGGAAGCCCTACCGGCTCCTGGGGCCGACGCCCCGGCTCCTGGCAAGTACCCAGTGGCTTTGCCCGAGAAATTTGATGGAGCCCCGGCCAGCTTTCCCATGTTCCTCGCCCAAGCCAAGCTGTATATTCAGGGGCGAGCCCGGAACTTCCCGGACGACCGCACCAAGGTGCACTTTTTGATTAGTTTGTTAAAGGACCAGGCGGCCAAGTGGGCGTTGCCGCTACTCAGGCAAGACTCCCCCTTGCTGGCAGACTATACGGGGTTTTGCGATCTTTTGGAGGCCGCGTTCGGCAACCCCCAGAAAGGGAGTCAAGCCAACCGGGCGATTCGGCAGTTGAAACAGGGCGAGTCCACGGTGGCCGCATATACCACGGAGTTTCGGCTGTTGGCACAGGACTTGACCTGGAACGACTCGGCATTGCGGGACCAGTATCTCGAAGGGCTTTCGGACGAGATACTGGACCAGCTGGCCACAATGGAACGCCCCACCACGCTAGACACTCTCATTCAACGGAGTCTACAGATAGACGACCGGCTGGAGGATCGTCGCCAGGCCCGGGGCCGACGACACCTCCAGTTCTCGGCACCAGTTTCTTCCGGCAGCCCCACGGTCACAACTGAGTTATCGGAGGAGCCTATGCAGCTCGGGGCAGTGCGGCCACGCCTTTCCACCGCAGAGAAGGTGCGGCGTCGGGAGGGGAATCTATGTCTCTACTGTGGCGGAAGTGGACACTACGCTCGGTCCTGCCCTGAGAAACGCCAGCCGCAGGGAAACCGCCAACCCCCAGTAGCTGATGGCCCTAGCTACCGGGGGTCCCAAACAGCGCAGAATGGGCCCGCACCAATGGACTTGCAACATCTTATGGTTCCGGTACGTTTATACCCTCCAGGTGGGCCCTGGATTCTTACCCATGCTTTGGTGGATTCAGGAGCAACCCGTTCTTATATGGACGCTGCTTTTGCTGCCCATCATCAGGTGCCACTTCGGAACAAGCCAGAACCGGTCCAGGTGGAAGCAATTGACGGACGGCTTCTACGTTCAGGAGCCGTTACTCAGGAGACCCAGCCCCTGGTCCTGTGTCTCCAGCAGCACCGGGAGTTGCGAACTTTGGACATTGCCTCTATGCCCCAGTTCCCCCTCGTGCTCGGGATGGACTGGCTGGAAGCTCACAACGTTCAGATTGACTGGGTCAAACGGACTGTGCACTTCCCAGACCCATGTTCCCATGCTCAATCCGAGACGCTGGCGGCCGCGCCCACGGAGGAGGCAGCACCCACGCTCCCAGCCGTGTACCAGGACTACCAGGACGTGTTCGAGGAACGGGGGGCAGACCAGCTGCCGCCGCATCGACCTTTTGACTGCGGCATAGACCTCCAGCCCGGAGCACCCTTACCAGTGAGTCGCTTATATTCTCTAACAGAGCCAGAGCGCGAGGCTTTGCAGGACTTCTTGCGCAAGAACCTGGAGCGTGGGTTCATTAGGCCTTCCACCTCGCCTACCGCGGCACCAGTGCTCTTTGTTAAGAAGAAATGTGGGGAACTTCGCCCTTGCCATGATTACCGAGCCCTGAACAAAATTACCATCCCAGACCGGTACCCCTTGCCCCTTATCTCAGAGTTGCTGGAGCGGGTGCAAGGGGCACAGGTGTTCACCAAGCTGGACCTCCGGGGGGCCTACAACTTGATTCGGATCCGAGCCGGGGATGAGTGGAAGACAGCATTTGGGACCCGGTACGGGCAGTTCGAATACTTGGTTATGCCTTTCGGTTTGTGCAACGCGCCTGCTGTGTTCCAACGCTACATCAACCACGTGTTCCAGGACTTGTTAGACAAGTACGTGGTGGTGTACTTGGATGACATACTGGTTTACTCCCGTGACCCGGCTCACCATGAGGGACATGTCCGGACCGTGCTGCAGCGCTTGCGTGAGCACCGTTTGTACGCAAAGCTCAGCAAGTGCGAGTTCCATCAGCGGACTGTGGACTTCCTTGGACACCGGCTCTCTCCAGATGGGGTGCAGATGGACCCTGGGAAGGTGGCAGCGGTTCGAGAATGGGCGGCACCCCGGAACCGCAAGGACCTACAGCGTTTCCTGGGGTTCGCCAACTACTACCGGACCTTCATCGCAGATTATGCTCATCGCACCACCCCGTTGACCCGGCTACTGCGCCCAAAGACGCCGTTTTCCTGGGACAAGGAGGCAGAGGAGGCGTTTCAGGAGTTGAAGGCCTGTTTCCAGAGGGCGCCAATCTTACAACATCCTGACCCCTCTCGACCCTTTGTGGTGGAGACCGACGCCTCCAGTACGGCTCTCGGTGCCGTCTTGTCTCAACAGAATGGACCTGAAGCGCCACTCTTACCCTGTGCCTTCTATTCCCGCCAGCTCCTACCAGCGGAGCGTAACTATACTGTGTGGGAGCGGGAACTACTGGCCATCAAGGTGGCCTTTGAGGTCTGGCGCCACCATCTTGAGGGGGCACGACATCCGGTGGAGGTGAGAACCGACCACCGGAACCTGGAGTACCTCCAGACCACCCGCAAGCTGAACCAAAGACAGATCCGGTGGGCGTTGTTCTTTTCCCGGTTCCAGTTCCGGATCCGCTACATCCCTAGCTCTCAGAACCAGAAGGCGGATGCCCTGTCCCGGAAACCTGAAGACAACTCAGACACGGTACAGCAAGCAGAACCCACCACGATCCTACCTCCAGCTGCATTCCTGGCCACCCAGGAGGCGGAGCCACTACAGGCTCGGGTGCGGAAACAGCAGCGGGTCGACGCTTGGGCCCAGGAACGACTCCAGGAGCTGGCTGAAGGGTCCAGCCCACAGTATCCGGGGCTGGTCCTGCATCAGGGCCTTCTGCTGCACCACGGTCGTCTGTACATCCCGCCAGGGCCACTGCGGCTGGAGGTTCTCCAGATGGCCCATGATGCCCCAGCAGCGGGGCACTTTGGACGGTATCGGACCACCCATCTGGTCAGTCGTGAGTTTTGGTGGCCCCGCCTGAAGGCTGAC
The DNA here is from genome assembly GCF_964252035.2 of Podarcis erhardii. Lineage (NCBI taxonomy): Eukaryota > Metazoa > Chordata > Lepidosauria > Squamata > Lacertidae > Podarcis > Podarcis erhardii. Next base: position 55,610,437 of record NC_138502.1, on the reverse strand, counting down.
GTGGCTCGATACGTTGCTGGTTGTGATGTCTGCCGGCGCGCCAAGGGCCCTACCGGGCGACCCCCCGGCCTACTTCAGCCATTGCCAGTTCCACCGCGCCCTTGGCACACGGTTTCGTTGGACTTTGTAGTGGACTTACCCCCGTCTCGTGGTTGTACCTGCCTCCTAGTTTTCTCCGACCATTTCACCAAGATGGTGCACTGCGCCCCCTGCCCATCTGTACCCACAGCCAAGGAAACCGCTCAGCTGTACCTTCAGCATGTCTTCCGCCTGCATGGCCTACCTGAGCGCGTGGTGTCCGACCGGGGCGTTCAGTTCACATCCCGGTTCTGGCGAGCATTACACCAGACCCTCGGGACAGAGGTCTGCCTCTCGTCAGCCTACCACCCACAGACCGATGGCCAGACGGAACGGGCGAACGCGGTGCTGGAGCAGTACCTCCGGTGTTACTGCAGCTACCAGCAGGATGACTGGGTCGACCACCTGGCATTGGCGGAGTTCGCCTACAACAACGCGGTGAATGCGTCCACCCAGCAGACCCCGTTCCAGGCCAGTTACGGTTATCATCCACGGCTGTTTCCAGATGTGCTGCCGGCATCCGCGGTCCCGGCGGTGACGGAGTGGCTTCAAGAGCTCCAGTCCCAGCAACAGCTTTTGGTGGAGCAACTGCACCAGGCCAAGGAAGCGTACAAAGCCCAGGCCGACCGCCACCGCCAGGTGGGGCCGGAACTTCGCGTCGGTGACCTGGTTTGGCTCTCCACTCGCCACCTCCACCCCTCTCGACCTTCGCGGAAGTTGGACGCCCGATTCACCGGCCCGTTCCCTATCGTGGACCAAGTCTCTCCTGTGGCATTCCGTCTCCGGTTACCCGCAACCCTGAAGGTTCACCCGGTCTTCCACAGGTCCCTTCTGAGTCCAGTGGCCCCACCCGACGAGTTCCACCCGAACCGTCCCCGACCGCAGCCAGTGTTGGTTCAGGGAGAGCCTGAGTACGAGGTGGAACGCATCCTGGACTCCCGATACCGCAGGGAAAAGCTGCAGTATCTCATTGACTGGAAGGGGTACGGACCGGAGGACCGTTCCTGGGAACCAGCGGCCAACGTCCACGCACCTGCCTGCCTCCGAGAGTTCCATGCGACGTACCCCGGCAAGCCGGGTCCGGACCCTCGGTTGAGGGGGGGGCCTGGGAGGGGGGATGGTGTGATGGCCTGGGATTCCGATTCAGAGGATGAACCAGAGGAATCCCAGCCTGCACAGGAGTCCCCGCCTCCAGGGCCGGCTGAACTGGGGCAAGGCCTAGATGCTGAAGAGCCTGCACCTGTGGCAGAGCACCAGGAGCTGGCCCCAGGTGAAACCCTTCAGGCCCCAGAGGGGCTTGAGGACTCAGTGGCTACAGGTGAGCCTCCTCCAGGGCCCAGTAACCCTTCGGCCTCTCCTGATCTGCAGAGGCTTAGGGCAGAGAGGCGAAGGGAACTGGTTGCTCCCAGGAGGAGTGCTCGCCTTAAGGCCAGAGGAGGCGGGGCTCCTGGGGGCTGGGACCGCCCCTGGCCTTAGAAGAGGATAAAAGCCCAGTCAGCCCGGTCCCAGGTTGCGGGAGCAACGTCGTTGTTGGCTTTGGACCTTCCTGTGTTCCTGATTCCTGCTTGGCCTCCTGTTCCTGACCATCCGGTGCTCCTGTTCCCTGCTCGGCCTCCTGTTCCTGACCATCCGGTGTTCCTGTTCCCTGCTCGGCCTCCTGTTCCAGCGTTCCTGTTCCCCGCCCGGCTCTCCGCCTCGGACCTCGCCCCTCTTCGTGTGGACTCAGACTACGCTCACGGTACCTTTCCCCCGGGTCCAGCACACAGCTGCTTTTTGCTGGCTGAGAGAATGGCTGCTTCTTGAAAACACTGACATGCTGGATCTAGAAGGTTTCAATAATGCATTTGGTTGGCATGCATATTTGTGGTATGATAAGGTAAAAGCACATAAAGCGTTTAAAAACCATATTGTTAGAAAAGCACTGTTCAATGATTGGATAAGATATAAGGATTTGTTAGAAAAGAAAACCCCAAGATGGTTGTCACCAATGGAAGCGAAGGCACAGAAAAAACTCAATATGGAGGACAAATGGCCGAAATATTGGGAAATTTTGGAACAAGATGGTGACAGAATAAAATTGCAGAGCTTTGAAAAATTGAAAAATAAAGTGCGAGATTGGCTCCATTATTACCAAATAATGGAGGCATAAAATTTGGACAAAAAAGTTGGCTTTCAGGTGGAAAAATCAAAATTGGAAACAGAATTGTTAGATCCAAAAACTAAGCATTTGTCAAGAATGTATAACTTGTTGCTGAAATGGAACACTCAGGATGAAATGGTGAAATCTGCTATGATTAAATGGGCACAAGATGTTGGACATAACATAATGATGGCTGACTGGGAACAGTTATGGACCACAGGTATGAAATTTACGACATGTAATGCCCTAAGAGAGAATTTAATGAAAATGATTTACAGGTGGTACATGACACCAGTCAAGCTTGCAAAAAATTATCATTTACCCGACAATAAATGTTGGAAATATAATGGGACTGAAGGTACATTCTATCACCTTTGGTGGACATGCCCAAGGATTAAGACATTCTGGGAAATGATTTATAATGAAATGAAAAAGGTATTCAAATATACCTTCCTGAAGAAACCAGAGGCCTTTCTCCTGGGCATGGTCGGCCAATTGGTGCCAAAGAAGGATAGAACATTTTTAATGTATGCAACAACAGCAGCAAGAATACTCATCGCAAAGTATTGGAAGACACAAGATTTACCCACCCGGGAAGAATGGCAGATGAAGTTGATGGACTACATGGAATTGGTGGAAATGACTGGCAGAATCCGAGACCAGGTAGAAGAGTCGGTGGAAGAAGACTGGAAAAAGTTTAAAGACTATTTACAGAAATCCTGTAAAATTAACGAATGTTAGGAAAATGTTGGAATGAAGTTATATGGCTTTAGTAGAAATGTTATAAGGAACTAAGTACAAATAGATTATTAGTGTATTAAAGGGAAAAATAAGGTTAGAATATGTTAAGATAATTACAGGACAGAAAACAGAGGAAGATGGAAAGGAATTGCTGAAACAATTAACAGAAGTGGAATACAAAAAGGGAGGTGCGAGGAGGTCGCGGAAATAAGTGAATGAAAGATAAGATACTGAATTTATTTGATGTGTTTTAAATTGTGTTTGTTTTGTTAGTTTAGTGTGTTAGTGTTATGTAGTGTTTTTGTATTGTATTGTATTGTATTGTATTGTATTGTTTTTTTATTGTATTGTATTGTTTTTTTATTTGTAGTGTTTAAATTGTTGGAAAAGTAATAAATATTATTTATTTTTTTAAAAAAAGAAAAAAAACACTGACGTGTTGGATCTAGAAGGTTTCAATAATGTTTTTGGTTGGCATGCATATTTGTGGTATGATAAGGTAAAAGCACACAAAGCTTTTAAAAATCATATTGTTAGAAAAGCATTGTTTGATGTTTAGATAAGATATAAGGATTTGTTAGAAAAGAAAACCCCAAGATGGTTGTCACCAATGGAAGCGAAGGCACAGAAAAAAACTCAATATGGAGGACAAATGGCCGAAATATTGGGAAATTTTGGAACAAGATGGAGACAGAATAAAATTGCAGAGTTTTGAAAAATTGAAAAATAAAGTGCGAGATTGGCTCCATTATTATCAAATCATAGAGGCATACAATTTGGACAAAAAAGTTGGCTTCCAGGTGGAAAAATCAAAATTGGAAACAGAATTGTTAGACTCAAAAATCAAGAATTTGTCAAGAATGTATAACTTGCTGTTGAAATGGAACACTCAGGATGAAATGGTGAAATCTGATATCATTAAATGGGCACAAGATGTTGGACACAACATAATGATGGCTGACTGGGAACAGTTATGGACCACAGGCATGAAATTCACAGCATGTAATGCCCTAAGGGAAAACTTAATGAAAATGATTTACAGGTGGTACATGACACCAGTCAAGCTTACAAAAAATTATCATTTACCCGACAATAAATGTTGGAAATGTAATGAGACTGATGGTACATTCTTTCACCTTTGGTGGACATGCCCAAGGATTAAGACATTCTGGGTAATGATTTATAATGAAATGAAAAAGGTATTCAAATATACCTTCCTGAAGAAACCAGAGGCCTTTCTCCTGGGCATGGTTGGCCAATTGGTGCCAAAGAAGGATAGAACATTTTTAATGTATGCAACAACAGCAGCAAGAATACTCATCGCAAAGTATTGGAAGACACAAGATTTACCCACCCGGGAAAAATGGCAGATGAAGTTGATGGACCACATGGAACGGGCGGAGATGACTGGCAGAATCCGAGACCAGGGAGAAGAGTTGGTGGAAGAAGACTGGAAAAAGTTTAAAGATTATTTACGGAAATATTGTGAAATTAATGAATGTTAGGAAAATGTTGGAATGAAGTTATATGGCTTTAGTAGAAATGTTATAAGGAATTAAGTATAAACGGATTAATAGTGTATTAAAGGAAAAAATAAGGTTAGAATGTGTTAAGATAATTATAGGATAGAAAACAGAGGAAGATGGAAAGATGCTGAAACAATTAATAGAAGTGGAATACAAAAAGGGAGGTGTGAGCAGGTCGTGGAAATAAGTGAATGAAAGATAAGATACTGAAATTATTTGATGTGTTTTAAACTGTTTTTGTTTTGTTTTGTTAGTTTAATGTGTTAGTGTTATGTAGTGTTTTTGTATTGTATTGTTTTTCTGTTTTGTAGTGTTTAAATTGTTGGAAAAGTAATAAATATTATATTTTTAAAAAATGAAGAAAGTAGGAAAAACCACTGGGCCGGTAAGATACAATCTAAATCAAATCCCTTATGAATACACAGTGGAAGTGAGGAACAGGTTTAAGGATTTAGATTTGCTGGACAGAGTGCCTGAAGAACTATAGATGGAGGCTCGCAACATTATACAGGAGGCAGCAACGAAAAACATCCCAATGAAAAGGAAATGCAAGAAAGCAAAGTGGCTGTCCAACAAGGCCTTACAAATAGTGGGGGAGAGAAGGCAAGCCAAATGTGAGGGAGATAGTGAAAGATACAGGAAATTGAATGCAGATTTCCAAAAAATAGCAAAGAGAGACAAAAAGGCCTTCTTAAATGAGCAATGCAAAGAAATAGAGGAAAACAACAGAATGGGAAGAACCAGAGATTTGTTCAAGAAAACTGGAGATATGAAAGTAACATTTCGTCCAAAGATTACCATAATAAAGGACAAAAGTGGTAAGGATGCTAGCAAGGTTATGCTTAAAATTCTACAAGGAAGACTCCCAGAAGTGCAGGCTGGATTTAGAAGAGGTAGAGGAACCAAAGACCCAGTTTCAAACATGCGCTGGATTATGAAGAAAGCTAGAGAGTTCCAGAAAGACATCTACTTCTGCTTCATTGACTATGCAAAAGCCTTTGACTGTGTCGACCACAGCAAACTATGGCAAGTTCTTAAAGAAATGGGAGTGCCTGATCACCTCATCTATCTCCTGAGAAATCTCGATTGGTTCAAAATTGGGAAAGGAGTACAACAAGGCTGTATATTGTCTCCCTGCTTATTTAACTTATATGCAGAATTCATCATGTGAAAGGCTGGGTTGGATGAATACCTAGCCGGAATTAAGATTGCCGGAAGAAATATCAACAACCTCAGATATGCAGATGAAACAACACTGATGGCAGAAAGTGTGCAGGAATTAAAGAACCTTTTAATGAGGGTGAAAGAGGAGAGCGCAAAATATGGTCTGAAGCTCAACATCAAAAAAACGAAGATCATGGCCACTGGGCCCATCACCTCCTGGCAAATAGAAGGGGAAGAAATGGAGGCAGTGAGAGATTTTACTTTCTTGGGCTCCATGGTGACAGCAGCCATGAAATTAAAAGCTGGAGAAAGATGGGGAAAGATGGAGGATGCAAGGAGAAGGGGACAACAGGACGAGATGGTGGGACAGTGTTCTTGAAGCTATGATCATGCGGGAGGCAGTGGAAGACAGGAGGGCCTGGCGTGCTCTGCTCCATAGGGTCACGAAGAGTAGGACATGACTAAATGACTAAACAACAAAAATCCATTAGTCTTCAAAGCAGGGGTTGCAAATCTTTGGCTTGTGAGCCAAATTTCAGCCAGCATAGGTCTCAATTTGACATGTAAGGCTCTTTTTTCCAAACCACAAACCTGTCCTATAATATGCGACATCAGGTGTGCCCCACAGTCAGCAGCACAGGTCGTTGAGGCTTTGACAGCTAGAAGGGGCAGCGGCGGCAGCGCAGGTCATCGAGATTTTAACAGCCAGAAGAGGCAGAGGCAGCAGTGCAGGTCATCGAGGCTCTGACAGCCAGAAGAGGCAGAGACAGCAGTGCAGGACGTTGAGGCTTTGACAGCAAGAAGAGGCAGAGGCATCAGGGCAGGTCGTCAAGGCTTTGACAGCCAGAAGAGGCAGAGGCAGCAGTGCAAGTCACCGAGGCTTTGACAGCCAAAAGAGGCAGAGGTAGCAGCACAGCTCGTCGAGGCTTTGAAAGCCAGAAGGGACTGCGGCAGCAGCGCAGGTCTTCGAGGCTTTGACAGCCAGAAGAGGCAGAGGCAGCAGCGCAGGTCGTTGAGGGATTGACAGCCAGAAGGGGCAGAGGCAGCAGCGCAGGTTGTCGAGTCTTTGACAGCCAGAAGAAGCAGAGGAAGCAGCACAGGTCGTCGAGGCTTTGACAGCCAGATGGGACAGTCGCAGCAGCGCAGGTTGTCAAGTCTTTCACAGCGAGAGTAGGCAGAGGCAGCAGCAAAGATCGTCGAGGCTTTGACAGTGAGAAGAGGCGGAGGCAGCAGCACAGGTCGTTGAGGCAGAAGCGTCAGCAGCGCAGGTTGTCAAGGCTTCGACAGCCAGAAGAGTCAGAGGCAGCAGCGTAGATCGTTGAGGCTTTGACAGCCAGAAGGGGCAGCGGCAGCAGCACAGGTCGTCAAGGATATGACAGCCAGGAGAGCAGAGGTAGCAGCGCATATCGTTGAGGCTTTGACAGCCAGGAGGGTCTGTGGCAGCAGCGCAGATCATTGAGGCTTTGACAGCCAGAAAAGGAAGAGGCAGCAGTGCAGGTCGTCGAGGCTTTGACAGCCAGAAGAGGCAGAGGCAGCAGCGATGATCGTTGAGGCTTTGACAGCCATACGGGGCAACAGCAGCTGCACAGATTGTTGAGTCTTTGAAAGCCAGAAAAGCAGAGGCAGCAGCACAGGTCGTTGAGGCTTTGACAGCCAGAAGAGGCAGAGGAAGCAGCGCGGGTCATCGCAGCTTTGACACCCAGAAGAAGCAGAGGCAGCTGCACAGGCCGTCGATTCTTTGACAAGCAGAAGAGGCAGAGGCAGCAGCACAGGTCATTGAGGCTTTGACAGCCAGAAGGGGCAGAGGCAGCAGCACAGGTCGTTGAGGCTTTGACAGCCAGAAGGGGCGGAGGCAGCAGTGCAGGTCGTCGAGTCTTTGACAGCCTGAAGAGGCAGAGGGAACAGCACAGGTTGTCGAGTCTTTGACAGCCAGACGGGGCAGTGGCAGCAGCACAGGTCATCGAGGCTTTGACAGCCAGAAGAGGCAGCAGCGCAGGTTGTTGAGGCTTTGACAGCCAGACGGGGCAGCGGCAGCAGCACAGGTCATTAAGGCTTTAACAGCCAGAAGAGGCAGAGGCAGATGCGCAGGTTGTCGAGTCGTTGACAGCCAGGAGAGGCAGAGGCAGCAGCACAGGTCGTCGAGTCTTTGACAGCCAGACGGGGCAGCGGCAGCAGCACAGGTCATCGAGGCTTTGACAGTGAGAAGGTGCTGCGGCAGCAGCGCAGGTCGTCGAGGCTTTGACAGCCAGAAGAGGCAGAGGCAACAGCGCAGGTCGTCGAGGCTTTGAAAGCCAGAAGAGGCAGAGGCAGCAGCACAGGTCCTCGAGACTTAGACAGCTAGAAGGGGCTGCGGCAGCAGCGCAGGTTGTCGAGTCTTTGACAGCAAGAAGAGGTAGAGGCAGCAGCACAGGTCGTTGAGGATTTGACAGCCAGAAGTGGCAGAGGCAGCAGCACAGGTCGTCGAGGCTTTGACAGCCAGAAGAGGCAGAGGCAGCAGCACAGGTCGTCGAGGCTTTGACAGCCAGAAGAGGCGGAGGCAGCAGTGCAGGTTGTCGAGGCTTTGACAGCCAGAAGAGGCAGAGGCAGCAGCGATGATCGTTGAGGCTTTGACAGCCAGAAGCGACAGAGGCAGCAGCACAGGTTGTTGGGGTTTTGACAGCCAGAAGGGGCAGCGGCAGCAGCGCAGGTCATCGAGGCCTTGACAGCCAGAAGAAGCAGAGGCAGCAGTGCAGGTCACCGAGGCTTTGACAGCCAGAAGAGGCAGAGGCAGCAGCGCAGGTCATCGAGGCTTTGACAGCCAGAAGGGGCTGCAGCAGCAGCAAAGGTCATGCAGGCTTTTAAAGCCAGAAGAAGCAGAGGCAGCAGCACAGGTTGTCGAGTCTTTGACAGTCAGAAGAGGCAGCTGCAGCAGCACAGGTCGTTGAGGCTTTGACAGCCAGAACAGGCAGAGGCAGCAGCGCAGGTCACCGAGGCTTTGACAGCCAGAAGAGGCAGAGGCAGCTGCGCAGGTCATCGAGGCTTTGACAGCCAGAAGGGGCTGCGGCAGCAGCACAGGACATGCAGGCTCTTCAAGCCAGAAGAAGCAGAGGCAGCAGCACAGGTCCTTGAGGCTTTGACAGCCAGAAGACGCAGAGGCAGCAGCATAGGTCCTTGAGGCTTTGACAGCCAGACGACAGTGGCAGCAGCACAGGTCACCGAGGCTTTGACAGCCAGAATAGGCAGAGGCAGCAGCGCAGGTCATCGAGGCTTTGACAGCCGGAAGGGGCTGCGGCAGCAGCAAAAGTCATGTAGGGTTTAAAGCCAGAAGAAGAAGAGGCAGCAGCACAGGTTGTCGAGTCTTTGACAGTCAGAAGAGGTTGCGGCAGCAGCACAGGTCGTTGAGGCTTTGACAGCCAGAAGAGGCAGAGGAAGTAGCGCAGGTTGTCGAGTCTTTGACAGCCAGAAGAGGCAGAGGCAGCATGTCAGGTCGTTGAGTCTTTGACAGCCAGAATAGGCAGAGGCAGCAGTACAGGTCATCGAGGCTTTGACAGCCAGAAGGGGCTGCGGCAGCAGCGCAGGTCATCGAGGCTTTGACAGCCAGAAGGCGCTGCGGCAGCATCACAGGTCGTTGAGGCTTTGACAGCTAGAAGAGGAAGTGGCACCAGCGCAGGTTGTTGAATCTTTGACAGCTAAAAGTGGCAGAGGGAGCAGCAAAGTCCTTGAGGCTTTGACAGTCAGAAGGGGCTGCGGCAGCAGGGCAGGTCGTTGAGGATTTGACAGCCAGACGCGGCAGAGGCAGCAGCACAGGTCATCGAGGCTTTGACAGCCAGAAGGGGCTGCGGCAGCAGCACAGGTCGTTGAGGCTTTCAAAGCTAGAAGAGGAAGAGGCACCAGCGCAGGTTGATGAATCTTTGACAGCTAAAAGTGGCAGAGGGAGCAGCAAAGTCCTTGAGGCTTTGACAGTCAGAAGGGGCTGCGGCAGCAGGGCAGGTCGTTGAGGATTTGACAGCCAGACGGGGCAGAGGCAGCAGCGCACGTCATCGAGGCTTTGACAGCCAGAAGGGGCTGCGGCAGTAGCGCAGGTCGTTGAGGCTTGACAGGCAGAAGGGGCTGCAGAAGCAGCACAGGTCATGCAGGCTCGTAAACCCAGAAGAAGCAGAGGCAGCAGGGCAGGTCATTGAGGCTTTGACAGCCAGAAGAGGCAGAGGCAGCAGCACAGGTCGTTGAGGCTTTGACAGCGAGAAGAGGCAGCGGCAGCAGCAGCAGCACAGGTCGTTGAGGCTTTGACAGCGAGAAGAGGCAGCGGCAGCAGCACAGGTCGTTGAGGCTTTGACAGCTAGAAGATGCAGAGGCACCAGTGCAGGTTGTCGAATCTGTGACAGCCAAAAGAAGCAGAGGCAGCAGCACAGGTCATTGAGGCTTTGACAGCCAGAAGAGGTAGAGGCAGCAGAACAGGTCGTCGAGGCTTTGACAGCCAAAAGAGGCAGAGGCAGCAGCGCAGGTTGTCGAGTCTTTGACAGCCAGACGGGGCAGCGGCAGCAGCACAGGTCATCGAGTCTTTGACAGCCAGATGGAGCTGTGGCAGCCGCACAGGTCATCGAGGCTTTGACAGCCAGAAGAGGCATAGGCAGCAGCGCTGGTTGTCGAATCTTTGACTGCCAAAAGAGGCAGAGGCAGCAGAACAGGTCCTTGAGGCTTTGACAGCAAGACGGGACAGCGGCAGCAGCGCAGGTTGTCGAGGCTTTGACAGCCAGAAGAGGTAGAGGCAGCAGCGCAGGTCATCGAGGCTTTGACAGGCAGAAGAGGCAGAAGAAACAGCGCAGGTTGTCGAATCTTTGACAGCCAAAAGAGGCAGAGGCAGCAGAACAGTTCCTTGAGGCTTTGACAGCAAGACGGGACAGCGGCAGCAGCGCAGGTTGTCGAGGCTTTGACAGCCAGAAGAGGTAGAGGCAGCAGCGCAGGTCATCGAGGCTTTGACAGGCAGAAGAGGCAGAAGAAACAGCGCAGGTTGTCGAATCTTTGACAGCCAAAAGAGGCAGAGGCAGCAGCTCAGGTCCTTGAGGCTTTGACAGCCAGACGGGACAGCGGCAGCAGCACAGGTCACCAAGGCTTTGAGAGCCAGAAGAGGCAGAGGCAGCAGCGCAGGTCATCGAGGCTTTGACAGCCAGAAGAGGCAGCGGCAGCAGCAGAGGTCGTTGAGGCTTTGACAGCTAGAAGACGCAGAGGCACCAGTGCAGGTTGTCGAAACTGTGACAGCCAAAAGAGGCAGAGGCAGCAGCACAGGTCATCGAGGCTTTGACAGCCAGACGGGGAAGATGCAGCAGCGCAGGTCATCAAGGCTTTGACAACCAGAAGAGGCGGAGGCAGCAGTGCAGGTTGTCGAGGCTTTGACAGCCAGAAGAGGCAGAGGCAGCAGCGCAGGCCATCGAGGCTTTGACAGCCAGAAGAGGCAGAGGCAGCAGCGCTGGTCGTTGAGGCTTTGACAGCCAGAAGAGGCAAAGGCAGCAGCACAGGTCATCGAGGCTTTGACAGCCAGAAGGGGCTGCGGCAGCAGCGCAGGTCGTCGAGGCTTTGACAGCCAGACGGGACAGCGACAGCAGCACAGGTCGTCGAAGCTTTGACAGCCAGAAGAGGCAGAGGCAGCAGCGCAGGTTGTCGAGTCTTTGACAGCCAGTAGAGGCAGAGGCAGCAGTGCAGGTTGTCGAGTCTTTTACAGCCAGAAGAGGCATAGGCAGCAGCGCAAGTCGTCGAGGCTTTGACAGCCAGACGGGGCAGTGGCAGCAGCACAGGTCGTTGAGGCTTTGAAAGCCAGAAGGGGCAGAGGCAGCAGCACAGGTCGTCGAGTCTTTGACAGCCAGAAGGGGCTGCGGCATGAGCGCTGGTCGTTGAGCCTTTAACAGCCAGACGGGGCAGCGACAGCAGCACAGGTCATCGAGGCTTTGACAGCCAGACGGGGAAGAGGCGGCAGCACAGGTCATCGAGGTTTTTCACAGCCAGAAGTGGCAGAGGCAGCAGCACAGGTTGTCGAGTCTTTGACAGCCAGAAGGGGCTGCGGCAGCAGCGCAGGTCATCAAGGCTTTGACAGCCAGAAGAGGCTGCGGTAGCAGCACAGGTCATCGAGGCTTTGACAGCGAGAAGTGGCTGCGGCAACAGCACAGGTTGTCAATTCTTTGACAGCCAGAAGAGGCAGAGACAGCAGCAAAGGTCATGGCGGCTTTGAAAGCCAGAAGAGGCAGAGGCAGCAGCACAGGTCATCGAGGCTTTGACAGCCAGAAGAGGCAGAGGCAGCAGCACAGGTCTTTGAGTCTTTGACAGCCAGAAGGGGCTGTGGCAGAGGCAGCATCACAGGTCGTCGAGGGTTTGACAGCCAGAAGGGGAGGTCGCAACAGCGCAGGTTGTCGAGTCTTTGACAGCCAGAAGTGGCAGAGGCAGTAGCGCAAGTTGTCGAAACTTTGAAAGCCAGAAGGGGCTGTGGCGGAAGCACAGGTCATCGAGGCTTTAACAGCCAGAAGAAGGAGAGGCAGTAGCACAGGTTGTCGAGTATTAGACAGCCAGAAGAGGCAGAGGCAGCAGCACAGGTCGTCGAGGCTTTGACAGGCAGAAGAGGCAGCGGCACCAGCACAGGTCGTCGAGGCTTTGACAGCCAGAAGAGGCAGCGGCACCAGCACAGGTCGTCGAGGCTTTGACAGCCAGGAGACGCATAGCAGCAGCACAGGTCGTTGAGTCTTTGACAGCCAGAAGGGGCTGTGGCAGAGGCAGCATCACAGGTCGTTGAGGGATTGGCAGCCAGAAGGGGCGGTCGCAGCAGGGCAGGTTGTCGAGTCTTTGACAGTCAGTAGAGGAAGAGGCAGCACCGCAGGTCATCGATGCTTTGACAGTCAGAAGGGGCTGCGGCAGCAGCGCAGGTCATCAGGGCTTTGACAGCCAGAAGGGGCTGTGGTAGCAGCACAGGTCATGCAGGCTTTTAAAGCCAGAAGAAGTAGAGGCAGCAGCACAGGTTGTCGAGTCTTTGACAGCCAGAAGAGGCTGTGGCAGAGGCAGCAGCACAGGTCGTCGAGGCTTTGAGAGCCAGAAGTGGCAGTCGCAGTAGCGCAGGTTGTCGAGTCTTTGACAAGCAGAAGAGGCAGAGGCAGCAGCACAGGTTGTCGAGTTTTTGACAGCCAGAAGAGGCAGAGGCAGCACCGCAGGCCATCGAGGCTTTGACAGCCAGAAGACGCAGACGCAGCACCGCAGGTCATCGATGCTTTGACAGTCAGAAGGGGCTGCAGCAGCAGCGCAGGTCATCGAGGCTTTGACAGCCTGAAGGGGCTGCGGCAGCAGCACAGGTCATGCAGGCTTTTAAAGACAGAAGAAGCAGAGGCAGCAGCACAGGTTGTCGAGTCTTTGACAGCCAGAAGAGGCAGAGGCAGCAGCGCAGGTTGTTGAGGCGTTGACAGCTAGAAGACGCAGAGGCACCAGTGCAGGTTGTCGAAACTGTGACAGCCAAAAGAGGCAGAGGCAGCAGCACAGGTCATCGAGGCTTTGACAGCCAGACGGGGAAGATGCAGCAGCGCAGGTCATCAAGGCTTTGACAACCAGAAGAGGCAGAGGCAGCAGTGCAGGTTGTCGAGGCTTTGACAGCCAGAAGAGGCAGAGGCAGCAGCGCAGGCCATCGAGGCTTTGACAGCCAGAAGAGGCAGAGGCAGCAGCGCTGGTCGTTGAGGCTTTGACAGCCAGAAGAGGCAAAGGCAGCAGCACAGGTCATCGAGGCTTTGACAGCCAGAAGGGGCTGCGGCAGCAGCGCAGGTCATCGAGGCTTTGACAGCCAGACGGGACAGCGACAGCAGCACAGGTCGTCGAAGCTTTGACAGCCAGAAGAGGCAGAGGCAGCAGCGCAGGTTGTCGAGTCTTTGACAGCCAGTAGAGGCAGAGGCAGCAGTGCAGGTTATCGAGTCTTTTACAGCCAGAAGAGGCATAGGCAGCAGCGCAAGTCGTCGAGGCTTTGACAGCCAGACGGGGCAGTGGCAGCAGCACAGGTCGTTGAGGCTTTGAAAGCCAGAAGGGGCAGAGGCAGCAGCACAGGTCGTCGAGTCTTTGACAGCCAGAAGGGGCTGCGGCATGAGCGCTGGTCGTTGAGCCTTTAACAGCCAGACGGGGCAGCGACAGCAGCACAGGTCATCGAGGCTTTGACAGCCAGACGGGGAAGAGGCGGCAGCACAGGTCATCGAGGTTTTTCACAGCCAGAAGTAGCAGAGGCAGCAGCACAGGTTGTCGAGTCTTTGACAGCCAGAAGGGGCTGCGGCAGCAGCGCAGGTCATCAAGGCTTTGACAGCCAGAAGAGGCTGCGGTAGCAGCACAGGTCATCGAGGCTTTGACAGCGAGAAGTGGCTGCGGCAACAGCACAGGTTGTCAATTCTTTGACAGCCAGAAGAGGCAGAGACAGCAGCAAAGGTCATGGCGGCTTTGAAAGCCAGAAGAGGCAGAGGCAGCAGCACAGGTCATCGAGGCTTTGACAGCCAGAAGAGGCAGAGGCAGCAGCACAGGTCTTTGAGTCTTTGACAGCCAGAAGGGGCTGTGGCAGAGGCAGCATCACAGGTCGTCGAGGGTTTGACAGCCAGAAGGGGAGGTCGCAACAGCGCAGGTTGTCGAGTCTTTGACAGCCAGAAGTGGCAGAGGCAGTAGCGCAAGTTGTCGAAACTTTGAAAGCCAGAAGGGGCTGTGGCGGAAGCACAGGTCATCGAGGCTTTAACAGCCAGAAGAAGGAGAGGCAGTAGCACAGGTTGTCGAGTATTAGACAGCCAGAAGAGGCAGAGGCAGCAGCACAGGTCGTCGAGGCTTTGACAGGCAGAAGAGGCAGCGGCACCAGCACAGGTCGTTGAGGCTTTGACAGCTAGAAGAGGCAGAGGCACCAGCGCAGGTTGTTGAGGCGTTGACAGCTAGAAGACGCAGAGGCACCAGTGCAAGTTGTCGAAACTGTGACAGCCAAAAGAGGCAGAGGCAGCAGCACAGGTCATCGAGGCTTTGACAGCCAGACGGGGAAGATGCAGCAGCGCAGGTCATCAAGGCTTTGACAACCAGAAGAGGCGGAGGCAGCAGTGCAGGTTGTCGAGGCTTTGACAGCCAGAAGAGGCAGAGGCAGCAGCGCAGGCCATCGAGGCTTTGACAGCCAGAAGAGGCAGAGGCAGCAGCGCTGGTCGTTGAGGCTTTGACAGCCAGAAGAGGCAAAGGCAGCAGCACAGGTCATCGAGGCTTTGACAGCCAGAAGGGGCTGCGGCAGCAGCGCAGGTCGTCGAGGCTTTGACAGCCAGACGGGACAGCGACAGCAGCACAGGTCGTCGAAGCTTTGACAGCCAGAAGAGGCAGAGGCAGCAGCGCAGGTTGTCGAGTCTTTGACAGCCAGTAGAGGCAGAGGCAGCAGTGCAGGTTGTCGAGTCTTTTACAGCCAGAAGAGGCATAGGCAGCAGCGCAAGTCGTCGAGGCTTTGACAGCCAGACGGGGCAGTGGCAGCAGCACAGGTCGTTGAGGCTTTGAAAGCCAGAAGGGGCAGAGGCAGCAGCACAGGTCGTCGAGTCTTTGACAGCCAGAAGGGGCTGCGGCATGAGCGCTGGTCGTTGAGCCTTTAACAGCCAGACGGGGCAGCGACAGCAGCACAGGTAATCGAGGCTTTGACAGCCACACGGGGAAGAGGCGGCAGCACAGGTCATCGAGGTTTTTCACAGCCAGAAGTGGCAGGTCACCAAGGCTTTGAGAGCCAGAAGAGGCAGAGTCAGCTGCGCAGGTCGTCGAGGCTTTCACAGCCAGCAGACGCAGAGGCAGCAGCGCAGGTCATCAAGGCTTTGACAGCCAGAAGAGGCTGCGGTAGCAGCACAGGTCATCGAGGCTTTGACAGCGAGAAGTGGCTGCGGCAATAGCACAGGTTGTCAATTCTTTGACAGCCAGAAGAGGCAGAGACAGCAGCAAAGGTCATGGCGGCTTTGAAAGCCAGAAGAGGCAGAGGCAGCAGCACAGGTCATCGAGGCTTTGACAGCCAGAAGAGGCAGAGGCAGCAGCACAGGTCTTTGAGTCTTTGACAGCCAGAAGGGGCTGTGGCAGAGGCAGCATCACAGGTCGTCGAGGGTTTGACAGCCAGAAGGGGAGGTCGCAACAGCGCAGGTTGTCGAGTCTTTGACAGCCAGAAGTGGCAGAGGCAGTAGCGCAAGTTGTCGAAACTTTGAAAGCCAGAAGGGGCTGTGGCGGAAGCACAGGTCATCGAGGCTTTAACAGCCAGAAGAAGGAGAGGCAGTAGCACAGGTTGTCGAGTATTAGACAGCCAGAAGAGGCAGAGGCAGCAGCACAGGTCGTCGAGGCCTTGACAGGCAGAAGAGGCAGCGGCACCAGCACAGGTCGTCGAGGCTTTGACAGCCAGAAGAGGCAGCGGCACCAGCACAGGTCGTCGAGGCTTTGACAGCCAGGAGAGGCATAGCAGCAGCACAGGTCGTTGAGTCTTTGACAGCCAGAAGGGGCTGTGGCAGAGGCAGCATCACAGGTCGTTGAGGGATTGGCAGCCAGAAGGGGCGTCGCAGCAGGGCAGGTTGTCGAGTCTTTGACAGTCAGTAGAGGAAGAGGCAGCACCGCAGGTCATCGATGCTTTGACAGTCAGAAGGGGCTGCGGCAGCAGCGCAGGTCATCAGGGCTTTGACAACCAGAAGAGGCGGAGGCAGCAGTGCAGGTTGTCGAGGCTTTGACAGCCAGAAGAGGCAGAGGCAGCAGCACAGGTTGTCGAGTCTTTGACAGCCAGAAGAGGCAGAGGCAGCAGCGCAGGTTGTTGAGGCGTTGACAGCTAGAAGACGCAGAGGCACCAGTGCAGGTTGTCGAAACTGTGACAGCCAAAAGAGGCAGAGGCAGCAGCACAGGTCATCGGGGCTTTGACAGCCAGACGGGGAAGATGCAGCAGCGCAGGTCATCAAGGCTTTGACAACCAGAAGAGGCAGAGGCAGCAGTGCAGGTCATCGAGGCTTTGACAGCCAGAAGGGGCTGCGGCAGCAGCGCAGGTCGTCGAGGCTTTGACAGCCAGACGGGACAGCGACAGCAGCACAGGTCGTCGAAGCTTTGACAGCCAGAAGAGGCAGAGGCAGCAGCGCAGGTTGTCGAGTCTTTGACAGCCAGTAGAGGCAGAGGCAGCAGTGCAGGTTGTCGAGTCTTTTACAGCCAGAAGAGGCATAGGCAGCAGCGCAAGTCGTCGAGGCTTTGACAGCCAGACGGGGCAGTGGCAGCAGCACAGGTCATCAAGGCTTTGACAGCCAGAAGAGGCTGCGGTAGCAGCACAGGTCATCGAGGCTTTGACAGCGAGAAGTGGCTGCGGCAACAGCACAGGTTGTCAATTCTTTGACAGCCAGAAGAGGCAGAGACAGCAGCAAAGGTCATGGCGGCTTTGAAAGCCAGAAGAGGCAGAGGCAGCAGCACAGGTCATCGAGGCTTTGACAGCCAGAAGAGGCAAAGGCAGCAGCACAGGTCTTTGAGTCTTTGACAGCCAGAAGGGGCTGTGGCAGAGGCAGCATCACAGGTCGTCGAGGGTTTGACAGCCAGAAGTGGCAGAGGCAGTAGCGCAAGTTGTCGAAACTTTGAAAGCCAGAAGGGGCTGTGGCGGAAGCACAGGTCATCGAGGCTTTAACAGCCAGAAGAAGGAGCGGCAGTAGCACAGGTTGTCGAGTATTAGACAGCCAGAAGAGGCAGAGGCAGCAGCACAGGTCGTCGAGGCTTTGACAGGCAGAAGAGGCAGCGGCACCAGCACAGGTCGTCGAGGCTTTGACAGCCAGGAGAGGCATAGCAGCAGCACAGGTCGTTGAGTCTTTGACAGCCAGAAGGGGCTGTGGCAGAGGCAGCATCACAGGTCGTTGAGGGATTGGCAGCCAGAAGGGGCGGTCGCAGTAGGGCAGGTTGTCGAGTCTTTGACAGTCGGTAGAGGAAGAGGCAGCACCGCAGGTCATCGATGCTTTGACAGTCAGAAGGGGCTGCGGTAGCAGCACAGGTCATGCAGGCTTTTAAAGCCAGAAGAAGTAGAGGCAGCAGCACAGGTTGTCGAGTCTTTGACAGCCAGAAGAGGCTGTGGCAGAGGCAGCATCACAGGTCGTCGAGCGATTGACAGCCAGAAGTGGCAGAGGCAGCAGCACAGGTCGTCGAGGCTTTGACAGCCAGAAGTGGCAGTCGCAGTAGCGCAGGTTGTCGAGTCTTTGACAAGCAGAAGAGGCAGAGGCAGCAGCACAGGTTGTCGAGTTTTTGACAGCCAGAAGAGGCAGAGGCAGCACCGCAGGCCATCGAGGCTTTGACAGCCAGAAGACGCAGACGCAGCACCGCAGGTCATCGATGCTTTGACAGTCAGAAGGGGCTGCGGTAGCAGCACAGGTCATGCAGGCTTTTAAAGACAGAAGAAGCAGAGGCAGCAGCACAGGTTGTCGAGTCTTTGACAGCCAGACGGGGAAGATGCAGCAGCGCAGGTCATCAAGGCTTTGACAACCAGAAGAGGCAGAGGCAGCAGTGCAGGTTGTCGAGGCTTTGACAGCCAGAAGAGGCAGAGGCAGCAGCGCAGGCCATTGAGGCTTTGACAGCCAGAAGAGGCAGAGGCAGCAGCGCTGGTCGTTGAGGCTTTGACAGCCAGAAGAGGCAAAGGCAGCAGCACAGGTCATCGAGGCTTTGACAGCCAGAAGGGGCTGCGGCAGCAGCGCAGGTCGTCGAGGCTTTGACAGCCAGACGGGACAGCGACAGCAGCACAGGTCGTCGAAGCTTTGACAGCCAGTAGAGGCAGAGGCAGCAGTGCAGGTTGTCGAGTCTTTTACAGCCAGAAGAGGCATAGGCAGCAGCGCAAGTCGTCGAGGCTTTGACAGCCAGACGGGGCAGTGGCAGCAGCACAGGTCATCAAGGCTTTGACAGCCAGAAGAGGCTGCGGTAGCAGCACAGGTCATCGAGGCTTTGACAGCGAGAAGTGGCTGCGGCAACAGCACAGGTTGTCAATTCTTTGACAGCCAGAAGAGGCAGAGACAGCAGCAAAGGTCATGGCGGCTTTGAAAGCCAGAAGAGGCAGAGGCAGCAGCACAGGTCATCGAGGCTTTGACAGCCAGAAGAGGCAGAGGCAGCAGCACAGGTCTTTGAGTCTTTGACAGCCAGAAGGGGCTGTGGCAGAGGCAGCATCACAGGTCGTCGAGGGTTTGACAGCCAGAAGTGGCAGAGGCAGTAGCGCAAGTTGTCGAAACTTTGAAAGCCAGAAGGGGCTGTGGCGGAAGCACAGGTCATCGAGGCTTTAACAGCCAGAAGAAGGAGCGGCAGTAGCACAGGTTGTCGAGTATTAGACAGCCAGAAGAGGCAG
The DNA here is from genome assembly GCF_964252035.2 of Podarcis erhardii. NCBI lineage: Eukaryota > Metazoa > Chordata > Lepidosauria > Squamata > Lacertidae > Podarcis > Podarcis erhardii. The sequence continues at coordinate 55,591,491 of NC_138502.1, read as the reverse complement.
AGGCAGCAGCACAGGTCGTCGAGGCTTTGACAGGCAGAAGAGGCAGCGGCACCAGCACAGGTCGTCGAGGCTTTGACAGCCAGGAGAGGCATAGCAGCAGCACAGGTCGTTGAGTCTTTGACAGCCAGAAGGGGCTGTGGCAGAGGCAGCATCACAGGTCGTTGAGGGATTGGCAGCCAGAAGGGGCGGTCGCAGTAGGGCAGGTTGTCGAGTCTTTGACAGTCGGTAGAGGAAGAGGCAGCACCGCAGGTCATCGATGCTTTGACAGTCAGAAGGGGCTGTGGTAGCAGCACAGGTCATGCAGGCTTTTAAAGCCAGAAGAAGTAGAGGCAGCAGCACAGGTTGTCGAGTCTTTGACAGCCAGAAGAGGCTGTGGCAGAGGCAGCATCACAGGTCGTCGAGCGATTGACAGCCAGAAGTGGCAGAGGCAGCAGCACAGGTCGTCGAGGCTTTGACAGCCAGAAGTGGCAGTCGCAGTAGCGCAGGTTGTCGAGTCTTTGACAAGCAGAAGAGGCAGAGGCAGCAGCACAGGTTGTCGAGTTTTTGACAGCCAGAAGAGGCAGAGGCAGCACCGCAGGCCATCGAGGCTTTGACAGCCAGAAGACGCAGACGCAGCACCGCAGGTCATCGATGCTTTGACAGTCAGAAGGGGCTGCGGTAGCAGCACAGGTCATGCAGGCTTTTAAAGACAGAAGAAGCAGAGGCAGCAGCACAGGTTGTCGAGTCTTTGACAGCCAGAAGAGGCAGAGGCAGCAGCGCAGGTCATCGAGGCTTTGACACCCAGAAGAAGCAGAGGCACCAGCACAGGTCGTCGAGGCTTTGACAGCCAGAAGAGGCAGAGGCAGCAGCACAGGTCGTCGAGGCTTTGACAGCCAGAAGAAGCAGAGGCAGCAGCACAGGTTGTCGAGTTTTTGACAGCCAGAAGAGGCAGAGGCAGCATTGCAGGTCATCGATGCTTTGACAGCTAGAAGGGGCTGCGGCAGCAGCGCAGGTCACCGAGGCTTTGACAGCCAGATGGGGCTGCGGCAGCAGCACAGGTCATGCAGGCTTTTAAAGCCAGAAGAAGCAGAGGCAGCAGCACAGGTTGTCGAGTCTTCGATAGCCAGACGGGGCAGTCGCAGCAGCACATGTCGTTGAGGCTTTGACAGCCAGAAGGGGCAGTCGCAGCAGCACAGCTCGTTGAGGCTTTGACAGCCAGAAGGGGCAGAGGCAGCAGCGCAGGTTGTCGAGTCTTTGACAGCCAGAAGAGGAAGAGGCAGCAGCGCAGGTCATAAAGGCTTTGACAGCCAGAAGAGGCAGAGGCAGCAGCGCAGGTCATCGAGGCTTTGACACCCAGAAGAAGCAGAGTCAGCTGCGCAGGTCGTCGAGGCTTTCACAGCCAGCAGACGCAGAGGCAGCAGCACAGGTCGTCGAGGCTTTGACAGCCAGAAGTGGCAGTCGCAGCAGCGCAGCTTGTCAAGTCTTTGAAAAGCAGAAGAGGCAGAGGCAGCAGCGCAGGTCATCGAGGCTTTGACACCCAGAAGAAGCAGAGGCACCAGCACAGGTCGTCGAGGCTTTGACAGCCAGAAGAGGCAGAGGCAGCAGCACAGGTCGTCGAGGCTTTGACAGCCAGAAGAAGCAGAGGCAGCAGCACAGGTTGTCGAGTTTTTGACAGCCAGAAGAGGCAGAGGCAGCAGCGCTGGTCGTTGATACTTTGACAGCCAGAAGAGGCGGAGGCAGCAGCGCAGGTCATCGAGGCTTTGACAGCCAGATGGGTCGTCTAGGCTTTGACAGCCAGAAGGGGCAGTCGCAGGAGCGCAGGTTGTCGAGTCTTCGACAGCCAGAAGAGGCAGAGGCAGCAGCGCAGGTCATCGATGCTTTGACAGTCAGAAGGGGCTGCGGTAGCAGCGCAGGTCATCGAGGCTTCGACAGCCCGAAGTGGCTGCGGCAGGTCATGCAGGCTTTTAAAGCCAGAAGAAGCAGAGGCAGCAGCACAGGTTGTTGAGTCTTTGAAAGCCAGAAGAGGCAGAGGCAGCAGCGCAGGTCATCGAGGCTTTGACACCCAGAAGAAGCAGAGGCACCAGCACAGTTCGTCGAGGCTTTGACAGCCAGAAGAGGCAGAGGCAGCAGCACAGGTCGTCGAGGCTTTGACAGCCAGAAGTAGCTGTCGCAGCAGCGCAGTTTGTTGAGTCTTTGACAAGCAGAAGAGGCAGAGGCAGCAGCACAGGTCGTCGAGGCTTTGACAGCCAGAAGAAGCAGAGGCAGCAGCACAGGTTGTCGAGTTTTTGACAGCCAGAAGAGGCAGAGGCAGCAGCGCTGGTCGTTGATATGACAGCCAGAAGGGGCTGCGGCAGCAGCGCAGGTCATCGAGTCTTTGACAGCAAGATGGGGCTGCGGCAGCAGCACAGGTTGTTGAGGCTTTGATAGCCAGACGGGGCAGTCACAGCAGCACATGTCGTTGAGGCTTTGACAGCCAGAAGGGGCAATCGCAGCAGCACAGCTCGTTGAGGCTTTGACAGCGAGAAGGGGCAGAGGCAGCAGTGCAGGTCGTTGAGGCTTTGACAGCCAGAAGAGGCAGCGGAAGCAGCACAGGTCGTTGAGGCTTTGACAGCCAGTAGAGGCAGAGGCAGCAGTGCAGGTTGTCGAGTCTTTGAAAGCCAGAAAGGGAAAGAGGCAGCAGCACAGGTCGTTGAGGCTTTCACACCCAGAAGAAGCAGAGGCAGCTGTGCAGGTGGTCGAGGCTTTGACAGCCAGAAGAGGCAGAGGCAGCAGAACAGTTCGTCTAGGCTTTGCCAGCCAGAAGGGGCAGTCGCAGGAGCGCAGGTTGTCGAGTCTTCGACAGCCAGAAGAGGCAGAGGCAGTAGCGCAGGTCATCGAGGCTTTGACAGCGAGAAAGGGCTGCGGCAGCAGCACAAGTTGTCGATTCTTTGACAGCCACAAGAGGCGGACACAGCAGTGCAGGTCATTGAGGCTTTGACAGCCAGACGGGACAGCGGCAGCTGCACAAGTCACCGAGGCTTTGACAGCCAGAAGAGGCAGAGGCAACAGCGTAGGTTGTCGAGTCTTTGAAAGCCAGAAGAGGCAGAAGCAGCAGCACAGGTCGTTGAGGCTTTCACACCCAGAAGAAGCAGAGGCAGCTGTGCAGGTGGTCAAGGCTTTGACAGCCAGACGGGACAGCGGCAGCAGCACAGGTCACCGAGGCTTTGACAGCCAGAAGAGGCAGAGGCAGCAGCGCATGTTGTCGAGTCTTTGACAGCCAGAAGCGGCTGCAGCAGAGGCAGCATAACAGGTCGTCGAAGGTTTGACAGCCAGATGGGCTGTCGCAGCAGCGCTGGTTGTCGATTCTTTGACAGCCTGAAGGAGCATAAGCAGCAGCGAATGTCGTCGAGTCTTAGAAAGCCAGAAGAGGCAGAGGCAGCAGCGCAGGTCATCGAGGCTTTGACAGCCAGAAGAAGCAGAGGCAGCAGCACAGGTTGTCGAGTCTGTGACAGCCAGAAGAGGCAGAGTCACCATTGCAGGTCATCGAGGCTTTGACAGCCAGAAGAGGCTGCGGTAGCAGCACAGGTCGTTGAGGCTTTGACAGCCAGACGGGACAGCAGCAGCAGCACAGGTCACCGAGACTTTGACAGCCAGAAGAGGCAGAGACAGCACCACAGGTCGTCGCGGCTTTGACAGCCAGAAGGGGCTGCGGCAGCAGTGCACGTCATCGCGGCTTTGACAGCCAGAAGAGGCGGAGGGAGCATCGCAGGTCATCGAGGCTTTGACAGCCAGAAGAGGCAGCTTCAGCAGCACAGGTCGTCAAATCTTTGACAGCCAGAAGGTGCGGAGGGAGCATCGCAGGTCATCAAGGCTTTGACAGCCAGACGGGGCAGTGGCAGCCGCACAGGTCATCGAATCTTTGACAGCTGGAAGGGGTTGCGGTGGCAGCGCTGGTCGTTGATACTTTGAAAGCCAGACGGGGCAGCGGCAGCAGCGCAAGTCATCGAGGCTTTGACTGCCAGAAGGGGCTGCGGCAGCAGCGCAGGTCATCGAGACTTTGACAGCCAGAAGAGGCAGAGGCAGCAGCGCAGGTCATTGAGACTTTGACAGCCAGAAGGGGCGGAGGCAGCAGCGCAGGTCATCGAGACTTTGACAGCAAGAAGGGGCGAAGGCAGCAGCAAAGGTCATCGAGGCTTTGACAGCCAGAAGAGGCAGAGTCAGCAGCGCAGGTCATCGAGGCTTTTACAGCCAGAAGAAGCAGAGGCAGCAGCACAGATTGTCGACGCTTTGACAGCCAGAAGGGGCAGTCGCAGGAGCGCAGGTCGTCGAGGCTTTGACAGCCAGAAGGGTCTGCGGCAGCAGCACAGGTCTTCGAGGCTTTGACAGCCAGAATGGGCAGAGGCAGCAGCACAGGTTGTCGAGTCTTTTACAGCCAGAAGAGGCAGAGGCAGCAGCACAGGTCGTTGATGTTTTGACAGCCAGAAGAGGCAGAGGCAGCAGCACAGGCTGTCAATTCTTTGACAGCCAGAAGAGGCAGAGGCAGCAGCACAGGTTCTCGAGGCTTTGACAGCCAGAAGGGGCTGCGGCAGCAGCGCAGGTCATTGAGGCTTTGACAGCCAGACGGGGCAGCGGCACCAGCGCAGGTTGTCGAGTCTTTGACAGCGGGAAGAGGCAGAGGCAGCAGCACATGTCGTTGAGGCTTTGACATCCAGAGGGGCAGCGGCAGCAGCACAGGTCATCGAGGCTTTGACAGCCAGAAGAGGCAGAGGCAGCAGTGCAGGTTGTCGAATATTTGACAGCCAGAAGGGGCTGCGGCGGCAGCGCTGGTCGTTGAGGCTTTGACAGGCAGGCGGGGCAGCGGCAGCAGCACAGGTCGTCGAGTCTTTGGCAGCCAGAAGAGCCAAAGGCAGCAGCGCAGGTCATCAAGGCTTTGACAGACAGAAGAGGCAGAGGCAGCAGCGCAGGTTGTCGAGTCTGTGACAGCCAGAAGAGGCAGAGTCACCATCGCAGGTCATCGAGGCTTTGACAACCAGAAGAGGCAGAGGCAGCAGCGCAGGTCATTGAGACTTTGACAGCCAGAAGGGGCGGAGGCAGCAGCGCAGGTCATCGAGACTTTGACAGCAAGAAGGGGCGAAGGCAGCAGCAAAGGTCATCGAGGCTTTGACAGCCAGAAGAGGCAGAGTCAGCAGCGCAGGTCATCGAGGCTTTTACAGCCAGAAGAAGCAGAGGCAGCAGCACAGATTGTCGACGCTTTGACAGCCAGAAGGGGCAGTCGCAGGAGCGCAGGTCGTCGAGGCTTTGACAGCCAGAAGGGTCTGCGGCAGCAGCACAGGTCTTCGAGGCTTTGACAGCCAGAATGGGCAGAGGCAGCAGCGCAGGTTGTCGAGTCTTTTACAGCCAGAAGAGGCAGAGGCAGCAGCACAGGCTGTCAATTCTTTGACAGCCAGAAGAGGCAGAGGCAGCAGCACAGGTTCTCGAGGCTTTGACAGCCAGAAGGGGCTGCGGCAGCAGCGCAGGTCGTTGAGGCTTTGACAGCCAGACGGGGCAGCGGCACCAGCGCAGGTTGTCGAGTCTTTGACAGCGGGAAGAGGCAGAGGCAGCAGCACATGTCGTTGAGGCTTTGACATCCAGAGGGGCAGCGGCAGCAGCACATGTCATCGAGGCTTTGACAGCCAGAAGAGGCAGAGGCAGCAGTGCAGGTTGTCGAATATTTGACAGCCAGAAGGGGCTGCGGCGGCAGCGCTGGTCGTTGAGGCTTTGACAGGCAGGCGGGGCAGCGGCAGCAGCACAGGTCGTCGAGTCTTTGGCAGCCAGAAGAGCCAAAGGCAGCAGCGCAGGTCATCAAGGCTTTGACAGACAGAAGAGGCAGAGGCAGCAGCGCAGGTTGTCGAGGCATTGACAGCCAGAAGAGGCAGCTTCAGCAGCACAGGTCGTCAAATCTTTGACAGCCAGAAGGTGCGGAGGGAGCATCGCAGGTCATCAAGGCTTTGACAGCCAGACGGGGCAGTGGCAGCCGCACAGGTCGTCGAATCTTTGACAGCTGGAAGGGGCTGCGGCGGCAGCGCTGGTCGTTGATACTTTGAAAGCCAGACGGGGCAGCGGCAGCAGCGCAAGTCATCGAGGCTTTGACTGCCAGAAGGGGCTGCGGCAGCAGCGCAGGTCATCGAGACTTTGACAGCCAGAAGAGGCAGAGGCAGCAGCGCAGGTCATTGAGACTTTGACAGCCAGAAGGGGCGGAGGCAGCAGCGCAGGTCATCGAGACTTTGACAGCAAGAAGGGGCGAAGGCAGCAGCAAAGGTCATCGAGGCTTTGACAGCCAGAAGAGGCAGAGTCAGCAGCGCAGGTCATCGAGGCTTTTACAGCCAGAAGAAGCAGAGGCAGCAGCACACATTGTCGACGCTTTGACAGCCAGAAGGGGCAGTCGCAGGAGCGCAGGTCGTCGAGGCTTTGACAGCCAGAAGGGTCTGCGGCAGCAGCACAGGTCTTCGAGGCTTTGACAGCCAGAATGGGCAGAGGCAGCAGCGCAGGTTGTCGAGTCTTTTACAGCCAGAAGAGGCAGAGGCAGCAGCACAGGTCGTTGATGTTTTGACAGCCAGAAGAGGCAGAGGCAGCAGCACAGGCTGTCAATTCTTTGACAGCCAGAAGAGGCAGAGGCAGCAGCACAGGTTCTCGATGCTTTGACAGCCAGAAGGGGCTGCGGCAGCAGCGCAGGTCATTGAGGCTTTGACAGCCAGACGGGGCAGCGGCACCAGCGCAGGTTGTCGAGTCTTTGACAGCGGGAAGAGGCAGAGGCAGCAGCACATGTCGTTGAGGCTTTGACATCCAGAGGGGCAGCGGCAGCAGCACAGGTCATCGAGGCTTTGACAGCCAGAAGAGGCAGAGGCAGCAGTGCAGGTTGTCGAATATTTGACAGCCAGAAGGGGCTGCGGCGGCAGCGCTGGTCGTTGAGGCTTTGACAGGCAGGCGGGGCAGCGGCAGCAGCACAGGTCGTCGAGTCTTTGGCAGCCAGAAGAGCCAAAGGCAGCAGCGCAGGTCATCAAGGCTTTGACAGACAGAAGAGGCAGAGGCAGCAGCGCAGGTTGTCGAGTCTGTGACAGACAGAAGAGGCAGAGTCACCATCGCAGGTCATCGAGGCTTTGACAACCAGAAGAGGCAGAGGCAGCAGCGCAGGTCATTGAGACTTTGACAGCCAGAAGGGGCGGAGGCAGCAGCGCAGGTCATCGAGACTTTGACAGCAAGAAGGGGCGAAGGCAGCAGCAAAGGTCATCGAGGCTTTGACAGCCAGAAGAGGCAGAGTCAGCAGCGCAGGTCATCGAGGCTTTTACAGCCAGAAGAAGCAGAGGCAGCAGCACAGATTGTCGACGCTTTGACAGCCAGAAGGGGCAGTCGCAGGAGCGCAGGTCGTCGAGGCTTTGACAGCCAGAAGGGTCTGCGGCAGCAGCACAGGTCTTCGAGGCTTTGACAGCCAGAATGGGCAGAGGCAGCAGCACAGGTTGTCGAGTCTTTTACAGCCAGAAGAGGCAGAGGCAGCAGCACAGGCTGTCAATTCTTTGACAGCCAGAAGAGGCAGAGGCAGCAGCACAGGTTCTCGAGGCTTTGACAGCCAGAAGGGGCTGCGGCAGCAGCGCAGGTCGTTGAGGCTTTGACAGCCAGACGGGGCAGCGGCACCAGCGCAGGTTGTCGAGTCTTTGACAGCGGGAAGAGGCAGAGGCAGCAGCACATGTCGTTGAGGCTTTGACATCCAGAGGGGCAGCGGCAGCAGCACAGGTCATCGAGGCTTTGACAGCCAGAAGAGGCAGAGGCAGCAGTGCAGGTTGTCGAATATTTGACAGCCAGAAGGGGCTGCGGCGGCAGCGCTGGTCGTTGAGGCTTTGACAGGCAGGCGGGGCAGCGGCAGCAGCACAGGTCGTCGAGTCTTTGGCAGCCAGAAGAGCCAAAGGCAGCAGCGCAGGTCATCAAGGCTTTGACAGACAGAAGAGGCAGAGGCAGCAGCGCAGGTTGTCGAGGCATTGACAGCCAGAAGAGGCAGCTTCAGCAGCACAGGTCGTCAAATCTTTGACAGCCAGAAGGTGCGGAGGGAGCATCGCAGGTCATCAAGGCTTTGACAGCCAGACGGGGCAGTGGCAGCCGCACAGGTCGTCGAATCTTTGACAGCTGGAAGGGGCTGCGGCGGCAGCGCTGGTCGTTGATACTTTGAAAGCCAGACGGGGCAGCGGCAGCAGCGCAAGTCATCGAGGCTTTGACTGCCAGAAGGGGCTGCGGCAGCAGCGCAGGTCATCGAGACTTTGACAGCCAGAAGAGGCAGAGGCAGCAGCGCAGGTCATTGAGACTTTGACAGCTAGAAGAGGCAGAGGCAGCAGCGCAGGTCATCGTGGCTTTGACAGCCAGAAGAGGCAGAGGCAGAGTGTAGATCGTCGAGACTTTAAACTTTTCCAGTCTTCTTCCACCGACTCTTCTACCTGGTCTCGGATTCTGCCAGTCATTTCCGCCAATTCCATGTAGTCCATCAACTTCATCTGCCATTCTTCCCGGGTGGGTAAATCTTGTGTCTTCCAATACTTTGCGATGAGTATTCTTGCTGCTGTTGTTGCATACATTAAAAATGTTCTATCCTTCTTTGGCACCAATTGGCCGACCATGCCCAGGAGAAAGGCCTCTGGTTTCTTCAGGAAGGTATATTTGAATACCTTTTTCATTTCATTATAAATCATTTCCCAGAATGTCTTAATCCTTGGGCATGTCCACCAAAGGTGATAGAATGTACCTTCAGTCCCATTATATTTCCAACATTTATTGTCGGGTAAATGATAATTTTTTGCAAGCTTGACTGGTGTCATGTACCACCTGTAAATCATTTTCATTAAATTCCCTCTTAGGGCATTACATGTCATAAATTTCATACCTGTGGTCCATAACTGTTCCCAGTCAGCCATCATTATGTTATGTCCAACATCTTGTGCCCATTTAATCATAGCAGATTTCACCGTTTCATCCTGAGTGTTCCATTTCAGCAACAAGTTATACATTCTTGACAAATGCTTAGTTTTTGGGTCTAACAATTCTGTTTCCAATTTTGATTTTTCCACCTGGAAGCCAACTTTTTTGTCCAAATTTTATGCCTCCATTATTTGGTAATAATGGAGCCAATCTCGCACTTTATTTTTCAATTTTTCAAAGCTCTGCAATTTTATTCTGTCACCATCTTGTTCCAAAATTTCCCAATATTTCGGCCATTTGTCCTCCATATTGAGTTTTTTCTGTGCCTTCGCTTCCATTGGTGACCACCATCTTGGGGTTTTCTTTTCTAACAAATCCTTATATCTTATCCAATCATTGAACAGTGCTTTTCTAACAATATGGTTTTTAAACGCTTTATGTGCTTTTACCTTATCATACCACAAATATGCATGCCAACCAAATGCATTATTGAAACCTTCTAGATCCAGCACGTCAGTGTTTTCAAGAAGCAGCCATTCTCTCAGCCAGCAAAAAGCAGCTGATTCATAGTAAAGTTTAAGGTCTGGCAGGGCAAATCCACCTCTTTCTTTAGCATCAGTTAATATCTTAAATTTTATTCTAGGCTTCTTGCCCTGCCAGACAAATCTAGAAATATCTTTCTGCCACTTCTTGAAACAATCCATCTTGTCCAGAATTTGCAATGTTTGAAACAAAAACAACTTGGCAATACATTCATTTTTATCACAGCAATTCGGCCTAACAATGATAACTTCAAATTTGACCATATTTCTAAGTCCCTTTTCACTTCAATCCAACATTTTTCATAATTATCCTTAAATAAGTTCACATTCTTAGCAGTCATGTTAACCCCTAAATATTTCACTTTCTTAACCAATGTTAGTCCTGTCTCCTCCTCAAACTTCTCTCTCTCATTCACAGTTAAGTTTTTCTCTAAAACCTTAGTTTTCATCTTGTTCAACTTAAAACCTGCTACCTGTCTGAATTCTTGAATCAGTTCCAGTACTCTTTTAGTACTAGATTCTGGCTCCTGTAAAGTCAATACTAAATCATCAGCAAATGCTTTCAGTTTGTACTGTTTAGTACTGTTTAGATTCCAGTTGTATACCTTTAACCTCTTGGTCCTTTCTAATCATATTTACCAAAACCTCAAGGACCGATATAAAGAGCAATTGGAGAAATTGGGCAGCCTTGTCGTGTCCCTTTCTCAATCCTAAACTCTTCTGTCACTACATTGTTCACAATTAATTTTGCCTTTTGTTCTGAATAAATTGCACCTATACCATTTTCAAAACCTTGACCTACCCCTATCCCCTGTAGATTCTTCTTCATAAAACTCCAATAAATGTTGTCAAAGGCCTTCTCTGCGTCCACAAAAATCAAAACTGCCTTAGTATTGATATTCACTTGTAATTTTTCTAGAATATTAATTATATTCCTCGTACTATCAGACAAATGTCTGCCCGGGAGAAAGCCCGCTTGGTCTTTATGAATTTCTTCTACTAACACCTTTTTTAATCTTTTAGCCAAAATATCTGCAAAAAAATTGTAATCCACATTAAGCAGCAATATGGGGCGGTAATTCTTAAGCTGTGTCTTTTCAGTCTCTGTTTTCGGTATAAGTGTAATATAAGCTTCCTTCCATGACTCTGGTGCCCTTTTCCCCTCCAATATTTCATTACAGACTTCCTTCAATGGTTGTATTAAGCATTCTTTCAAAGGTCTGTAATAGAATCATAGAATCATAGAATCATAGAGTTGGAAGAGACCACAAGGGCCATCGAGTCCAACCCCCTGCCAAGCAGGAAACACCATCAGAGCATTCCTGACATATGGTTGTCACGCCTCTGCTCAAAGACCTCCAAAGAAGGAGACTCCACCACACTCCTTGGCAGCAAATTCCACTGTCGAACAGCTCTTACTGTCAGGAAGTTCTTCCTAATGTTTAGGTGGAATCTTCTTTCTTGTAGTTTGGATCCATTGCTCCGTGTCCGCTTCTCTGGAGCAGCAGAAAACAACCTTTCTCCCTCCTCTATGTGACATCCTTTTATATCTTTGAACATGGCTATCATATCACCCCTTAACCTCCTCTTCTCCAGGCTAAACATGCCCAGCTCCCTTAGCCGTTTCTCATAAGGCATCGTTTCCAGGCCTTTGACCATTTTGGTTGCCCTCCTCTGGACACATTCTAGTTTGTCAGTGTCCTTCTTGAACTGTGGTGCCCAGAACTGGGCACAGTACTCCAGGTGAGGTCTGACCAGAGCAGAATACAGTGGCACTATTACTTCCCTTGATCTAGATGCAATACTCCTATTGATGCAGCCCAGAATTGCATTGGCTTTTTTAGCTGCCGCGTCACACTGTTGGCTCATGTCAAGTTTATGGTCAACCAAGACTCCTAGATCCTTTTCGCATGTACTGCTCTCAAGCCAGGTGTCACCCATCTTGTATTTGTGCTTCTCATTTTTTTTGCCCAAGTGCAATACTTTACATTTCTCCCTGTTAAAATTCATCTTGTTTGTTTTGGCCCAGTTCTCTAATCTGTCAAGATCATTTTGAAGTGTGATCCTGTCCTCTGGGGTGTTAGCCACCCCTCCCATTTTGGTGTCATCTGCAAATTTGATCAGGATGCCCTTGAGTCCATCATCCAAGTCGTTGATAAAGATGTTGAATAAGACCGGGCCCAAGACAGAACCCTGTGGCACCCCACTAGTTACTCTTCTCCAGGATGAAGAAGAACCATTGATGAGCACCCTTTGGGTTTGGTCAGTCAGCCAGTTACAAATCCACTGAGTGGTAGCATAGTCAAGACCGCATTTTACCAGCTTCTTTACAAGAATATCATGGGGCACCTTGTCAAATGCCTTGCTGAAATCAAGGTAGGCTACATCCATTGCATTCCCTTCATCTACCAGGCTTGTAATTCTGTCAAAAAACGAGATCAGGTTAGTCTGACATGACTTAATTTTCAGAAATCCATGCTGACTATTGGTGATAACAGCATTCCTTTCTAGGTGCTCACAGACTGTTTGCTTAATGATCTGCTCCAGAATCTTCCCTGGTATTGATGTCAGACTGACTGGGCGGTAATTATTTGGGTCCTCTCTTTTCCCCTTTCTGAAAATAGGGACAACATTTGCCCTCCTCCAGTCTGCCAGGACTTCACCTGTTCTTCAGGAATTCTCAAAGATGACTGCCAGTGGCTCTGAGATCACATCTGCCAGTTCTTTTAATACTCTTGGATGCAGTTCATCTGGCCCTGGAGACTTGAATACATCTAAACTAGCCAAGTATTCTTGTACTATCTCCTTAGTTCTTCTGGGCTGTGTTTCCTCTGCTGAATCATTTGCTCCAAATTCTTCAGGTCGGGCATTGTTTTCTTTATCAGAGAAGACTGAGGCAAAGATGATGATGATGATGATTAATTAAATTGATATACTGTCCTTCATCTGAAAATCATAGGGCGGTTTACAACATAACAAATACAAAATGAAGACACAAAATCCTAATCTTAATAATAACCCCAATAAGACCCCTACCCCAAACACATTTTAAAGGGCATAGCATGTTGTTCATCCCAACGCCTGGTTGAAGAGGACCCTTTTCGCCTGGTGCCTAAACATGTGTAATGGAGGTGCCAGGTGAACTTCCCTGGGGAGAGCATTCCACAAGCGGAGAGCCACCACAGAAAAGGCCCTGTTCTCATGGGGCCACCCCTCTTGCGGAGCAGGCACACGACAATGGGCCTCAGAAGATGATCTTAGGATCCAGGTCGCTTCACGTGGGGAATATTGTGGTACTGAGCCATTTCAGGCTTTAGAGGTCAAAAGCGGCGCTTTGAATGATGCCCGGAAACTAAGTGGCAGCCGGTGCAGTCGGGAAAGGATCGGTGCAATAGCCTTAAACCATCTTGCCCCAGTGATTAAACTAGCCACTGAATTCCCAAAGCGGCAACTTTCCCCCCATAAAACGCTGCAGCCTCGATGCCTCCAGATGCTTTTGAGATCAGAGGCAGCTCTGCTTTGGAAGGCCAGGAGGTGGGAAAGATGCTCTTGTGCTCGGATCCTGCCCGTGGGTTTCGCTCAGGGGCATTTGGTCAGCCATGGTGAGAACAGGATGCTAGACTGGATGGGCCCCTTTCTCTTTTATATATATAAATTTTTATTAGTTTTTTAACGTCATTTTCAACAGTAATTAAACATACTGTCAGGGGCTCAGGAGCAGAGACACGGGGGAGAGAGGAAACGGAGAGCGAGGGGGAGGAATCTGAGGGCAGCGTGGGAGAGTATGACAGTGGGCCGAGAGATTCCGTGAGCTTCTCCAGTGATTCAGAGGATTCCCAAAGGGGGGCGCCGATAGCCAGAGCAAGGGGGGTGCCAGGGGGGACACACCAGGAACAAGGGGCCAGCGGGGACTCCCAAAGCAGCAGTTGGAGATCAGGGCCAGCTTCCCCACCAGAGCGGAGTGGGGGGGAAGAATCACAGGCGTCAGGGCCAGCGTCTCCTCCAGGAGGGGGAGAAGAGGAGTTAAGGCTGACCACGCCTCCATCGGAGAGCGAGGGAACGGTCAGGAGGAAGATTGCCGGCTGGGCGCGCGCGCCAAGTTCAAATGTACAGGCGAGCGGCACAGCAGGTAGCCCGGATAGGGAACCAGGTCCTAAAGCCCGCCGGAGGGTGGGGGACGAATCAGGGGATTCAGCGTCAGAGGAGTCCAGAAAGGGGGAGACCCCAGCGGACAGGAGGACCCAGAGGAGGAAGTAGCAAAGGAAGAGGTGGAGCAGGGCTAGAGTCTTAAACTGGTGTCGGGGGGGAGGAGACTCAGACGGAGCTCCGGCGGTCTAGAGTCCAAGACGTAGGGCTGCGCGCCACGGCTTTGGAATGGAAACCGAACTTCAATAAAGACTTTTGTATATAACAAGAACTGGCGTTGGTCCTTGGTGAGCTGGGACCTCGGGCAGCCCTGACACATACTTTTACATCTTCTTCAATTTTTTTGACTTCCATCAGTCCTGCCTGAAAATTTTCCAATCTAATCTCTTAGTATGAATTTCTTATTTTCCCTATTGCATTTCAAACTCATAACCAATATCTCTATCTTTTTCTACTTTGTAACACTTTGTATATTTCTCCTTACAAAACTTCTTGTAGTCCTACTAGCGTAATTTGTTGATTACAGTTGCTCTTCAAATAATTCATATACTTCTTCCAATCTTCTGTAAATCTCTGGTCCCGCAGGTTTCGAATCCTTCCTGTCATTTTGTCCAGTTCTGCATAGTCCATTCTGCCATTCTTCTTTCGTCGGAATTTATTCTTGCTTCCATTTCTGGGCTAACAATACTCTTGCCGCTGTTGTTGCATATAAGAACAGTTTGACACCTTGGACTATAATATCAAGTAAAAATGCTTCTGGTGTTTTTAAGAATGGATGGGCCCCTTTCTCATGCTCCCATGTTCTTCTTGGTAGTGGTGCCCGCCCTGTGGAACCGCCCTCCCTTCAGATGTGAAGGAAATAAGTAGCTATCTTATCTTTAAAAGACATCTGAAGGCATCCCTGTTTAGGGAACTTTTTAATATTCAATACTGTATTGTTTTTAACACTTGATTGGAAGCCGCCCAGTGTGGCTGGGGAAATTATTATTATTATTATTATTATTATTATTATTATTATTATTTGCAGGATGGCATCCTACAGAACCACCACCTCTGGCTTCTGATCAAGGCCCTCTTCCGCTTCCGCTCCTCCAGCCAGTACCGGAAGCTGCAGTGGCAGCTGGAGGAGGACGCAAAGTGGCCGCCCACCAGCCAGAAGGACTTTGCAGAAGAGCCCAAGAGTGGCACTTACGTCAACCCCGTCTATGATGAGGCGGGAGAGAACTAGCTGGGGAGGCTGCAGGCTGGCCCAGGAGGACTTGTCAAAAAGGACTTTTTGTGTGCGGAGAGACTGATGGAAACCCACGGGAGATCGTGCTCCTAGGAAGCCCCTCTGATGGTGCGCACAGAGCCTGCCTTTGCTCATCCAGCTCAAGGAGGTTTGCCGGGGGGCATTTTGCTGTTGGCTCTGCCTGAGTGGGGAAATCTAGGGCTTGATCCCTGTGTCCATGAAAGAGATCTCAGCCTCTTCCATGGGGATCCAGGCTGCTCCAGCGGAAGGGACACACGAAGGAACTGTTGGGATACTGCCAGGGAGACAAAAGCCATCACTGCCTCCGCGTCGACTCCGGACGTCCATCGACCTCCCGTAGATACAGTATCAGCAATTAGCGACATGAGCTCCAGAAAATACCTTTCCACATTCCAGAACTGATGCACGCTCTATCAGCAGATAATGTACAGCGAAAGTTGCACTAAGGAGAGTATCATATAGAATGTTTATTCAGCGTTGGTCAGAACAAAGAAAAACATGACTGACTGTTACCGTGTTCTGGCGCAGAGAGAGAGAGACAGACAACAGCTCTATCTAAACACAAACATCCTGTGAACAGGAAATACGCAGACTCTGTGACTCACATAGCCTGCTCCCTTTTAAGGTGGAAGGGAAATATCCTAACAGGAACACCGTCCGCCATGTGGAAAACAAAGACAACTCTGTCTTTTTGCTTTCCAAAAGAGAATAAAGTGGGGTTTTCTTTTCTTTTATGATCGTTGCCAGCCATTTATTTGAGGTTCTGCTACTTGCAAAAATGTGCCGCAGAGTTGGTGCATCTGTGTGTATATGGAGGGCAGGACAAGATTTGGGGGGTTTGGGGAGGAGAGGGAAGACTTCACGGGCATTAAGATGAACGTCATTGAGTTGTCGGGTTGGAAGGGATCCCAAGGGTTATCTAGTCCAACCCCCTGCAAGGCAGGAATCTCAGCGACAGAATCCCTGAGAGATGGCCATCCAACCTCTGCTTAAAAGCTTCCAAGGAAGGAGAGTCCTTCATCTCCCAAGGTCATTCGCTCCGCTGTCAAACAGCAATCACTGTCAGAAGCCTATTCTTGATGTTGGGTCGGAATCGCCCTTTTTGTAACTTGAAGCCCTGGGTTCAGGTCCTGCCTTCTGGGGCAGCAGAAAACCTTCCAAGAGGCAGTCCTTGAAGTGTTTGAAGACACTGGCTCTCGTCCTGCCTCCCAGACTGCTTTTCTCCAGGCTTATCCTGACCCGACTCCCTCGACCATTCCTAATAAGGCTTCAGTAATTCTCTCTCAAACAGCCAGAAAGTTGGTGATTAACATGCTCATCCTCTGTGTAGAAATTCAAGGGTCTCAAATATAGAATAGGTAAAGGTAAAGGGACCCCTGACCGTTAGGTCCAGTCGTAGCTGACTCTGGGGTTGCAGCGCTCATCTCGCTTTACTGGCCGTGGGAGCCGGCGTACAGCTTCCGGGTCATGTGGCAAGCATGACTAAGCCGCTTCTGGCGAACCAGAGCAGCACGCGGAAACGGCGTTTACCTTCCCGCCGGAGCGGTACCTATTTATCTACTTGCACTTTGACACGCTTTTGAACTGCTAGGTTGGCAGGAGCAGGGAGCTCACTCTGTCGCAGGGATTCGAACCGCTGACCTTCCGATCAGCAAGCCCTAGACTCTGTGGTTTAATCCACAGCGCCACCCGCATTGATAATTGCACAAGGCAAACACACATTGTCAGGGGCTCCACCTCTTCCTTTGCTCCTTCCTCCTCTGGGTCCTCCTGTCCGCTGGGGTCTCCCCCTTTCTGGACTCCTCTGACGCTGAATCCCCTGATTCGTCCCCCACCCTCCGGCGGGCTTTAGGACCTGGTTCCCTATCCGGGCTACCTGCTGTGCCGCTCGCCTGTACATTTGAACTTGGCACGCGCGCCCAGCCAGCAATCTTCCTCCTGACTGTTCCCTCGCTCTCCGATGGAGGCGTGGTCAGCCCTAACTCCTCTTCTCCCCCTCCTGGAGGAGACGCTGGCCCTGACGCCTGTGATTCTTCCCCCCCCCCACTACGCTCTGGTGGGGAAGCTGGCCCCGATCTCCAACTGCTGCTTTGGGAGTCCCCGCTGGCCCCTTGTTCCTGGTGTTTCCCCCCTGGGACCCCCCTTGCTCTGGCTATCGGCGCCCCCCTTTGGGAATCCTCTGAATCACTGGAGAAGCTCACGGAATCTCTCGGCCCACTGTCATACTCTCCCACGCTGCCCTCAGATTCCTCCCCCTCGCTCTCCGTTTCCTCTCTCCCCCGTGTCTCTGCTCCTGAGCCCCTGACAGGTGTTCATTCACCTACATATCAAAGCAAAGTGTAATGACCCTAAACAAAGCAAAACCGGTTGTTTTGGGTTCCATCTACACAGAAAGAAGAATCTTGGATGTCGCTACACAGAAAGAAGAATCTTGGATGTTCCCTCTAGGAGGCTTCGCCTTGACTGCTCCTGGTGTTTGGGCTCTGGTTGCTGTCTGAGCCCTGGCACCACCTATCTCCATCGGCTCTTCTCCCCCTCCCAGTGGAGGCGTGGACTGGGCGCGCGCTGTCTCTCTGGGTAGGAAAGGAGTTGATCTGGCTGGTGTGCGTCCCAAACGTCCGTCATCCTTGCTCCAAGGGCGTTCTTCCAGACGCACCCCTATCGCCAGCGCTCTTTGGACGACTTCCGTAGTGCTGTTGGGTCTCTCCCCCCTCGCAATTTCATCCTTCACAGCCCCATTCAGCCCCTCCCAGAACAGGTCTCTGACGGCAGCTGAGTCTTTCTCCCAGCCCAGCGCATTTACCAACGCAAAAAAGCTGGCGTGATATTGTCTCAGAGTGGCTTTCCCCTGCTTCAAACCATGCATTTCCCTCCTGGCAACATCCACATCAACCGTTGATTTAAAACAAGCGTCCATAGCCTTGATAAAAGCTGTGGAGTCTTTGAGGGCGGGGTCATTTTCACGCCATAAATTGCGCAGCCACGATTTAGCTTCCCCATGCAGATGAGTTATTATGAACCCCACTTTTTCCTCCTCATCTCTAAAGTCTTTCCGAAGCAAATTGAGCGCGAAAACTATGTCTGCCCTGAAGTTGGGATACTGCTGCAGGCTCCCATCAAAATGGGATACGATGCTGCCCCCCCTCTTTCCGAGGCCAATTCCCTCCGGTTTGGGTCCTGGCAGCCCCTCCTTGCTCAACAGTTCCCACCTGGTTTGCAGATCCTTGCAGAACGCTACTGCTTCCTCCTCTCTCTTTCTGGATGCTGCTACTTCCATGGAAAGCCTCGTGACTGCTTCTTGCAGGGCTGTCACTTTCTCCCCTGTAGCCATCCTTGCCGATCTTTGTGAGCTCGCAAAACACCAAGTTTTGCCCCTCGCTACGCCAACTCACGCTGCGAAGGTTTTTTTTTGTTGAGACGGAGCTTACTGTCAGAGCTGCCCAAGGTCCCAGCTCACAAAGGACCAACGCCAGTTCTTGTTATATACACAAGTCTTTATTGAGGTTCAGTTTCGATTTCCAAGCCGCGGCGCGCAGCTCTACGTCTCAACCCTAGACCGCTGAAGCTCCGTCTGAATCTCCTCCCCTGTGACACCAGTTTAAGACTCTAGCCCTGCTCCACCTCTTCCTCTGCTCTCTCCTCCTCTGGGTCCTCCTGTCCGCTGGGGCATTCCCCTTTCTGGACTCTTCTGACACTGAGTCCCCTGACTCCTCCCCCTGCCTCCGGCGGGTTTTAGGACCTGGTTCCCAATCCGGGTTCTCTGCTGTCCCGCGCGCCTGTACATTTGAACTTGGCGCTCGCGCCACCCCAGTGACCTTCCTCCTGACCGTTACACTGCTTCTGTCACTGCTTCCCTCTTCTGGGAGGCTAGCTGCACCTGAACTCCCCTCCGTTCCCTGACTCTCCGATGGAGGCGTGGTCAGCCCTGATTCATCTTCTCTCCCTGCTGGGGGAGACGCTGGCCCCGATACCTGGGACTCTTCCCCCCCACTACGCTCTGGTGGGGAAGCTGGTCCTGATCTCCAACTGCTGCTCTGGGAGTCCCCGCTGGCCCCTTGCTTCTGGAGTGTCCCCCTTCGGACCCCCCGTGCCCTGGCCACCGGCGCCCCCTTCTGTGAATCTTCTGATTCACTGGAGAGGCTCATGGAATCTCTCGGGCCACTGTCATCTTCTCCTACGCTGCCCTCAGATTCTTCCCCTTCGCCCTCAGATTCTTCCCCATTTCCTCTCTTCCTTGTGCCTCTGCTCCTGGCCCCTTGCTTCTGGAGTGTCCCCCTTCGGACCCCCCTTGCCCTGGCCACTGGCGCCCCCTTCTGTGAATCTTCTGATTCACTGGAGAGGCTCATGGAATCTCTCGGGCCACTGTCATCTTCTCCTACGCTGCCCTCAGATTCTTCCCCTTCGCCCTCAGATTCTTCCCCATTTCCTCTCTTCCCTGTGCCTCTGCTCCTGAGCCCCTGACAACTGTCTTTTCGCTTCCATGTGCGTAGAAAGAAGACGACTAAGCTATGATTGGGCTCATTTCAATTCTCATGGTGTTTTTTGAGTATGCACCAGAATCGCCCCCAACCCAAGCAAAAAGGCATTTTGGGTTCCACCTACATAAAAGGAAGATGATAAAGCTCTGATTGGGCTTATTTCCAATTGCTGTTTTTGGGGTTGGAATGCACATTCACCCAAAAATCACAGAGTGAAATGTTTGTTATCAGCCCAAATAAAGCATGTCTTTTGGTTCCATCTCAATAGAAAGAGAACGAATAAGCTTTAATTGTTCTTTGATTGTTCTTTCGGTGTTCATTCACCTACATATCAAAGCAAAGTGTAATGACCCTAAACAAAGCAAAACCGGTTGTTTTGGGTTCCACCTACACAGAAAGAAGAATCTTGGATGTCCCTTATTTCAAGTCGTCTTCTTTGAGTAAATGCACATTGACCCCAGAATAGCAAAGTGTATGTAATGAGACCAAAATAACAAAACACTGTCTTTTCGCTTCCATATGCGTAGAAAGAAGACGACTAAGTTATGATTGGGCTCATTTCAATTCTCATGGTGTTTTTTGAGTGTGCACCAGAATCGTCCCCAACCCAAGCAAAAAGCCATTTTGGGTTCCATCTTACATAAGAGGAAGATAATAAAGCTCTGATGGGGCTTATTTCCAATTGTTGCTTTTGGGGTTAGAATGCACATTCACCCAAAAATCACCAAGTGAAATATATGCTATCAGCCCAAATAAAGCATAGGTCTTTTGGTTCCAATCCAATAGAAAGAGGACGAATAAACTTTGATTTTTCTTTCGTTGTTCATTCACCCACAAATAGCAAAGCGAAGTGTAATAAGTCTAAACAAAGCAAAACCTGTTGTTTTGGGTTCCATCTACATAGAAAGAAGAATCTTGGATGTCGCTTATTTCAAGTCATTTTCTTTGGTGTAAATGCACATTGACACAGAAAAGGCAAAGTGTATGTAATGAGACCAAAATAACAAAACAGCCACTTTTTGCTTCCATATGCGTAGAAAGAAGACGAATAAGCTTTGATTGGCCTTCTTTCAATTCGCATGGTGTTTTGGGGGTGTGCACCAGAATCTATCACAAACAAAGCAAAAAGGAGTTTTGGGTTCCATCTACATAAAAAGAAGATGATAAAGCTCTGATTGGGCCTATTTCCAATTGTTGTTTTTGGGGTTAGAATGCACATTCACCCAAAAATCACAAAGTGAAAAATATGTTATCAGCCCAAATAAAGCATAAGAGTTTTGGTTCCATCTCAATGGAAAGAGAACGAATAAACTTTAATTGTTCTTTGATTGTTCTTTCGGTGTTCATTCACCCACATATCAAAGCAAAGTGTAATAAGCCTAAACAAAGCAAAACCTGTTGTTTTGGGTTCCATCTACATAGAAAGAAGAATCTTGGATGTCGCTTATTTCAAGTCGTCTTCTTTGGTGTAAATGCACATTGACCCTGAAATGGCAAAGTGTATGTAATGAGACCAAAATAACAAAACACTGTAGTCAGGGGTTCAGGAGCAGAGGCACAGGGAAGAGAGGAGATGGAGAGCGAGGGGGAGGAATCCGAGGGGAGCGTAGGATATGACAGTGGTCCGAGGGATTCCATGAGCCTCTCCAGCGAATCGGAAGATTCACAGAAGGGGGCGCCAGTGGCCAGGGGTAGGGGGTTCCCAAGGGGAACGCCCCAGGAGCAAGGGGGCAGCAGGGACTCCCAGAGCAGTAGTTGGAAATCAGGACCAGCTTCCCCACCAGAGCGGAGTGGGGGGGAAGAGTCCCAAACATCGGAGCCAGTGCATTCCCCACCAGGGAGAGAAGACGAGACAGGGCTGACCACGCCTCCATCGGAGAGTCGGACAACGGGGGGGGGAGGTCAGATCCGGCCAGTGTCCCGGAAGGGGAAAGCAGTGACACAAGTAGTGTGACGGTTAGGAGAAAGGTCACTGGGTTGGCGCGAGAGGCAAGTTCAAATGTACAGGAGCGCGGGACAGCAGAGAGTGAGGATTGGGAACCGGGTCCTAAAGCCCGTTGGAGGCAGGGGGAGGAACTAAGCGACTCAGCGTCGGAAGAGTCCAGAAAGGGCAATGCCCCAGCGGGCAGAAGGACCCAGAGAAGGAGAGAGCAGCGCAAGAGGTGGAGCAGGGCTAGGATCTTAAACTGGTGTCAGGGGGGAGGAGACTCAGACGGGACTTCGCCGATCTAGAGTTCAAGACGTGGTGCTGCACGCTGTGGCTTTAAAATGGAAATTGGAACTTAATAAAGACTTTTGTACATTACCACAGCCTAGCGTTGGTCCTCTGTGAGCTGGGACCTAGAGGCAGCTCTGACAGTAAGTCCCGTCCCCCTTTAAAACCTCGCAACGTGAGTGGACGCAGCGAGGGGCGAAGATTGGTGCTCCGCGAGCTCACGAAAGCAGGACAAGATGAGTACAGAAGAACAAATAGCAACCCTGCGAAACGCAGTGACACAACTTAACGCGGAACTACTAGCATCCAGGAAGAGGGAAGACGAAGCAGCTGCTGCCTTCCAGGATCTGCGGACCAGGTTGGAAGTGTTGACTAAACAGGGGCTACCGGGACCCAGACCAGAGGGGATTGGGCTGGGAAAGAGAGAAGGGAGCCTTGTGTCTCATTTCGATGGGAATCTGCAGCAGTATCCTAACTTCAGAGCAGACGTGGTTTTTGCGCTACAGTTGCTGGAGAAGGACTTTAGAGATGAGCAGGAGAAAGTAGCCTTCATAATAACTCATCTCCATGGAGAAGCTAAAGCGTGGTTGCGCAATCTCTGGAGAGATAAAGATCCAGCTCTCCAAAATGCGGATGCCTTCATTAAAGCGATGGATGCGTGCTTTTTATCAGAGATTGATGTAGATATCGCCAGAAAAGAGATACATGGATTGAAACAAGGCAGAGCCACTGTAAGGCAATATCACTCCCGCTTTTTTGCATTGGTCAACGCACTGGGGTGGGAAAAAGATTCAGCTGCCGTCAGGGACCTGTTCTGGGAGGGGTTGAACGGGGCTGTGAAAGACGAAATTGCAAGGGGGGAGAGACCCCGGACCACTAAAGACGTGGCCCAGAGAGCGCTGACGATTGGGGTGAGGCTGGAAGAACGTCCTTGGAGCAAAGACGAAGGGCGTTGGGGACGCACGCCAGCGAGAGCACCTCCCTTCTTTCCCAGGGAAACAGCGCGCGCT
Source organism: Podarcis erhardii (assembly GCF_964252035.2). Lineage (NCBI taxonomy): Eukaryota > Metazoa > Chordata > Lepidosauria > Squamata > Lacertidae > Podarcis > Podarcis erhardii. Next base: position 55,568,953 of record NC_138502.1, on the reverse strand, counting down.
CAATCCACGCCTCCGCTGGGAGGGGGAGAGGAGCCGATGGAGATCGGTGGTGCCAAGGCTCAGTCAGCAGCCAGAGCCCTAACACCGGGAGCAGTCAAAGCGAAGCTTCCTAGAGGGAACAGGAAGTGTTACATCTGCGACAGTGCTCAGCATATGGCGAAAAAGTGTCCCCAGAGGCTCCACAAGCACACTGCAGCCTCAGCAACACTAACAGAAGCAGTTCAGCAGAGAGAACCACAGCGGGGAAACGACGAAGTCTGGCTGGAGACAGAGGCACTGGGGCCCAGCCAGACGAGTCAGTGAAGCAGTCCCCAGGAATCTTACAGCCCACAGATCCCCTCCCACCCAAACCGGTGGTGCAGCTCACCGCAGCGCTCCAGCTTCCTAATGGGCTCACCATGGAAGTCCCTATTACCATTGACTCTGGTAGCAATGCAGACTTTATAGGAGTGGATTTCATCAACCAACATGGCATAGCGCTCCTGCCTGCCACGATGCCCCTGAAAGTAGTGACAGTCAATGGCAGTGATCTACTGGGAGGACAAGTGGTACAGCAAACGCCGCCAATGGTGATGCAAATTGGAAATCACCGCGAAGTCATCAGCTTCAACGTCACCCAACTGTCGGACACCCCCATAGTGTTGGGAATGAGTTGGCTGGACAGGCACAGCCCAGCATTAGCATGGTACCAGCGCCAATTGACCTTCGGCTCCTCCTACTGCACAGTAAACTGCATACTGACTACCCAGGAAGATGAGGGGCCAGAAGATGGACCGCAGCTACACTTAGGCATGCTGCAAGCGGTACCTGACAAGTACAGAGGGTTTTTAGAGGTCTTCTTCGAGAAGGAGGCGGACAAATTACCCCCCCCCCACAGACCATACGACTGCAAGATTAACCTCCTGCCGGGGGTGACGCTGCCGACTGGAAAACTGCATTCCATGTCTGAAGATGAACTGCAAGAGCTCAGGGAGTTCATAGAGCACAACTTGAAGCGGGGATTCATCCGGGAATCCAAAGCAGTGGGGGGCAGTCCTGTGTTCTTCGTGAAGAAAAAAGACACGCCCCAAAAGAGGCTGGTAGTTGATTACCGGGTCATAAATTCGAGGACAAAGCCCACGGCATTCCCCATGCCCAAGATCGACGACCTGCTCGCGACGGTGAGGAAGGGATGCATCTTCACCAAGTTGGATCTGCGAGGGGCGTACAATCTTATACGCATGCGGGTGGGCGACGAGTGGAAGACGGCCATGTTTACGCCCTTGGGCACCTACGAATATAGGGTTATGCCGTTTGGTTTACAAAATGGCTCCCACTGCTTCCAAGCCTTCATGCATCACGTGTTAGCGGGGCTCCTCTACAAGAAGTGCGTCTGCTTCCTGGACGACATCCTGATCTTCTCGGAATCGCAGGAGGCTCACGAGAGGGATGTCAAGGAAGTCCTGCAGAGACTACGGGAGCACAGACTTTACGCCAAGCTGGAGAAGTGCCAGTTCGACATGACGGAGGTGGATTTCCTGGGCTACAAGCTGTCCGACAAGGGACTCGCCATGGACAGCACCAAGGTCCGCTCGGTGCTGGACTGGAAAAGCCCGCGCAATCAGAAGGAGGTCCAGAAGTTTGTCGGCTTTGCCAACTTCTATCGCAAGTTTATCAAAGGTTTCGCTATGCAGACGGCGGCCATCACGGACACCCTCAGCTCCAAGAAGAAGAAGTTCATCTGGACGGAGCAGGCGGACCAGTCCTTTCAGAAACTCAAGCGTCTCTTTGCGTCCGAAGAACAACTGCTACATGTGAACCCCAGCAAGCCCATGAGGGTTGAGACGGATGCCTCAGACAGAGCCGTGGGGGCAGTCCTGTTGCAACAAGATCCGCAAGGGGACTGGAGGCCATGCGCATTCTACTCCAGAAAACTCAGCAAGTCGGAGCAGAACTACACCATCTGGGACAGAGAGTTGCTAGCCATTCATGCAGCCTTCAAAGCGTGGCGGCACTTCCTCATCGGAGCCAAACACACAGTGCAAGTTCGCACGGACCATAAGAACCTGGAGTACTGGCGCACGGCGAGGTTCCTGAACCAGAGACACATCCGCTGGGCGGAGTTCTTTGCGGATTTCGACTTCAGGATAGAATATATCCCGGGAGACAACAACATCATGGCTGATGCGCTTTCCAGGAAGCTGCAGTATCTTGAGGAAGCAGCACCGGTGGCGGCCAAACACATTTTCGCACCTAAAGCGTGGGCATGCGCTTCGGCCACCGTGGACCTGGAAGCAATACGTCGCGCGCTGCAAATGGATTCCTTCGCACGCTCCAAGATGGAAGAAGTGCGCAGTGGCACAGCGAAGGACGACGAGTTCCAGATACGCGACGGGCTGCTCATCCGCAAAGGGGCCATCTACGTGCCGGGAGACGACCTCCGCGCGAGAGTACTGCAACAGTTACACCACGCACCCAGCACCGGACATTTCGGCAAGGACAAGACGGTGGAATTAGTAGCCAGAGACTTTTGGTGGCCCAAGATGCGAGGAGAAGTCGTGGATTACGTCACTAGGTGCGACACATGCCAAAGGGCCAAGCCAGTACACAGGCCGCCGGCTGGACTGTTGGAACCGCTACAGACCCCGCTCGAACCATGGGAGAGGGTGGCCCTGGACTTTGTCACTGATCTGCCCAGCTCGAGGGGCAAAACAGCAGTACTCGTGGTAGTGGACTTGTTCACCAAGATGGCCCACTTCATTCCTTGCGCGAAGGTGGCCACAGCGGAACAGACAGCCAAGCTGTTCATAGACCACGTGTTCAGGGTGCACGGCCTACCGCGGTCTATTCTGTCCAACCGGGGGCGCCAGTTCATCTCGAGTTTCTGGCAAAAGGTGATGGGCATCCTGAACGTCAAGGTCAACCTAGCGTCGGCAAGACACCCGCAGACCAACGGACAAGCGGAAAGGGTCAACGCCATCATGCAGCAGTACCTGAGATGCTACGCGAACCAGCAGCCCCCGACCTGGGTGGACTACCTGCCGCTGGCCGAGTTTGCCTACAACAACACGAAGCACGTGTCCACGGGGGTGACACCGTTTTTCGCCAACAATGGGCGGCATCCCAGAACCTTCCCGGGGTTAGAGAAAATGGGGGAGGGGGAGCCGCAGGGAGCAGAGGCCTTGGCAGTGGAGTTACAGGAGGTCCACGAACAGCTCCGAAGGCAGTTAGAGCTAGCGAAACATGCTTACAAGGTGCAGGCAGACCGACACAGGAGAGTTGGGGAAGACATACAGGTGGGGGACTGGGTCTGGTTAGCAGCCCAGGCAGTGCCGGCCAGGACGTTAGCTAAGAAGAAGCTCAGGCACAAGCAGCTAGGCCCTTACCAGGTCGAGGCACAGATCAATCCAGTGGCTTTCAGGTTGACACTCCCGGAGGGATCCAGAATGCACCCGGTCTTTCATAGATCGGTGCTCACGCCCTACAAGGCACCTCACAGGATCCAGGCGCCAGGGACAGCTCCTAGCCCGCTCAGAGACGCACCCACGAAGGGGGGGTCGCCGAGGTCGGAGCTGCTCAACGAGGTCACAGAGATTTTGGACTCGAGATGGGGGGCAGAGGGGGTTGAATATCTCCTCGCCAGGGAAGGTACCCCGACCAGCGCCAACAGCTGGGTACCGTACTATGAGGTGGAGGAGCAATACCTCAAAGACGAGTTCCACGCACTTTTCCCACACAGGCCCATGCCAGCAGATTATTTCGACAAATATCTTTTCACACCCACACTCTCAGACAGCACCTTCCAGGGGTTCTCTTCAGCTGAGGAGACGGCGCCGGAGACTAGCTCCCCAGAGGGATCACTCTCAGGGTTTGGCACAGGCGGCTCTTATTGGTGGGAAGATCAACCTGAGGTGGGCTGGCGCAGAGAAATGCCGAGAGGACCATTGCACGCAGTGTCATCCCAGGCGACAGGGGGAGAGGGGGTCATGGGCGAGTTGGGGGACGATCCAGGGTTCGAACACACCTCCCAAGAGATGGGAGCAGAGGAGATCGCCGTCAATGAGACCATGGAGGACTTCCCGGACTTTTCCAGCTGGCTGCACGCCACGGGGGAAGAACTGTATCCTGCACTCACCCCCACAACACTGGAGCACCCAGAACCCATTCCAGAAGAGGGGGAGGGAGAAGGGGGGCTTCGAGGGGGGGATGGATATCAGGGGTTCAGGAGCAGAGGCACAGGGAAGAGAGAAGATGGAGAGCGAGGGGGAGGAATCCGAGGGGAGCGTAGGATATGACAGTGGTCCGAGGGATTCCATGAGCCTCTCCAGCGAATCGGAAGATTCACAGAAGGGGGCGCCAGTGGCCGGGGTAGGGGGTTCCCAAGGGGAACGCCCCAGGAGCAAGGGGGCAGCAAGGACTCCCAGAGCAGTAGTTGGAAATCAGGACCAGCTTCCCCACCAGAGCGGAGTGGGGGGGAAGAGTCCCAAACATCGGAGCCAGTGCATTCCCCACCAGGGAGAGAAGACGAGACAGGGCTGACCACGCCTCCATCGGAGAGTCGGACAACGGGGGGGGGAGGTCAGATCCGGCCAGTGTCCCGGAAGGGGAAAGCAGTGACACAAGTAGTGTGACGGTTAGGAGAAAGGTCACTGGGTTGGCGCGAGAGGCAAGTTCAAATGTACAGGAGCGCGGGACAGCAGAGAGTGAGGATTGGGAACCGGGTCCTAAAGCCCGTTGGAGGCAGGGGGAGGAACTAAGCGACTCAGCGTCGGAAGAGTCCAGAAAGGGCAATGCCCCAGCGGGCAGAAGGACCCAGAGAAGGAGAGAGCAGCGCAAGAGGTGGAGCAGGGCTAGGATCTTAAACTGGTGTCAGGGGGGAGGAGACTCAGACGGGACTTCGCCGATCTAGAGTTCAAGACGTGGTGCTGCACGCTGTGGCTTTAAAATGGAAATTGGAACTTAATAAAGACTTTTGTACATTACCACAGCCTAGCGTTGGTCCTCTGTGAGCTGGGACCTAGAGGCAGCTCTGACAACTGTCTTTTCGCTTCCATGTGCGTAGAAAGAAGACGAATAAGCTATGATTGGGCTCATTTCAATTGTCATGGTGTCTTTTGAGTGTGCACCAGAATCGCCCCCAACCCAAGCAAAAAGCCATTTTGGGTTCCATCTTACATAAGAGGAAGATAATAAAGCTCTGATGGGGCTTATTTCCAATTGTTGCTTTTGGGGTTAGAATGCACATTCACCCAAAAATCACCAAGTGAAATATATGTTATCAGCCCAAATAAAGCATAGGTCTTTTGGTTCCAATCCAATAGAAAGAGGACGAATAAACTTTGATTTTTCTTTCGTTGTTCATTCACCCACAAATAGCAAAGCGAAGTGTAATAAGTCTAAACAAAGCAAAACCTGTTGTTTTGGGTTCCATCTACATAGAAAGAAGAATCTTGGATGTCGCTTATTTCAAGTCGTTTTCTTTGGTGTAAATGCACATTGACACAGAAAAGGCAAAGTGTATGTAATGAGACCAAAATAACAAAACAGCCTCTTTTTGCTTCCATATGCGTAGAAAGAAGACAAATAAGCTTTGATTGGCCTTCTTTCAATTCGCATGGTGTTTTTTGGGTGTGCACCAGAATCTATCCCAAACAAAGCAAAAAGGAGTTTTGGGTTCCATCTACATAAAAAGAAGATGATAAAGCTCATTTCCAATTGTTGTTTTTGGGGTTAGAATGCACATTCACAGAGTGAAATGTTTGTTATCAGCCCAAATAAAGCATGTCTTTTGGTTCCATCTCAATAGAAAGAGAACGAATAAGCTTTAATTGTTCTCTGATTGTTCTTTCAGTGTTCATTCACCTACATATCAAAGCAAAGTGTAATGACCCTAAACAAAGCAAAACCGGTTGTTTTGGGTTCCATCTACACAGAAAGAAGAATCTTGGATGTCCCTTATTTCAAGTCGTCTTCTTTGAGTAAATGCACATTGACCCCAAAATAGCAAAGTGTATGTAATGAGACCAAAATAACAAAACACTGTCTTTTCGCTTCCATATGCGTAGAAAGAAGACGACTAAGCTATGAGTGGGCTCATTTCAATTCTCATGGTGTTTTTTGAGTGTGCACCCGAATCGTCCCCAACCGAAGCAAAAAGTCATTTTGGGTTCTGTCAGGGGCACAGGGAAGAGAGGAGATGGAGAGCGAAGGGGAAGAATCCGAGGGGAGCGTAGGAGAAGATGACAGTGGGCCGAGGGATTCCATGAGCCTCTCCAGCGAATCGGAAGATTCACAGAAGGGGGCGCCAGTGGCCAGGGGTAGGGGGTTCCCAAGGGGAAAGCCCCAGGAGCAAGGGCGCAGCAGGGACTCCCAGAGCAGTAGTTGGAAATCAGGACCAGCTTCCCCACCAGAGCAGAGTGGAGGGGGAAGAGTCTCAAGTATCGGGGCCAGTGCATTCCCCACCAGGGAGAGAAGAAGAGGCAGGGCTGACCACGCCTCCATCGGAGAGTCGGGCAACGGAGGGGAGGTCAGATCCAGCCAGTATCCCGGAAGAGGGAAGCAGTGACAGAAGTAGTGTAACGGTTAGGAGAAAGGTCACTGGGTTGGCGCGAGAGGCAAGTTCAAATGTACAGGAGCGCGGGACAGCAGAGAATGAGGATTGGGAACCGGGTCCTAAAGCCCGCCGGAGGCAGGGGGAGGAGCTAAGCGACTCAGCGTCGGAAGAGTCCAGAAAGGGGAATGCCCCAGCGGGCAGGAGGACCCAGAGGAGGAGAGAGCAGCGGAAAAGGTGGAGCAGGGCTAGGATCTTAAACTGGTGTCAGGGGGGAGGAGACTCAGACGGGACTTCGCCGATCTAGGGTTTAAGACGTAGGGCTGCGCGCTGCGGCTTTGAAATGGAAACTGAACTTCAATAAAGACTTTTGTACATTACGACAGCCTAGCGTGGGTCCTCTGTAAGCTGGGACCTAGAGGCAGCTCTGACAGTAAGTCCCGTCTCACTAAAACCTCGCAACGTGAGTGGACGCAGCGAGGGGCGAAGATTGGTGCTTCGCGAGCTCACGAAAGCAGGACAAGATGACTACCGAAGAACAAATGGCAGCCCTGCAAAACGCAGTGACACAACTTAACGCGGAAATACTAGCATCCAGGAAGAGAGAAGACGAAGCAGCCGCTGCCTGCAGAGATCTGCAAACCAGGTTGGAAATGTTGACTAAACAGGGGCTACCGGGAGCCAGACCAGAGGGGATTGGGCTGGGAAAGAGAGGAGGCAGCCTTGTGTCTCATTTCGATGGGAGTCTGCAGCAGTATCCTAACTTCAGAGCAGACGTGGTTTTTGCGCTACAGTTGCTGGAGAAGGACTTTAGAGATGAGCAGGAGAAAGTAGCCTTCATACTAACTCATCTCCATGGAGAAGCTAAAGCGTGGTTGCGCAATCTCTGGAGAGATAATGACCCAGCCCTCCAGAATGCGAATGCCTTCATTAAGGCGATGGATACTTGTTTTTTATCAGCGGTAGATGTAGATGTCGCCAGAAAGGAGATACATGGATTGAAACAAGGCAGAGCCACTGTAAGGCAATATCACTCCCGCTTTTTTGCATTGGTCAACGCGCTGGGATGGGAAAGAGATTCAGCTGCCGTCAGGGACCTGTTCTGGGAGGGGTTGAACGGGGCTGTGAAAGACGAAATTGCAAGGGGGGGAGAGACCCCAGAGCACTCAAGAAGTTGTCCAGAGAGCGCTGACGATTGGGGTGCGTCTGGAAGAACGGCCTTGGAGCAAAGACGAAGGGCGTTGGGGACGCACGCCAGCGAGAGCACCTCCTTTCTTTCCCAGGGACACAGCGCGCACTCAATCCACGCCTCCACTGGGAGGGGGAGAGGAGCCGATGGAGATAGGTGGTGCCAAGGCTCAGTCAGCAACCAGAGCCCTAACACCGGGAGCAGTCAAAGCGAAGCCTCCTAGAGGGAACAGGAAGTGTTACATCTGCGACAGTGCTCAGCACATGGCGAAAGAGTGTCCCCAGAGGCTCCACAAGCACACTGCAGCCTCAGCAACAGTAAAAGAAGCAGTTCAGCAGAGAGAACCACTGCAGGGAAACGACGGAGTCTGGCTGGAATCAGAAGCACTGGGGCCCAGCCAGACGAGTCAGTGAAGCAGTCCCCAGGGATCTTACAGCCCACAGACCCCCTCCCACCCAAACCAGTGGTGCAGCTCACCGCATCACTCCAGCTTCCCAATGGGCTCACCATGAAAGTCCCTATCACCATTGACTCTGGTAGTAATGCAGACTTTATAGGAGTGGATTTCATCAAGCAACAGAGCATAGCGCTCCTGCCAGCCACGATGCCCCTGAAAGTAGTCACGGTCGATGGAAGAGAATTGCTGGGAGGACAGGTGGTACAGCAAACACCCCCAATGGTGATGCAAATTGGAAATCACCGGGAAGTCATCAGCTTCAATGTCACCCACCTGTCAGACACGCCCATAGTATTGGGCATGAGTTGGCTGCACAGGCACAGCCCGGCATTGGCATGGTACCAGCGTCAATTGACCTTCTGCTCCTCCTACTGCGCAGAACACTGCATCCTGACTAGCCAGGAAGACGAGGGGCAAGAGGATGAACCGCAGCTACACTTAGGCACGTTGCAAGCGGTACCCAACAAGTACAAAGAGTTTTTGGAGGTCTTCTGCGAGAAGGAAGCGGACAAGCTGCCTCCCCACAGGCCCTACGACTGCAAGATTGACCTCCTGCCGGGGGCGACGCTGCCGACGGGGAAACTGTATTCCATGTCTGAGGATGAACTGCAGGAACTCAGGGAGTTCATAGATCACAACTTGAAGCGGGGATTCATCCGAGAATCAAAAGCAGTGGGGGGCAGTCCTGTGTTCTTCGTGAAGAAAAAAGACACGCCCCAAAAGAGGCTGGTAGTTGATTACCGGGTCATAAATTCGAGGACAAAGCCCACGGCATTCCCCATGCCCAAGATCGACGACCTGCTCGCGACGGTGAGGAAGGGACGCATCTTCACCAAGTTGGATCTACGAGGGGCGTACAATCTTTTACGCATGCGGGAGGGCGACGAGTGGAAAACGGCCATGTTTACGCCCCTAGGCACTTATGAATATAGAGTTATGCCGTTTGGCTTACAAAATGGCTCCCACTGTTTTCAAGCCTTCATGCACCACGTCTTAGCGGGACTCCTCTACAAGAAGTGTGTCTGCTTCCTGGACGACATCCTGATCTTCTCGGAATCGCAGGAGGCTCACGAGAGGGACGTCAAAGACGTTGTGCAGAGACTACGGGAGCACAGACTTTACACCAAACTGGAGAAGTGCCAGTTCGACATGACGGAGGTGGATTTCCTGGGCTACAAGCTATCCGACAAGGGACTTGCCATGGACAGCGCCAAGGTCCGCTCGGTGTTGGACTGGAAGAGGCCTCGCAATCGAAAGGAGGTCCAGAAATTCGTCGGCTTTGCCAACTTTTATCGCAAGTTTATCAAGGGATACGCCATGCAAACGGCGGCCATCACCGACACCCTCAGCTCCAAGAAGAAGAAGTTCATCTGGACGGAGCAGGCGGAGCGGTCCTTTCAGACGCTCAAGCGTCTCTTCGCGTCCGAAGAGCAGCTGCTGCACGTAAACCCCAGCAAACCCATGAGGGTTGAAACAGACGCCTCAGACAGAGCCGTGGGGGCAGTCCTGTTGCAGCAAGACCCGCAAGGGGACTGGAGGCCGTGTGCTTTCTACTCCAGGAAACTCAGCAAGTCGGAGCAGAACTACACCATCTGGGACAGGGAGTTGCTGGCCATCCATGCAGCCTTCAAGGCGTGGCGGCACTTCCTCGTCGGAGCCAAACACACAGTGCAGGTCCACACGGACCATAAGAACCTGCAGCACTGGTGCACGGCGCGGTTCCTGAACCAGAGACACATCCGCTGGGCGGAGTTCTTTGCGGATTTTGACTTCAGGATAGAATACATCCCAGGAGAAAACAACATCATGGCGGATGCGCTATCCAGGAAGCCGCAGTATCTCGAGGAAGAGGCACCGGCGGCGGCCAAGCACATTTTCGCACCGAAAGCATGGGCATGCGCCTCAGCCACCGTGGACCTGGACGCGGTACGTGGCGCGCTGCAAACAGACTCCTTCGCACGATCCAAGATGGAGGAGGTGCGAAGCGGCACAGCGAAGGACGACGAGTTCCAGATACGCGACGGACTGCTCATCCGCAAAGGGGCCCTCTACGTGCCGGGAGACGACCTCCGCGCGAAAGTACTGCAGCAGTTACACGACGCACCCAGCGCTGGGCAGTTCGGCAAAGACAAGACGGTGGAATTAGTAGCCAGAGACTTTTGGTGGCCCAAGATGAGGGGGGAAGTCACGGATTACGTCACGAGGTGCGACACATGCCAAAGGGCCAAGCCAGTACACAGGCCGGCGGCGGGACTGTTGGAACCGCTACAGACGCCGCTCGAACCGTGGGAGAGGGTGGCCCTGGACTTTGTCACGGATCTGCCCAGCTCGCGGGGCAAAACAGCAGTACTCGTGGTAGTGGACTTGTTCACCAAGATGGCCCACTTCATTCCTTGCGCGAAGGTGGCCACAGCGGAACAGACAGCCAAGCTGTTCATAGACCACGTGTTCAAGGTGCACGGCCTACCGCGGTCTATTCTGTCCGTCCGGGGGCGCCAGTTCATCTCGAGTTTCTGGCAGAAGCTGATGGGCATCCTGAACGTCAAGGTCAACCTAGCGTCGGCAAGACACCCGCAGACCAACGGACAAGCGGAGAGGGTCAACGCCATCATGCAGCAGTACCTGAGATGCTACGCGAACCAACAGCCCTCGACCTGGGTGGACTACCTACCGCTGGCCGAGTTTGCCTACAACAACACGAAGCACGTGTCCACGGGGGTGACACCGTTTTTCACCAACAATGGGCGGCATCCCAGAACCTTCCCGGGGTTAGAGAAAGTGGGGGAGGGGGAGCCGCAGGGAGCAGAGGCCTTGGCAGCGGAGTTACAGGAGGTCCACGAACAGCTCCGAAGGCAGTTAGAGCTAGCAAAACACGCTTACAAAATGCAGGCAGACCGACACAGGAGAGTTGGGGAGGACATCCGGGTGGGGGACTGGGTATGGTTAGCAGCCCAGGCAGTGCAGGCCAGATCGTTAGCTAAAAAGAAGCTCGGACACAAGCAGCTAGGCCCTTACTGAGTCGAGGCACAGATCAACCCAGTGGCCTTCCGGTTGACACTCCCGGAGGGATCCAGAATGCACCCGGTCTTTCATAGATCGGTGCTCACGCCCTACAAGGCACCTCACAGGTTCCAGGCGCCAGGGAAAACTCCAAGCCCGCTCAGAGACGCACCCACGAAGGGGGGGTCGCCGAGGGCGGAGCTGCTCAACGAGGTCACAGAGATTTTGGACTCGAGATGGGGGGAAGAGGGGGTTGAATATCTCCTCGCCAGGGAAGGTACCCCGGCCAGCGCCAACAGCTGGGTACCGTACTATGAGGTGGAGGAGCACTACCTCAAAGATGAGTTCCACGCACTTTTCCCACACAGGCCCATGCCGGCAGATTATTTCGACGAATATCTTTTCACACCCACACTTTCAGCCAGCACGTTCCAGGGTTTCTCTTCAGCTGAGGACACGGCGCCGGAGACTAGCTCCCCAGAGGGATCACTCTCAGGGTTTGGTACAGGCGGCTCTTATTGGTGGGAAGATCAACCTGAGGTGGGGTGGCGCAGAGAACTGCCGAGCGGGCCCTCGCACGCAGCGTCACCCCAGGCGACAGGGGGAGAGGGGGTCATGGACGTGTTGGGGGAGGATCCGGGGTTCGAACACACCTGCAGAGAGATGGAGGCTGAGGAGATCGACGTCGACGAGCCCATTGAGGACCGGCCGGATCTAACCGGCTGGCTGCACACCACGGGGGAAGAACTGTATCCTGCACTCACCCCCACAACACTGGAGCACCCAGAACCCACACCAGAAGAGGGGGAGGGGGGAAAGGGGGGCTTCGAGGGGGGGATGGATGTCAGGGGCTCAGGAGCAGAGGCACAGGGAAGAGAGGAGATGGAGAGCGAAGGGGAAGAATCCGAGGGGAGCGTAGGAGAAGATGACAGTGGGCCGAGGGATTCCTTGAGCCTCTCCAGCGAATCGGAAGATTCACAGAAGGAGGCGCCAGCCCAGAATTGCATTGGCTTTTTTAGCTGCCGCGTCACACTGTTGGCTCATGTCAAGTTTGTGGTCAACCAAGACTCCTAGATCCTTTTCACATGTACTGCTCTCAAGCCAGGTGTCACCCATCTTGTATTTGTGTCTCTCATTTTTTTTGCCCAAGTGCAATACTTTACATTTCTCCCTGTTAAAATTCATCTTGTTTGTTTTGGCCCAGTTCTCTAATTTGTCAAGGTCGTTTTGAAGTGTGATCCTGTCCTCTGGGGTGTTAGCCACCCCTCCCAGTTTGGTGTCATCTGCAAATTTGATCAGGATGCCCTTGAGTCCATCATCCAAGTCGTTGATAAAGATGTTGAATAAGACCGGGCCCAAGACAGAACCCTGTGGCACCCCACTAGTCACTCTTCTCCAGGATGAAGAGGAACCATTGATGAGCACCCTTTGTGTTCGGTCAGTCAGCCAGTTTTGTTGGGGGGGGTATTTTGTTGAGTGCTCTCTTGTTGCCACACCTGCTCCTTGTATTTGCTCCTGACCTGAGCACAAGGAGACCCTTTTGTTTCTGGCGGACCACCTGATACAAGCGTTTCCTCACATGTGCAAGCAGACAAATACCTCTGCGCATGCGAAATGCTTTGCTCTGCCTCCATGCTTCTGAATCCCAGTTGCTGGAAACCTCAGGAGCAGGGAGGGCTCATGCGCTCGGGTGCTGCTTGCTGGTTTCCCACAGCCATCCGGTTGGTCACTGTGATAACAGGAGACTGGACTAGATGGGCCATTGGCCTGACCCAGCACAGCCTTTCCTTCTGTTCTTAAGCAACCATAAGGCCTGATTGAAGTGGAAGAAGGTTGCGCTCCATAGACAGAGGGGCATGGAGCTGAGCATGGCTGCGAGGCAAAAGGCTGGGGCAAGGTTTTGGAAAATGCTCCATTCAGTTCTGCCAAGCTTCACCTGGAAACCCAAATCTCCTCTATCGTAGAGCAGTAGTATTCTGAGGGCATCTTCCATGGGCCATGGGCCTGATCCAGCAGCCTCTTCTTGTGTTCTTAATGTAGAACAGTAGCAGAGGAGGGGAATCAGGGTTTCCAGGTGAAGCTGACCTTCTGATCGGCAAGTCCTAGGCTCTGTGGTTTAACCCACAGCGCCACCCGTGTCCCTTTGTAGCAATATAACAAGTGGGAAAATGAAGAAGGGAGAATCAACAAGATCCATGAAAATGTCAATGAATATCAAGCAATACTCATTGGTTAAAATCATGATGCCTGTTTCAGCAAACCAACAAAGCTTTCCAAAGATCTCTGAAGGAAGGGAGGGCTGCTCCTTGACAATATCCGCCCTCCCTTCCCCACAGGTGGGCAGGGTTTGCGGCACTGAGCAAGGCTCACCTGGGCGGGTGCCACCCACCTGCTTGAGCTGGCCTTTGACCCGCCCTCGGCCAGGGAGGACAATGGACGGCTGGCCAGGGGCGGGCCTAAGGCCAAAAGAAAAGAGGCTGACTCCTGGGCTCAAGCCTCTTTTGCTGTTCTTACGCAAAGCCTTATCTGCTTGCGGTGTTAGTCCCCAGGAATATTCCGGGCACTCGTTCCGTATCGGGGCTGCTACTTCAGCGGCAATACAGGGTTGAGACCCCGCACACATCAAGACACTGGGGTGCTGGCGCTCAACAGCCTACAAAAGTCACATTCGTCCCGGCTCCTCCTCCTTATCACTTGCAATTTAATTGTCTTACAGGTTTGCCCACCATGAAGATCTGGGTTATAGGCCACAGCATTGTCCACTGGGCAGCGGATTATGCACAGTCTCAAAATCGTGGCCATAACCTTAACATCCACCCCAAGGTACGCTCCCCCCCCCCCAAATGATATATATTACTTTTAAAGCTTACAAAATAGGAAAAAAGAAAAAAATCAAAAGAAAAAAGAAAAAAACAATACAATACAAAATATAAACAATACCATACACAACCTAACTAAACACATTAAACTAAACATAACCCTATCCCTAACCCTAACCCTAAACAAAATAAAGACAAAAACAATTTAAAAACACATACATCACACCTTTCCCATACTGTTTTTCATTCCCTTGTTTCATCGACCTCTTCTCACCTCCCTTTTTGTATTCCACTTCTATTAATTGTTTCAGCAAATCCTTTCCATCTTTCTCTATTTTCTGTAATACTATAAATATCTTAACATGTTTTTAACCTTATTTTCCATTAAGACTAGAATACTTGTATATGCTTAACTCCTTATAACATTTCTGCTAAGGCCATAAAATTTCATTCCAACATTTTTCTATCACTCATTAATTTTACAGTATTTCTATAAATAAACTTTAAATTTTCCAATCTTCTTCCACCATCTCTTCTCCCTGGTCTCGGATTCTGCCAGTCCTTTCCGTCAATTCCATATAGTCCATCAACCTGGAGATCTTATGTCCGAGGCTCTTAACTCTTTTCCTAGTCCCTTCTGCAGGTCTTCTTCATATTCTTTAATGCTAAAGAGCAGGTCTCGGGGAGACTCCATCCTAACAATGCTTTTATTCCTTCTCGACAGGTCAGCCAAATTTCCATAATTAAAGTTAAGATCCATAAAGCATTTCAGGACATGTTTCAAGCTTCCTCCAAATCCAAAGGCCCCCAGAACTTCAATCTCCTCCTGACCCAAGTCCATATCCCAAAAGTCTGTTGATCCCTGCATAGAGGGATCTTTCCAGCTTCCCTTCTCCAATCCAAGTTGGTCTCCGATCCTCAAAATCTGACTTTTTCTAGATTCAATCATAAAAGGCCTCAACTTATTGTGCTCAATTTGCTTCTGTAAGGCTGAGGATCCCACTTGTGTTACTTTAGGTTTGACAACAACAGCTTTCTCCTTCTCCTCCACAGTTTGTCCTGCCAAAGTAGATTCCTGTACCAAGTCCTGGGTAATTTCTGTGTTGGTGCTCACTTTTTGTCTCAAATTAATCGCTTTTTGTCCCAAGTTGTCAGTTTTAGTGGTCATATCATTTAACTTCTTATGAAGCTGTTCCAGCGAATAGCTTATCTTACAAAATGCAGTCACAATGGCTTCTCCTGTCAACATTATTAAATGATCCAAGGTCAATCCCTGGTTCTCACAATTTCTTATCTCGCAGCTGGAGATTCCCCAGTTACACTGCTGTAACAGTTTCAAAAGCTCCCTCTAGAGGGAAACAGTCTCCACTTGTATCAATCCTTTCAAGCACAACTCAAGCAATAAAGATAGTTTCAATTTTCAGTTACTTTTCCTCCTTTTTAAACGCAGAAGAGGACAATGGAAACAGTATCTTTCTCTTATTTAGCTAACTGTCAAATACGTTCTGTTCACAGTCAATGGACTCTCCCAAAATGTCCCTCCTTTTGTTTTTGTTTTTTAAAGCGATATTTATTCAGATTTTTAAAAATACAAAAAGTTAGAAACATCAACAAAATAACATAATAATAAGAAAAAACAAAAACAAAGAAAAAACAAAGAACAAAAAAGATATAAATTCAAAATTGCATCATTTCATTATCGCTAGGTCCAAAATTTCCCCCCTCTTCTCCTGCTTCCAAGGGGGGGGGTTGATAATTTTAACTGATGGAAATTTAATCCTTTGCCAAAGGCTTTCCGAGACTTTAGCTTGTAACATCTTTGCTCCAATCTATTTACAAAAGAGGAAGGCGGACTTCCTGTTTAAAACCTTCCCGTTTCGACTTCCGGGTTAGCACCATCAGCTAATGGCGGATCTTTTCTGATTTGGAGGGGACCGGCTCCGGGGAAATCGGGTCTTACCGCTACGGCAAAGTGGGGACCCTGCAGGAATCACAGGCGGGTGAAGCCTGTGAACGTGGGACTCTATTCAGAAATTATTGCAGGAATCCACCTTGACTCAGGAAAAAACTGCTGCCGTGGAATTTAAGGTAACGCAACTGGAAACAGAGAAGGTTCCAGATCTACAGAAACAAATTGAAGACCATAAACTGATGCTGTCTATGATTGAATTGAAGGAAAAACAGACGAACCTAAGGATTAGAGCTGTACCTGAATTGGAGAAGGGCACCCTGATAGATTTTTTGACACAAGAATTTGCAGAGTTTTGGAAGTCGGAATTGAAACAAGAAGAATTTAAAATTGTGAGGGCTTTCAGACTTGGAAAAGGAGGAAAGAAGATTAAAATAAGGGATTGTCTGATTACCCTTTGATCTAAAGAAGAGAGAGACAAAATTTTGGGGTTGCATTTCCAGAATCCTTTGATAATTCTGCAATCAAGAGTGGAAATTTTCAAAGACATACCGAAACATCTTTTGGATCTTAGATCCAATTTTGGAGATCTGGTTGCCCTTCTGAGAAAGAATAAAATTATTTTCAGGTGGGAATTCCCCCAAGGCCTATCTTTTAGCTACAAAGGAAGAAAGATAAAAATAAGATCAGTGGAGGAAAAAGACAAGTTTTTGGGAAATCACGAAGAAGACCTGCAGAAAGGACTTGGAAAAGAGCCAGAAGCTTTGGACAAGAGTTCACCAAAAAGAGGGAAACCAACACTACCGACTAATATAGACAAACTACTGGGTGCTGCTGGAGGAAAAGCAGAGTAGAATGTGAATGGACTTAACTCCCCGGAAAAGAGACGGAGAGTCTTTTATTTATTAAAAAAAGAACAATTGGACTTGATTTGTTTACAAGAAACGCATGTGACAAGGCTGCATCGGAAGATTTTGAGTAATAAAAGATTAGGACATTGTCAGGACTGCCTCTGGGTCCCAGCTCACAGAAGACCCACGCCCGGTGGATGTAATATACAAAAGTCTTTATTGAAGTTTATTTTCCATTTCAAAGCTTTGGGCGCGCAGACCCACGTCTTGACGCTAGATCGGCTAAGTCCCCTCTGACTCACTGCTCCTCCCACACCAGTTTAAGATCCTAGCCCGGCTCCACCTCCTACGCTGTTCTTTCCTTCGCTGGGTCCTTCTGCCCTCTGGGGTCTCCTCCTTCCTGGACTCCTCAGACGCTGACCCCCCTTCGTCCTCCCTTTCCTTCCGGCGGGCTTTAGGACCTGGCTCCCTACCCGGGCTCCCTGCTGTGCCGCTCGCCTGTACATTTGAACTTGGCGCGCGCGCCCAGCCGGTAACCTTCCTCCTGACCGTTTCCTCGCTTCCTGATGCGGGCGTGACCAAACCTGACTCCTCTCCTCCCGCTGGTGGTGAGAGCCCTGGTCCCGCTTCCTGGGACTCCCCCTCCCCACTGCGCTCTGGTGGGGAAGCTGGTCCTGATTTCCAACTGCTGCTCAGGGACTCCCCGCTGGCCCCTTCCTCCTGGGGCTTCCCCCCTGGAACCCCCCTTGCTCTGGCCATCGGCGCTCCCCTCTGTGAGTCCTCTGATTCGCTGGAGAGGCTTGTGGAATAACTCTTTCCACTGTCACTGCCTGCACCCCCCTCGGACTCCTCCTCCTCACTCTCCATTTGCTCCCCCTCCTGTGTCTCTCCTTCTGAACCCCTGACAGACATGAATTTATATCATCAGACAAAGTTAAGAAAAGAGGAGTAGTACTCTATGCAAAGGAGAGCCTGTCACCGAAATTCTTATTTAAAGATGACCAAGGAAGATTTGTCGCAATTGAAATTCAATCACAAGGAGAGAAGTTTTTGATAGTAGGTATTTATGCACCAAATGAGGGGGAATCGGAATTTTTTAAGAAGCTACATGAAACTCTGATGGACTATTTGGATTATAACATGATTTTGATGGGAGACATGAATGGAGTGGTGTCTACTAATATGGATAAAGCCCAGAGACAGGTGGTTACAAAAGATGGCAGATTACCAAAGACGTTCTTTGATATGGCTGACAATATGGACTTGGTTGATATTTGGAGAACTAAGAACCCCTTGGGAAGAGAAGGAACTTTCTTCTCTGAAGCCAAAATGACATGGACAAGAATTGACCAAATTTGGGTAACTAGGGGGCTGGCCCCGAAGATTAAAAAAGCGGAAATTTGCCCTAAAACTTGCTCCGATCATAATGCTGTAAAGATGGAAATGAAACTAACACCAATTGGTTCCTTTAGATGGAGGATGAATGACTCTTTGTTTAGGAATGAGGAAGTGACTAAAAAGGCCCTAAAAAACTTGAGAGACTATTTCGAGATAAATATGAATACCACTGTTGAAAAAAGAGTAATTTGGGACGCAAGTAAAACGGTTAGAGAGGGTTCTTGATACAACAGAATGAAACCAAGAAGAGAGCTCAAAATGAAAAAAAGGAAAAAAAATTGGAGAAAATAAAGGAAGGAGAAAAGAGACTGAGAGTTAAACCAAAATTGCAGGAGATCCTGAAGGAGATAAAGTTATATCAAGTAGAATATATGAAATTGATGAATCGGGAAATAGAATGGAAGATTAAACAGATGAGACAAAAGACAATTGAATTGGCTAACAAATGCGGGAAACTGCTGGCTTGGCAAATGAAAAAAAGACAAAAACTTAATACTATTACCAATTTGGAAGTGGGAGGAAAGAATATACAGAATCCTGTGGAGATCAGGAAGTGCTTTCAGAAATATTTTAAACAGTTATATACACAGGAGACCCAGAAAGAAATGGATATTGACCGATTTCTGAAAATAAATGGACTACAAAAAATCTCTCAAGAGAACAAGTTAATGCTGAATTATAAAATAACAGATCAAGAGGTGGAAGGAGCTATTCAGAATATGAAATTGGGCAAATCTCCAGGGCCGGACGGCTTGACTTCAAGATATTATAGATCTTTGAAAGAATGGCTAGTACAGCCTTTGAAGGAAGTTTGCAATGAAATACTGGAGGGGGGAAAGGCACCAGAGTCGTGGAAAGAAGCCTATATTACACTTATACCGAAAGTAGAGTTGGAGAAGACACAGCTTAAGAACTACCAGCCCATATCTTTGCTCAATGTGGATTACAAAATTTTTGCTGAAATTATGGCTAAAAGATTTTAAAAGGTATTGGTAGAAGAAATCCATAAAGATCAGGCGGGCTTTCTCCCGGGGAGACACTTGTCAGATAATACAAGGAATATAATTAATATTTTAGAAAAATTACAAGTGAATATTAACACTAAAGCAGTTTTGATATTTGTGGATGCGGAGAAAGCCTTTGACAACATTTCTTGGAGTTTCATGAAGAAAATTTTACAGGGAATGGGGGTAGGCCAAGGTTTTGAAAACGGTATAGGTGCAATTTATTCAGAACAAAAAGCTAAATTAATTGTGAATAACGTAGTTACAGAAGAATTTAAGATTGAGAAAGGAACACGACAGGGGTGCCCAATATCCCTGTTGCGTTTTATATCGGTCCTGGAGGTTTTGCTCAATATGATTAGAAGGGACCAATTGGTTAAAGGTATACAAGTCGGAGCTAAACAGTATAAATTGAAAGCATTTGCCGATGATTTAGTCTTGACATTACAGGAGCCAGAATCCAGTACTAAAAGAGTATTGCAATTAATCCAAGAATTTGGTCAGGTTGCGGGATTTAAGTTGAATAAATTGGAAACTAAGGTGTTAGAGAAGAACTTAACAGGGATTGAGAAAGAGAGGTTTCAGAAGGAGACAGGACTAACATTGGTTAAGAAAGTGAAATACCTGGGGGTTAACATGACTGCTAAGAATGTGAATTTATTTAAAGATAACTATGAAAAATGTTGGATGGAAGTGAAAAAGGATTTAGAAATATGGTCAAATTTGAAGTTATCATTGCTAGGCCGAATTGCCGCGATAAAGATGAATGTATTGCCAAGGATGTTGTATTTGTTTCAAACATTGCAAATTTTGGACAAGGTGGACTGTTTCAAGAAGTGGCAGAGAGATATTTCTAGATTTATCTGGCAGGGCAAGAAGCCTCGAATAAAATTTAAGATTTTAACTGATGCTAAAGAAAGAGGGGGATTTGCCTTGCCAGACCTTAAACTTTGTTATGAATCAGCCGCATTTTGTTGGCTGAAAGAATGGCTGCTTCTGGAAAACACAGACATTTTGGACTTGGAAGGTTTTAACAATGTATTTGGGTAGCATGCATATTTGTGGTATGACAAGGTCAAAGCACATAAAGCATTTAAAAACCATGTTGTCAGGAGAGCACTGTTTAATGTCTGGATAAGATATAAAGATTTGCTTGAAAATAAAACTCCAAGGTGGTTGTCACCAATGGAAGCTAAGGCTCTGAAAAAACTCAATGTGGAGGCAAATTGGCCGAAATATTGGGAAATTTTGGAACAAGGAGACAGATTAAAACTGCAGAGTTTTGACAAATTAAAAAACAAAGTACGAGACTGGCTTCATTATTATCAAATAATGGAGGTTTACAATTTGGATAAGAAAATTGGTTTTCAGGTGGGAAAAAAAAATGGGAACAGAATTGTTAGATCCTAAAACTAAGAACTTGTCAAGAATGTATAACTTGCTGTTGAAATGGAATACACAGGATGAAATGGTTAAATCTGTTATGATCAAATGGGCACAAGACGTTGGACATAATAATATGATGGCTGACTGGGATCAGTTATGGACCACAGGTATCAAGTTTATGGCATGTAATGCCTTAAGAGAGAATTTAATGAAAATGATTTACAGGTGGTACTTGACAGTGTTGGTTTGCAAGCCCCCTCCATAGAGGCTGGCCCCTCTCACTGTCCTCGGAGCTTGCTTACCGGTAACCTCCTCTGGCTGATATCCAGACAGACCAGGGAGATTTTGATAGGTGACATTTTCTCAAGCATGGGCAAAATGCACAACCCCTCCTGCTTCCGCAGGGGAAATAAAATAAGTCATAAATCTATTTACATGATGTTTATTTCTGACATTACAGCACTAGAGAAAAACACGTCCTTTCAGTTCAGTTCCTCCAGCAAGTCTGACAAACTTCCTGTACATGCGCACTCGGAAGGTTTTAAGTTGCACTCTTCACAAAGACTTATCCAGCCTGGGAACGTCCTGGGAAATTCTTTCCCAGAGATAAGGCATCATGTTGTGTCAACAAACTGGCTGTCTGCAGCGGTGATGCTTCCATATACTGACAGACACCAGTCAAGCTTGCAAAAATTTACCATTTGCCCAATAATAAATGTTGGAAATGTAAAGAGATTGAAGGTACATTCTTTCACCTTTGGTGGACATGCCCAAAGATTAAGACCTTCTGGGAGATGATCTATAATGAAATGAAAAAGGTATTTAAATATACCTTCCAGAAGAAACCAGAGGCCTTTCTCTTGGGCATGGTCGGCCAATTGGTGCGAAAAGAGGATAGAACTTTTTTTATGTACGCCACAACAGCAGCAAGAATACTCATCGCAAAGTATTGGAAAACACAAGATGTACCCACCCGGGAAAAATGGCAGATGAAGGTGATGGACTACATGGAACTGACTGAGATGACTGGCAGAATCCTAGACCAAGGAGAAGAGTTGGTGGAAGAAGATTGGAAAAAATTTAAAGTTTACCTTCAGAAATATTGTAAAATTAAGGATTGTTAGAAAGATGTTGGGAAAAGAAAATGTGGTTTTAGCAGAAAAGATATAAAGGATTAAGTAAAAATGAATTGGTGAAAGAGAGAACGCAAAATTATAGTATATTAAGACAAAGTAATAAGATAAAAACAAGGTTGGAAGGATTTGCTGAAATATCTATGTGAATTAGAATACAAAAATGGGAGGTGAGAGGAGGTCAAGGAAGTAAGTGAATGTAAATTAGTGATGTATAGGTTTGACTCGTTTTTTATACTTTTTTCTTTTTCTGTTTTTTTTGGGTGATTTTTTTGTATGTATTGTTTTTTCTTTTTCTTTTTTGACTGTTATTTGCATTTTTTTCCTTTTTTTCTGTAACCTTTAAAACTCTAATAAAATTTTATTTTTTTTAAAAAAATAAAACCTTCCTGTTTCGGTGCCAAATTAATATATTTAAAGATCCAATTTTCCGTTCTAATCACGGGTTGTTGTTTAAAGTCCAATTGTCCACAGGAAAAAGTCAGCGCTCTCGGCAACAGCAATGCGGCTTCACTCCGTGAAAGAAGCAGTCGATTCAAAGCACCGCGCCGCTCACCCCATGTCACTCCGGATCCCCAAAACAGGGTTTTCCCACGAGTAGGGGAGGCGCAAAAGGTGCCAGCCGAATCCCAGGTTCACAAGCTTCTTCCGCCTGTGATTTCAGTGGGTCTCCGCCTTCGCCGCGGCGGTTCAGACCCTGATTTCCACGGAGCAAGTTCCTCCCGATCGGAGGAGCTCCGCCATTGCCGGAGGCGCCAACCCGGAGGAGAATGATCTAGTGGAGCAAAAAGGCATTGCCCTTGCCCTTGGTTCAAGGGCAGATTTTAAAATCCTGCATGCCTTGTACCGATCAATGACCATCGGCTGGTCCAATCTCCTACTCCGTCTTCACTGGAGGGGGGCTTCCAATCCCTCTCGCCTCAATTATGCAGTGAGTAAAATTAGCAGGGCCATGCGCAACACCATGCGCCAAATTGGTGGGTTCTCTATTCCACATCCCTCCATCACAGCAGATAGAGTTGACCTATTCCGGGGGGACGGGGTGCACCTGACCCCACTGGGCAATGACTTCTGGCTCCACGACTTGCGACGAGCCCTTGGGGACTGGATAGATTGCGGGGTTTGATTGGTCCTCGGTTGTGGGACTTGGCGGCGAGGCCCCTTAGGGCCTCGAGTGGCGGTTCTAGGCCTTGGCAAGGTAGCCTTTAGTCTAACATCAAGTTGGGGGGGGGGGATGCAGTCATGCTTGCAGGGCCCATTGAAGGGCAAAACCGGGAGTCCCTGGCCCTAGAGCGGCGGCATGTAGGTCAAACTCCCCAGACGAGGTCAGTGGAAGGGCATGCTGTGTAAGTTTGCGCTTTGCAGTCCCCTCTCACTGGGCCTCAACTGCCTGCACATCCTCAGCCAGGTGGGCTGAGAGGGTTGCCTGCCAAGGCCTGTGCCAAGTTCCCCACTTCTGAAGCTCAATCAAGTTATGGCCAATTTGAATCCATACTCTGGTCTCTTGTCTTATCATTTGGGAAAAGGGGTAGGCACCACAGACAGGGTTTAGCGTGTGTGCCCGCAAACGTCTAGTAGCAGGGAGTTCCACAGGGCTTGGCTTGTCACACTAAAGGGTACATCCCTAGTGAAGACTAGATGAAACTCAGGGGTGCTGGGAACCACCAGAGATTCTCCGTGAGGGAGGTGGAATCATTTGGGTCCTAGTCGTTGAGGGCTTTTCTTTGCTTCTAAGAGCCTTTTTCCCCTGGGGGTTCCCCAGCTTGGGCCTCCCCCCAATTCTCTGCATCCAGACAGTCCATGACACCCCTGTCCTGAGACCAAGCTTCTGGTCAGCAGAAGCAGGAAGGCCTAGAAGGCCTGGCAAGGCCTGCACAAATCTTTCCAGCCTAACTGTTAGCAGTCAAATGCTGCGTCCCTGAGACATGGGACTCCTCCCTGTGATAGGAATTTTGAGGTCTTAGATATATGTTAAATGCTCATAAGTGTACCAACCAAGCACGTACATAGATCAGCACAGGAAGACTGACCTGGAACCATTTTGATTCCCAAACTGACCAAATGTTTTCTCTGCAAGGTCAAAGGAAAATGGAAAAGCCTCCCCATTGTCTTTTCCTTCACAAATCCTGTCTTTATGGGTATGTCTCTGTTTGAATAGGGTGAGCCTGTGACCAGCCCAGGAACTAAGTATTTATCATTACGAAAGACTGGCTGGGCTCCCCAAGCAATCCAATCAAGTAACCTGCCAGAGAGGAGATAAAGAAGGACAGGAGAAAAACAACATTCAAATTTCTGTTTTAAACATCCCTCGAAGCCTGGTAGATGAAGGGAACGCAGTGGATGTAGTCTACCTTGATTTCAGCAAGGCATTTGACAAGGTGCCCCATGATATTCTTGTAAAGAAGCTGGTAAAATGCGGACTTGACTATGCTACCACTCAGTGGATTTGTAACTGGCTGACTGACCGAACCCAAAGGGTGCTCATCAATGGTTCCTCTTCATCCTGGAGAAGAGTGACTAGTGGGGTGCCACAGGGTTCTGTCTTGGGCCCGGTCTTATTCAACATCTTTATCAACGACTTGGATGATGGACTCAAGGGCATCCTGATCAAATTTGCAGATGACACCAAACTGGGAGGGGTGGCTAACACCCCAGAGGACAGGATCACACTTCAAAACGACCTTGACAGATTAGAGAACTGGGCCAAAAGAAACAAGATGAATTTTAACAGGGAGAAATGTAAAGTATTGCACTTGGGCAAAAAAAATGAGAGGCACAAATACAAGATGGGGGACACCTGGCTTGAGAGCAGTACATGTGAAAAGGATCTAGGAGTCTTGGTTGACCACAAACTTGACATGAGCCAACAGTGTGACGCGGCAGCTAAAAAAGCCAATGCAATTCTGGGCTGCATCAATAGGAGTATAGCATCTAGATCAAGGGAAGTAATAGTGCCACTGTATTCTGCTCTGGTCAGACCTCACCTGGAGTACTGTGTCCAGTTCTGGGCACCACAGTTCAAGAAGGACACTGACAAACTGGAACGTGTCCAGAGGAGGGCAACCAAAATGGTCAAAGGCCTGGAAACGATGCCTTATGAGGAACGGCTAAGGGAGCTGCGCATGTTTAGCCTGGAGAAGAGGAGGTTAAGGGGTGATATGATAGCCATGTTCAAATATATAAAAGGATGTCACATAGAGGAGGGAGAAAGGTTGTTTTCTGCTGCTCCAGAGAAGCGGACACGGAGCAATGGATCCAAACTACAAGAAAGAAGATTCCACCTAAACATTAGGAAGAACTTCCTGACAGTAAGAGCTGTTTGACAGTGGAATTTGCTGCCAAGGAGTGTGGTGGAGTCTCCTTCTTTGGAGGTCTTTAAGCAGAGGCTTGACAACCATATGTCAGGAGTGCTCTGATGGTGTTTCCTGCTTGGCAGGGGGTTGGACTCAATGGCCCTTGTGGTCTCTTCCAACTCTATAATTCTATGATTCCCACTTGTCCGTCCATTTCCAACAGCAAGAACTGATGGACTGGCTGGCTGGGCTCCCTTACCCACCTGTTTACTCCAAGGCTGCCTCAGCTCCTGGCAACCAGCCCCAGAGGCATCATTCGCCCAGAGAGCTTGTAGCTAGGGCTGTGGCAACAGTCATGCAAGCCTTTGGGAGGCAGAGATGTGAGAGGGCATCAGAGGAGGGAGAGAAGGAAAGAAAGAGGGACAGAGGCCAGTGTTGCCCACACCACCCCTGAAAACTACTGCCTTAGAGGCTAAAGCTGCTGGCCATGTGAGGTGACTGCTCCATGGGTGGGCCAGCACTGCCCATGAGCATGGAGAACATCAGGCCAAGAGACATTAAATGAAAAGACATCCAGATCCTCCAGGTTGTTGTTGTTGTTGTTTAGTCGTTTAGTCGTGTCCGACTCTTCGTGACCCCATGGACCAGAGCATGCCAGACACTCCTGTCTTCCACTGCCTCCCGCAGTTTGGTCAAACTCATGCTGGTAGCTTCAAGAACACTGTCCAACCATCTCGTCCTCTGTCGTCCCCTTCTCCTTGTGCCCGCCATCTTTCCCAACATCAGGGTCTTTTCCAGGGAGTCTTCTCTTCTCATGAGGTGGCCAAACTATTGGAGCCTCAGCTTCACGATCTGTCCTTCCAGTGAGCACTCAGGGCTGATTTCCTTAAGAATGGAAAGGTTTGATCTTCTTGCAGTCCATGGGACTCTCAAGAGTCTCCTCCAGCACCATAATTCAAAAGCACCAATTCTTCGGCTATCAGCCTTCTTTATGGTCCAGCTCTCACTACTGGGAAAACCATAGCTCTTACTATACAGACCTTTGTTGGCAAGGTGATGTCTCTACTTTTTAAGATGCTGTCTAGGTTTGTCATTGCTTTTCTCCCAAGAAGCAGGCGTCTTTTAATTTCGTTGCTGCTGTCACCATCTGCAGTGATCATGGAGCCCAAGAAAGTAACATCTCTCACTGCCTCCATTTCTTCCCCTTCTATTTGCCAGAGGGTGATGGGACCAGTGGCCATGATCTTCTTTTTTTTTTGATGCTGAGCTTCAGACCATATTTTGCACTCTCCTCTTTCACCCTCAATAAAAGGTTTTTAATTCCTCCTCACTTTCTGCCATCAAGGTTGTGTCATCTGCATATCTGAGGTTGTTGATATTTCTTCTGACAATCTTAATTCCGGTTTGGGATTCATCCAGCCCAGCCTTTGGCATGATGAATTCTGCATATAAGTTAAATAAGCAGGGAGACAATATACAGCTTTGTTGTACTCCTTTCCCAATTTTGAACCATTCAGTTGTTCCATATCCAGTTCTAATTGTAGCTTTTTGTCCCACATAGAGATTTCTCCAGAGACAGATGAGGTGATCAGGCACTCCCATTTCTTTAAGAACTTGCCATGGTTTGCTGTGGTCGACACAGTCAAAGGCTTTTGCATAGTCAATGAAGCAGAAGTACATGTCTTTCTGGAACTCTCTAGCTTTCTCCATAATCCAGCGCATGTTTGCAATTTGGTCTCTGGTTCCTCTGCCTCTTCTAAATCCAGCTTGCACTTCTGGGAGTTCTCGGTCCACTTACTGCTTGAGCCTTCCTTGTAGAATTTTAAGCATAACCTTGCTAGCGTGTGAAATGAGTGCAATTGTGCGGTAGTTGGAGCATTCTTTGGCACTGCCCTTCTTTGGGATTGGGATGTAGACTGATCTTCTCCAATCCTCTGGCCACTGTTGAGTTTTCCAAACTTGCTGGCATATTGAGTGTAGCACCTTAACAGCATCATCTTTTAAAATTTTGAATAGTTCAGCTGGAATACCATCACTTCCACTGGCATTGTTATTGGCAGTGCTTTCTAAGGCCCATTTGACTTCACTCTCCAGGATGACTGGCTCAAGATCAGCAATCACACTACCTGGGTTTACGAGCCATCCATATCTTTCTGGTATAATTCCTCTGTGTATTCTTGCCACCTCTTCTTGATGTCTTCTGCTTCTGTTAGGTCCTTGCCACTTTTGTCCTTTATTATGGTAATCTTTGTACGAAATGTCCCTATCTCCAATTTTCTTGAACAGATCTCTGGTTCTCCCCATTCTGTTGTTTTCCTCTATTTCTTTGCATTGCTCGTTTAAGAAGGCCTTCTTGTCTCTCCTTGCTATTTTTTGCAAATCTGCATTCAGTTTCCTGTATCTTTCACTATCTCCCTCGCATTTTGCTTGCCTTCTCTCCCCTGCTATTTGTAAGGCCTCGTTAGACAGCCACTTTGCTTTCTTGCATTTCCTTTTCATTGGGATGGTTTTCATTGCTGCCTCCTGTATAATGTTGCGAGCCTCCATCCATAGTTCTTCAGGCACTCTGTCCACCAAATCTAAATCCTTAAACCTGTTCTGTTAGGGTGTGAAACCTTAGACGCTGGCAAGTTAGCAATGTCATGTGACTTTAAGTAGTCAAGCTCGTTAAGTTGTTAAGTTGCTCATTATATAAAGAGTGTTTGTTTTCTCTGCCTGTCGGGGCGTGAAGCAAAAATGTCTGAAAGCTCCGGAGGTGTTTCTGTTATCTTTCTGCAATAAACCTGTCTTTGGAAAGACAGGCTTCCCTGTGTCGTTATTTCTTTGCTGCTGAGACTCTGAAGCTTGTACTGCAACAAGAATCTCTGCACTGGACTTAATCAATGCTCTGCAAAGAGAACTGTTGCTGGTTGCGCAGTGGAAGCATTTACTGGACTAGTACACAGACTCTCTTATGTTCCTCACTTCCACTGTGTATTCATAAGGGATTTGATTTAGATTGTATCTTACCGGCCCAGTGTTTTTTCCTACTTTCATAGAATCATAGAATCATAGAATCATAGAGTTGGAAGAGACCACAAGGGCCATCGAGTCCAACACCATCAGAGCACTCCTGACATATGGTTGTCAAGCCTCTGCTTAAAGACCTCCAAAGAAGGAGACTCCACCACACTCCTTGGCAGCAAATTCCACTGTCGAACAGCTCTTACTGTCAGGAAGTTCTTCCTAATGTTTAGGTGGAATCTTTTTTCTTGTAGTTTGGAACCATTGCTCCGTGTCCGCTTCTCTGGAGCAGCAGAAAACAACCTTTCTCCCTTTCTTCAGTTTAAGCTTGAATTTTGCTATAAGAAGCTGATGATCTGAGCCACAGTCAGCTCCAGGTCTTGTTTTTGCTGACTGTATAGAGCTTCTCCATTTTTGGCTGCAGAGAATATAATCAATCTGATTTCGATGCTGCCCATCTGGTGATGTCCATGTGCAGAGTCGTCTCTTGTGTTGTTGGAAAAGAGTGTTTGTGATGACCAGCTTGTTCTCTTGACAAGTCTTTGCCCTGCTTCATTTTGATCTCCAAGGCCAAACTTGCCAGTTGTTCCTTTTATCTCTTGATTCCTTACTTTAGCATTCCAGTCCCCTATAATGAGAAGAACATCGGCTGTGGTGAGGACTGCAGGGCCTGCTCCCTTCCAGGGCCTTTTCCATCTGGCCCAGGGGGCGTGGCCCAGGCCCTCACTCTCCCAGCTACAAAGGGACTCCTGCTGTGTTGAGACCTTGGACCATCGGCTGTGGTGAGTACTTCAGGGCCTGCTCCCTTCCAGGGCCTTTTCCACCTGGCCCAGGTCCTCACTCTCCTAGCTACAAATGTGAGACCTTGGACCATCGGCTGTGGTGAGGACTGCAGGGCCTGATCCCTTCCAGGGCCTTTCCAACTGGCCCAGGCCCTCACTCTCCCAGCTACAAAGGGACTCCTGCTGTGTTGAGACCTTGGACCATCAGCTGTGGTGAGTACTTCAGGGCCTGCTCCCTTCCAGGGCCTTTTCCACCTGGCCCAGGTCCTCACTCTCCTAGCTACAAATGTGAGACCTTGGACCATCGGCTGTGGTGAGGACTGCAGGGCCTGCTCCCTTCCAAGGCCTTTCCAACTGGCTCAGGGGGCGTGGCCCAGGCCCTTATTTGGAACAAGCTTTTGGGGAAGTGTGGGAAGTTGTTCTGCTATTGCTTCCCTGTTCCAAGTGGTTAATGTATTTTAAAATGTCCTCAAGTAGTCGGTGGCATTTTAATTTTTTTCCTCTTTTTTCCCTTTTTTGCTTTATTGGAGGTGGGTGAGTGGGATGGATTGGGGATTAATTTGGTTGGGGATTAATTTGAGTATAATTGTTCTGTTTTTGTGTTTTGTTGTTTTATTGGTTGTGTATAGTTTGTGTTTTGTTTTTAAGGGGCGGGATCAGGGCTGCCTGGGAGTGGGGCCCCAGCCAACACAATGGCTGGGACAAGTTCCACAGGGGGGGAAGCTCTGGGACATCCGATCTCGGTGATCATGGGCAGGAGGAGGAGTTACACTAAGACCAGACCATGTCATTACCGAGGAGGCAGGTTTAGTCATTGTTTGAAGACTATCCCTGCCTCCGGGTCTGGCCTTGACCGGAGGGATACTGGAATCTACAGGGGAAACCCACATGAAGGTGTTGTTGTGTAATGCCAGGTCAATGATAAATAAAACCACTGCCATCCATGACCTGATTGTGGGTGGAGGATTTGACCTGGCATGTGTGACAGAGACCTGGTTGGATGAAGCAGATGGGCCTGTCCTTGCCGCTGCTTGCCCATCAGGTTTCTCTTACGCACTGCAACCCAGATCATGTGGGCGGGGAGGGGGGGTTGCAGTGATTTTTAGGAAGTCATTAGCTTGCATCAGGCGTCCTACTGGGAAGACCCAGTTCTCTGAGTGCATGCTCTGGAAGTTGGGCAATAGGGGCAGTATAGGATTCCTTTTAGTGTACCGACCTCCCCGCTGCACCAAGGATTCCCTGTCCGAGCTGCTTCAGGTCATGGCGGATGTTCTCCTGGAGACACCTAGTTTGGTTGTCCTAGGGGATTTTAACATCCATGCCAACACGACCTTATAAGGGGCCGCTTGGGACTTCGTGGAAAGCATGGCCTCCATGGGGCTGTCCCTGAATAAGTTTGGTCATGGACATGCCTTAGACCTGGTTTCACCTCTAGTGTCGTGGGTGATCTGACACTAAGTAAAAGTGAAACAAAAGAAGTGCCATGGTCAGATCACTTCCTGGTGCAACTGGACTTCTCCACGACCCTTCCCCTCTGCAGGGAGGTGGAACCAATTCAGATGGTCCGCCCCCGCCACTTAATGGATCCAAATGGTTTCCAGAGAGTGGTAGGGGATGCTTTATCCAATGTTGATGGCCTTTCAGCTGATTCCCTGGTGGCCCGCTGGAATGCGAAGTTAACCAGGGCTATCGACTGTCTGGCTCCGAAACGCCCTCTCCGATTGCATGGAGCCCGGACAGCCCTGTGGTTTCCCCCGGAGCTGGGGGTGAGGAAACAATCGCTGAGACGGCTAGAGCGTCGGTGGCAGAAAACTCATTCCGAATCTGACCGGACACAGGTTAGAGCTCAACGTCGAGCCTACCAAGTGGCGATAGCGACGGCGAAAAAGACTTTCTTCACCGCCTCTATTGCATCTGCAGAAAATAGTAGCAGGAGACTCTTTCAGGTGGTCCGCAATTTAACGGAACCACCTTTACCACCGGGGCCTTGTAAAGACCCCAAGATCTCCTGCAACGATTTTGTGAAGTTTTTTGCAGATAAAATCACTCATATTCGGAAGGAGCTAGATACCACCATGGGAGCAGGGCTGGGGCAGGAGAGTGCTAGAGCCCTGTCTGGTCAAGTTGCATGGAATCAATTTCAATCCGTTACCCCTGAGGATGTGGACAGGCTGCTTGGACGTGTGAAACCAACCACCTGTCTCCTTGATCCTTGCCCATCCTGGCTAATAAAAGCAAGCCGGGAAGGGCTGGGCGATGGGCTCTGCGGGGTGGTGAATGCTTCCCTCTGTGAGGGAACATTCCCAGATCCGCTGAAAGAGGCGGTCATTAAACCGCTTCTTAAAAAAAAATCTTTAGACCCGGCCAGTATGGCCAACTATCGCCCAACCTCAAATCTTCCATTATTGGGCAAGGTGATTGAGCGAGTGGTTGCTGAACAACTCCAGGCACGCCTGGAGGATGCGGACCATTTGGATCCCTTCCAATTCAGGCCTCATCATGGGACTGAAATTGCCTTGGTCGCAGTGGTTGATGATCTCCAGCGAGCTAGGGACAAAGGTAAGAGCTGTTTCCTAGTTCTACTGGATTTCTCAGCAGCCTTTGATACAATTGACCATAACATCCTTCTGGACCGTCTAGAGGGGCTGGGAGCTGGCGGCACTGTTATACAGTGATTTCGCTGCTTCCTCCTGGGCTGTGTTCAGAAAGTGGTGGTGGGGGATGAGTGTTCAGATCCCTAGGCTCTCACTTGTGGGGTGCCTCAGGGTTCCGTCCTCTCCCCCATGCTTTTTAACATCTATATGAAGTCACTGGGAGAGATCATCAGGGGATTTGGACTGGGTGTCCATCAATATGCAGATGACACCCAGCTCTACCTCCCTTTCAAATCAGAACCAGTGAAGGTGGTGAAGGTCCTGTGTGAGTGCCTGGAGGCAGTTGGAGGATGGATGGCGGCTAATGGATTGAGGTTGAATCCTGACAAGTCAGAAGTACTGTTTTTGGGGGACAGGGGGCGGGCTGGTGTGGAGGACTTGCTGGTCCTGAATGGGGTAACTGCCCCAGAAGGACCAGGTTCGCAGCCTGGGAGTCATTTTGGACTCACAGCTGTCCATGGAGGCGCAGGTCAATTCTGTATCCAGGGCAGCTGTCTACCAACACCTGGTATGCAGGCTGAGACCGTATCTGCCCGCGGACTGTCTCACCAGAGTGGTGCATGCTCTAGTTATCTCCCGCTTGGACTACTGCAATGCGCTCTACGTGGGGCTACCTTTGAAGGTGACCCAGAAACTACAACTAATCCAGAATGCAGCCGCTAGACTGGTGACTGGGGGCGGCCGCCGAGACCACATAACACCGGTCTTGAAAGACCTACATTGGCTCCCAGTACGTTTCCGAGCACAATTCATAGTGTTGGTGTTGACCTTTAAAGCCCTAATCGGCCTTGGCCCAGTATACCTGAAGGAGCGTCTCCACCCCCATCGTTCTGCCTGGACGCTGAGGTCCAGCGCCAAGGGCCTTCTGGTGGTTCCCTCATTGTGAGAAGCAAAGCTACAGGGAACCAGGCAGAGGGCCTTCTCAGTAGTGGCATCCATGTGGAATGCCCTCCCATCAGATGTCAAAGAGATAAACAACTACCTGACATTCAGAAGACATTTTAAGGCAGCCCTGTTCAGGGAAGTTTTTAATGTGTGACATTTTAGTGTATTTTTGGTCTCTGTGGAAGCCGCCCAGAGTGGCTGGGGACACCCAGCCAGATGGGCAGGGTACAAATAATAAATTATTATTATTATTATTATTATTATTATTATTATTATTTGGTGTCACTTCTATAAGGTGTTGTAAGTCTTCATAGAATTGGTTAATTTCAGTTTCTTCAGCACCAGTAGTTGGTGCATAAACTTGGATTACTGTGATGTTAAAAGAGACCTTGGATTCGTATCGAGATCATTCTGTCATTTTTGAGATTGCATCCCAGTACAGCTTTCACCACTCTTT
Organism: Podarcis erhardii; assembly: GCF_964252035.2. NCBI lineage: Eukaryota > Metazoa > Chordata > Lepidosauria > Squamata > Lacertidae > Podarcis > Podarcis erhardii. Next base: position 55,536,204 of record NC_138502.1, on the reverse strand, counting down.
TGTTGACTATGAGGGCCACTCCATTTCTTTTACGGGTTTCTTGCCCACAGGAGAAGATATGATGGTCGTCCGAACTGAATTCGCCCATTCCCGTCCATTTTAGTTCACTGATGCCCAGGATGTCAATATTTATTCTTGCCATCTCATTTTTTACCACATCCAACTTGTACTTGAATCTACTTGTACTTGTCCTCCGCTCTTCCATGTTGGACGCCTTCCGACCTGAGGGGCTCATCTTCCAGCGTATCCTCCAGGTTATCCTCACACAATTCCTCCCCCTGCCGTTGTGCTATCAATTTTGTAAGTGTTTTATTGGTGTCATTTAGATTCCTATTTAACTTTGTTTTGTAAAACAAGATCATTATATACAGAAACACCATCTGCAAATTGCTACACTATTATATCTGTATAACTCATTGTACGATACACACGTTTGATCAGAGTTCAAATGTGCTGAATCTTCCCAGCATTCAAGAAACATCAACTGGCTCTGGAATTAAGTCTGAACGGACTTAATTTCGTTCTTTCCTTTTTATGCCATCTGTTCCCTTGGAGATCCCTGCGTAATCAGCTGGTTTGCTTCCCCATTCAGCCATGGCCAGGACTGACATCACTTTCCAGGTAGTGGACATTGCAGGGCCACAATGGGATATGATACGATCTCCTGATAGAATCAAGCTCAGGGGTGACTTTTGAAAAGCTGGAGAACTTCCACACACCGGAGGTCTAGAAACGTATGGATTTAGCCTTGACGCAACATTGAGGCCATTTCTATACTCACAGAACCACGGTTCTCAGGGTTAGGAAGCAGATCCCAACCCACACATCATGATGCCTAGAACAACTTCCATAATCTGGGGACCACCTTCCTGAGACTTTCCTGGCCTCCAGCAGCTGAGGGTGTGGAATAGAAGTGTGGAACCAGCTCTTTTTGCTTGTTTCATTGTTGTTTTTTATTGAAACTTTTCAGCATATGATACCATAAAAAACAAACAAAAGGAAATAGGAAGACAGCCAAAAAAAGAGAAAGCTCTCCTTTTGCTTTTTCATCACTTATCATTTCTCTATGTTGTGTTTTTAGCAAATGCTCTCAGAATTGGTCTTTGTTGTGTTTCTCGTTTTTGCAAAGATGGCCCTTCTAAGAATTGGCAAGGTGGAGGGGTGGGTTGCAAATGCTATTCTTACTACTATTATTATATTCTTACTACTATTACAGTTACTATCATGATTTACAGTTATCATGATTTACAGTTATCATGATTTACTCTTGTATTCCTGCCATTTCTTTTGCCCCTGGAAGGTGCTCATATGGATGCAGCAGGGATTTTGTGAAGACAGAATGGGCAGGAGTGGCAGAGCCTAGGAAAAGGGACGGGCCGTCTGTCGTTCTCTCACTTTAGCCTGGGGGCTGATGCCGTAGCTGGTGAAGGCATACTGCCAATGCAGCAGCCCCAGGTGGGTGATCAGGAGCCGGCAGTAAGCGGTGAAGGTTGTGGTGAGGAAATGCCAGTAGAGAGCTCGGTCCAGAAACCAGATCTCAGAATGCGGGGTGACAACTGGAAGAGAAAAGAGAGACTATTAGACCGCAGGATTAGAAGAACGGACCACCCCACCTTTCAAGGGGGTTTAATAAGGAACTCTGAGGCCTAGGGATGATGAACTGGGCCTCAGTGCTTTCTACAAAGGTGTTTCCAAGGGAAATTCATCCTCTGAGGCCCTTCTTCGGGTGTCTCCTCCACAAGAGGAGGGTGACCACGCAAGAATAGGCCATTTCTGCAGTGGCTCCCTATTTGTGGAAGGCTCTCTCCAGGGAGGCTCGCCTGGAACCTTCGCTACCTATCTGTAGGCACCAGGCAAAAATGTTCCTCTTCAACCCAGCCTTTGGCTGATTGACATCTGACAGCTTTCTAAATGTGTTGGGTGGGGGGATGCTTGTTTTTCTTCTTATTTTTATTATGCATTTTCTGTTTTTTATATTGCAGTTTTAGGTGGTAAATTGTCCTGAGATTTGTGGATGAAGAAGGTATGCAAATTTTAATAATAATAATAATAATAATAATAATAATAATAATAATAATAGGGAAAGATGAAAGCCAGGCATAGCTTGCTTCAGGAAGACCTCATCACAGGCCATGATAGATGTCAGCCTTTGTCAACCTGGTGCCCTCCAGATGTTTTGGACTACAAAGCCCATCAGTCTCAGCCAGCACAACTGTATGGTGCTAAGAACAGTAGTCCCAAACATCTCCTACAAAGGCAAAAGCTAACTGGGGTTTGCAGACGGGGTCGATTACTGCAGGCAGCTCTTGGGCTTCTGGTGTTCTTGGTGTTCAACATACATGGTGTTCTTGTACACAAGGCAGACCTTCCCATTCCCTCTGCATGGGTTCAGCTCAAACACCAGGCTCTGCAAGTCCAAGTGAGGTTTCTCCAGCTGCCCCGTTATCTTTGGGGAGAAAGAAAAGGCTGGGCGAGGCTGAGTTTTGGATGCAGGGCAAGAAAAACTCAAACCATGCAGTTTGGGAAGCTGGGAGTCGATGGGACTCATGTATAAGGTCACAGAAACTTTTTTGGGGCAGCAAGTGGGGGCAGAGAGGGGGACTCCCATGGACGAAGGGGTGAGGTGCAGCAGTATCTCCTTCATCGTCAGTGTCCTCCAAGTCAGCCAGCATGGGGGCACTGGGCAAGGTGTAGACGGGCAAGAGAAAACATTTGGTCAGTTTGGGTGTCAAAATGGTTTTAGGGAGTCAAAATAGTTTCAGGAAGGTTTTCCTCTGCTGCTCCAGACATTGGTACATTTATGAACATTTATTATATATATATATAAATATACTGTGTGTGTTTCTTTGTGGCTGATTAGCTGTTCTCCCTGTGCAAAGGTCAGAGGGGGCAGGGTTTCTGTTGAGGTAGGTGATTAGCTGTGGGAGGAGCTTATCAGAGCTTGCAGGGCAGCGGCGCACGCCACAGTTCGATCCATCTTTTAGATTTAGGGGAGCTAGTCTCAAACGTTTGTCGGGGGAGACCTAGGGGTTTTTGTTTGTTTGTTTTTTGTTTTGGTGGGGAGTTATTTGTCCTGTCTGCACGCTTCTTATGATGGAGGACCGCTGTAGCCACCCCCAACGACACATTCTCAAGATGGAGAGTGAGGGAACAGCTGCAGTCGCCTGCGGTTCCTGCACAATGTTTGCCATCTTGCCAAAGGTTGCAGGCAGCTTTACCTGCAGCAATTGCATGTTGATTGCCCTCTTAAAAGACAAAGTCCAGCAACTGGAGGAACATGTAGCTACGCTCCAAAGAATTAGAGAGCTGGAGCTCTTCTTGGAAGCAACAGAGCACACCGTCTCCACCAAGGAGGAGACAGGGGACTCCCCTGAGAAGGAGGCTAGTTCACCAACACAGGAGCCAGATATATGGAGAAACGTGACTCAAAGAAGTAGGAAGCCCAGGGTTCGCTCTGATTGTTTAGAAATACACAATCGCTTTGAGGTCCTCTCCCCTCGCATGGAAGACGAAGAGCAGACTCCGTTTGAGGATCTCTCCCTCATTACAGTCGATCAGGTATATGAAGACGAGAAGCAAAGTCAGTCCTCAGGGAACGTGCAGGCGACCTTGGAACGGACAGCTCACGGAAGAACCCCGACCAAACCTAAGAGGAGGCGTGTAGTGGTGATAGGGGATTCCCTACTGAGGGGAACAGAAGCAGTGATCTGTGGGCCTGACAAGATGTCTCGGGAAGTGTGCTGTCTCCCCGGGGCTAAGATCCAAGATGTAACTGAACGACTGCAAGGAATCATAAAACCCACTGACAAATACCCCTTCCTCTTGGTTCATGTGGGAACCAATGACACTGCAAGCAATAGCCTCCAGAAGATCAAAAGAGACTATGAGGCTCTGGGCAGGAAATTGAAGCAATTAAAGGCACAAATTGTCATCTCATCTGTCCTCCCAGTTGAACGACGTGGCCCAGGGAGAGAGAGAAAAATAGTGGAAGTGAACAGCTGGCTTCGCAAATGGTGTAAACAGGAACGGTTTGGATTCTTAGATCACGGACAGCAGTTTCTTGAAGATGGACTTCTGGCAAGCGATGGGCTGCACCTCACAACGGTTGGGCGGAATGTTTTTGCCAAAAATCTCAGAAACCTCATCAGGAGGGCTTTAAACTGACTAATGTGGGGGAGGGAGACAGTGCTCCTGAAGGTAGGAGTCCAAATGTCATAGACCGAATGGAGCAAACAGCACGCAGACCTAGTGATGGGAGGAAAAAATCCTTAAATAAGAGACACGGGGGAATGATTAATGGACTTCAATGTCTGTACACTAATGCGCAAAGCATGGGTAATAAACAAGATGAGCTTGAGCTCTTGGTACAGCAAACTAAATATGACATAATAGGCATCACTGAAACCTGGTGGGATAAGTCACACGACTGGAATGTAATAATGGAGGGATACAATCTATTTCAGAGAAACAGACCAGACAAGAAAGGAGGAGGAGTGGCGTTATATGTCAGGGATGTGTATACCTGTGAAGAGATCCAAGATTTAGAACCTCAAAGCCAAAGTGAGAGCATTTGGGTCAAAATTAAGGGAGAGAAGAATAACAGGGACCTCATTGTGGGAGTTTACTATAGATCCCCAAGCCAAACAGAGGACATAGATGATGCCTTCCTGGAACAGATGGCCAAGCATGCAAAAGGAAGGGAGATAGTAGTAATGGGGGACTTCAATTACCCGGATATTTGCTGGATGTCAAACTCAGCCAAGAGCATAAGGTCAAACAGATTCCTCACTGGCCTTGCAGACAACTTCATTGTCCAGAAAGTGGGAGAAGCAACAAGAGGAACAGCCATTTTAGATCTGGTCCTAACCAATGTTGATGACCTGGTTAGTGGGGTAGAAGTGGAAGGATCATTAGGCGCGAGTGATCATGCTCTCCTGAAGTTTACTATACAGCGGAAAGGAGCAGCCAAGCATACCAGGACTCAATTTCTTGACTTTAAGAAAGCCGACTTCATAAAACTTAGGGAAGTGCTGGGTGAGATCCCATGGACAGTAATACTAAAAGGAAAGGGAGTTCATGATGGCTGGGAGTTTGTTAAGAGGGAGATAGTAAAAGCACAACTTCAGGCAATACCAATGAGACGGAAACATGGAAGGTGCCTAAAGAAGCCAGGGTGGCTATCTAAAGAACTCTTAACTGAGTTAAGATTAAAAAAGGATGTGTACAAAAAATGGAAAAGGGGGGAAACCACCAAAGAGGAATTCAAACAAATAGCCAGCACGTGTAGACACAAAGTCAGAAAAGCTAAAGCACAGAATGAACTCAGGCTTGCTAGAGAGGTTAAAAGCAACAAAAAAGCCTTTTATGGGTATGTTCGTAGCAAAAGGAAGAACAAAGAAACAGTGGGGTCGCTCAGAGGAGAAGATGGTGAAATGCAAACAGGGGATACAGAAAGGGCTGAACTCCTCAATGCCTTCTTTGCCTCAGTCTTCTCCGATAAAGAAAACAATGCCCGACCTGAAGAATTTGGAGCAAATGATTCAGCAGAGGAAACACAGCCCAGAAGAACTAAGGAGATAGTACAAGAATACTTGGCTAGTTTAGATGTATTCAAGTCTCCAGGGCCAGATGAACTGCATCCAAGAGTATTAAAAGAACTGGCAGATGTGATCTCAGAACCACTGGCAGTCATCTTTGAGAATTCCTGGAGAACAGGCGAAGTCCCAGCAGACTGGAGGAGGGCAAATGTTGTCCCTATTTTCAAAAAGGGGAAAAGAGAGGACCCAAATAATTACCGCCCAGTCAGTCTGACATCAATACCAGGGAAGATTCTGGAGCAGATCATTAAGCAAACAGTCTGTCAGCACCTAGAAAGGAATGCTGTGATCACCAATAGTCAGCATGGATTTCTGAAAAATAAATCATGTCAGACTAACCTGATCTCGTTTTTTGACAGAATTACAAGCCTGGTAGATGAAGGGAACGCAGTGGATGTAGCCTACCTTGATTTCAGCAAGGCATTTGACAAGGTGCCCCATGATATTCTTGTAAAGAAGCTGGTAAAATGCGGTCTTGCCTATGCTACCACTCAGTGGATTTGTAACTGGCTGACTGACCGAACCCGAAGGGTGCTCATCAATGGTTCCTCTTCATCCTGGAGAAGAGTGACTAGTGGGGTGCCACAGGGTTCTGTCTTGGGCCCGGTCTTATTCAACATCTTTATCAACGACTTGGATGATGGACTCAAGGGCATCCTGATCAAATTTGCAGATGACACCAAACTGGGAGGGGTGGCTAACACCCCAGAGGACAGGATCACACTTCAAAACGACCTTGACAGATTAGAGAACTGGGCCAAAACAAACAAGATGAATTTTAATAGGGAGAAATGTAAAGTATTGCACTTGGGCAAAAAAATTGAGAGGCACAAATACAAGATGGGGGACACCTGGCTTGAGAGCAGTACATGTGAAAAGGATCTAGGAGTCTTGGTTGACCACAAACTTGACATGAGCCAACAGTGTGACGCGGCAGCTAAAAAAGCCAATGCAATTCTGGGCTGCATCAATAGGAGTATAGCATCTAGATCAAGGGAAGTAATATATATAAAAGGATGTCACATAGAGGAAGGAGAAAGGTTGTTTTCTGCTGCTCCAGAGAAGCGGACACGGAGCAATGGATCCAAACTACAAGAAAGAAGATTCCACCTAAACATTAGGAAGAACTTCCTGACAGTGAGAGCTGTTCGACAGTGGAATTTGCTGCCAAGGAGTGTGATGGAGTCTCCTTCTTTGGAGGTCTTTAAGCAGAGGCTTGACGACCATATGTCAGGAGTACTCTGATGGCGTTTCCTGCTTGGCAGGGGGTTGGACTCGATGGCCCTTGTGGTCTCTTCCAACTCTATGATTCTATGATTCTATTCTATGATTCTATGATTCTACCCTAATTTTTATTACACTTGCTTTTTGCAAAAAGCAAGTGCCTAACCGTCATGGCCGCAAAGATGGGATTGGCAGCAGGCAGAGTGCTGCTGCTGAAATAGGGATTTTTCTGCTGCTGAACAGCTCCCGTTTCATTGCCCCACTTCCCAAATTAAAGACAGAACACAATTTAAGCAGAGGAAATAGGTGTGTGGATGCAATTGTGATCAGATAAGAATGTCTTTATTTCTTGTGCATTTCATAGCATTTTTATACTGTTCGACTATGAGAAAAACCCTTAGAGCGGATATCGATAAAATGATCAACAAAAAGTTTAAAAGAGCTATTTAAAAACATTCAAAAGTTATTTACTTGTATACTGCCAGTCATCTGAAGATCCCTGGCTGGTTCACAGCACAAAAACACAAGGGGCAAATGCAAAATACTCAATAGCAAAATAAAAAAATAAGGTCTTATATATATAATAAATGTTCATAAATGTACCAGGCAAACACGTACATAAATATATCAACCACATGGCTGAAGCAGAGCAGGAAAACAGGAAAACACCCATGAAGCCATTTTGAATCCCAAACTGACCAAATGTTTTCTCTGCAGTCAAAGGAAAATGGAAAAGCCGGACTTCCAGAGGCGGCGCCATCGGCAATGGTGGATTCCCTCTAACTTAGAGGGAGAAAGCCCCGCAGAAATCGGATCCTCCGCTACAGCGAAGCGGGGACCCTCTCGAAAACCGCAGGCGGGTGAAGCCTGCGACCATGGGACTCGGCGGGCACCTTTTGCGCCCCCCCCCATTTGCAAAGGAACCCTGTAAAGGGCTCCGGAGCGGGACGGGGAGTCTGGCGCGGTGCTGAGAGTCAATCGCTACTTCTGCGGAGCGAAGCTGCACAGCCGCTGTCGGAGAGCACTGTCCTCTTTCCTGTGACAATTCGACTTTTAAACAACAACCCGTGAGTAGGTCAAGCGAAAGATCGGGAGATCAAAGGAATCGCTCCTTTGATCAAAGGAACTAACTTGAATTTGGCACTGAAGCGGGAAGGTGTAAACAGGAAGTCTGCCTTCCGCTTTTTGTAAATAGACTAAAGCAAAGACTTTTTAAGCTAAGAACTTAAAAGGATCTAATTCGTGTTAAAAGGATCTAATTCCTAACGTCAAAATAAAAGGACTCCCTCCCTGAGCTGCAGGAGAGGGGAGGGAGGGGAAGAAAGAAACTTCTTTTCACCTGCAAAAAAGGAAAAGGAGAGGAAAGGGAACAAAGACCACCACTTAATCCTTAGTATCGGACTGCCAAGGAATAATAAATTGCCGTGTTGAGAGTCGCACTACTTATGGACAATGTAACTTTGTGATAGATACTCTGCAAGTATTTTGAAGGTTTTGAAGGTTTCCCCTAAACTTGAAACTGTTGCCTACTATTGAAAGGGGACTTGGAAAGTTGGGAAAGATACTCTATTGAAATAAATACTGTTGCCATTTTGTCCCCCTAGAGGAACTCAGAAATTATTACAACTGGGAATTTTCCATTCCAGCTGGCTAGGGAAATTTTCACTATAAAAACAAGTCTGGGCTGTGGGAGTGACCTTGATCTTCAGACACAAGGCGAAGGCAAATCTGCCTCAGGAAAAAACGACAAGATTGGTTAAAACTAGGCTGCAGCAACGTAGACAATCAGCATCTGGTCCTTCTGTTCCAGAAGGGGAAGAGTCTGTGCAGGTTGGGCCAAAAGGAATGGCATCTGAAGAGGGACTATCTTCAGCATTAAACAGAATATTTGAATCCTTGGAAAAATTATCAACTAAAATTGACCAAAATACCACAAGTATTAATAACCTGGGGCAGAAGGTGAATTCTAATACAGAGGCTATTGACAGGTTGCTGCAAGAATCGGGACTTCCGGAGGTGGCGCAAAACGGCAATGGCGGTCCTCTTTACTTTGTGAAGAGGGGCTCCGCGAAAAAGGGTCGTCCGCTGCAGCAAAGCGGAGACCCACCAAGAAAAACCACAGGCAGAGCGAGCCTGTGGCCGTGGGACTCGGCGGGCGCCAAAAGCCCCCCCAGAAACGAAGAAGGAACCTCGTAAGGGGCTCCGGAACGTGAAAGGGGGAGCGGCGCTGTGAGTTCATCACTCTTTTCGTGGAAGCAAAGCCGCGCTGCTGCTGCCGATGAGCGCTGACCTTTCTTCTTGAAAACACCGAAATTGACAGCTACATACCCGTGAGTAAGGGGTACTAAATTTTGGACTAAATTTGTGGATTTTGGCTGAAAACGGGAGGTGAGTAACAGGAAGTCCGTCTTCCGATCCTGCTAACTAGATCAAAGCAAGGGCTCTGAAGAGTGCTGTAGCGTCCAAAAGGGATCGTAAAAACAGAACAAAGGTGCATTGGTAGACTTTGTTTTTAGAAGACAAAGGGGAAATCTTTGTTAAACCTGTGGATTCTATTTTCGGAACTTTCTTCCTATTTTTGAGCTATACGGAGTTAAAAGGGACAACCTAGTCGTCGGGCTGTCAGAGCGCAATAGAGAACTGTCAAACTGCTGATACTGTTGCTGAAGTTTAAACTGTTACATAGACTGAGATACTAACGCTTAAACATTGTTGCTGGGACCATTCTTGACACCTTGTGGCCTTTATCCAAGAAATAGAAAGCCTTGGGAACCTTCCTTTTGTACTCCGGAATTACAAAGACTTAATACGGGGAATATAGGAACTTCAATGGCGGAAAAGAGTTTTCTCCTTCCTTGAAACTCTGAAATACTCCCCCTAGAGGATTGTGGAGACATAGAGGCCTGGGAACTGTACTTTATTGAGATTTTTTGTGGTTTAATTGTTTATATTTTGGACTTGTCTCTCTCATGGAATAAAAGACAATTTGACCTTGAACTGAGGCAGGTGTGGAATGAGCGGCTCAGGGAAAACAAGAGCAGCCAAAGCTAAAGAAAAAGAAAAAGAAAAGAAATCTGTGCAACTTGTTCAAACAACTTTAACTCATCAACGTAGATCATCTGTCCCAACTGTGCTAACAGCACAGGAGGTGGAAGTTGAGCAGCCTGCTACAGAAGATATGGCAACTGGAGGATCTGAAACAGTCCTGAAACAAATTTTGGAGCAACTGGCAATTTTAAACCAAAAGGTGGACAATCAATCATCAAAAATTGACCAAGCTACATCCTCTATTAGTAAATTATCTGATCAGGTTTCCCAGCATACTCAGGCAATTGAGAATTTGCAAGGAGCTACGGCTGAAAATTATAAATTAGCTGTGGAAGCCAATCAAAAAGCAGAGCAGGCAAACAAAAAAGTTGATGAAATTAAGGGGGAAGTAAGGCCTCTGAAAAGACAGGTAGGGGAACAACAAGCCTACCTGTCACTGGTTGAATTGAAAAGTAAGGAAAATAATCTCAGGTTAAGGGCCATCCCAGAATTGGAGGTAGGTAATTTAGAGGGATTTCTGACACTTCTATTTTCCAAATTCTGGGGAATTGAGGAAGACAAAGATTTCAAAATCGTGACGGCCTTTAGACTGGGAAGATCGGTAAAGAAAGATAAGGCCAGAGACTGTTTGGTTATTTTGAGATCAAGAGAGGAAAGAGATAAGATATTAGGCCTACATTTTAAAAAATCTTTGGAGATAGAAGGTAAAAAGGCTGAAATCTACAGAGATATACCCAAACATCTATTGGATCTTAGGACCACTTACACAGACCTGACCAAATTGTTAAGACACAACGCAATTCCTTATAGGTGGGAGTTCCCACAAGGACTATCATTTACCTATAAAGGAAGGAAAGTAAGAATCAAAACACCTGAGGATCAGCAGAAGTTCCTACACGACCACGAGGAGGACCTCCAAAAAGGAGCTGCAGCTTCTTGGCCACCACCACCATCGGGACCACCACCAAAACCTACACCGTCTGGATCTGGACCAGCACTACCACCTCCGGGATCGGAGGAAAACCTAGACACCCCACTGTAAGACCCACCAATTAAATCAGGATGTCTCTGCAGCTTCTCAGCTGGAATATAAATGGCGGAAACTCTCCGGAAAAAAGAAGAAAAGTATTTCATATTTTGAAAAAAGAACAATTGGACATTATTTGCTTGCAAGAAACACATGTGACAAGGCTCCACAGAAAAGTGTTAATTAATAAAATATTAGGCCAAGAATTTATTTCTTTGGATAAAGTCAAGAAAAGAGGAGTGGTGATATATGCAAAGGAGAGCCTGTCACCGAAATTTTTATTTAAAGATGAACTTGGCAGAATTTTGGCGATTGAAATCCAGACACAAGGAGAAAAATTTTTGATATTAGGAATATATGCTCCAAATGAAGGAAAATCGGAATTCTTTAGGAAGCTGCATGAGATTATGCTGGACTACTTAGACTATAACAACATCATTATGTTGGGTGATATGAATGGGGTCGTATCTGTAAACATGGATAAGTCGCAAAATGCTAACATAACGAAAGATGGCAGACTACCTAAAACTTTTTTTGAAATGACTGACAACATGGACTTAATTGACATATGGAGGGTTAAGAACCCCCTAGGAAAAGAAGGAACTTTCTTTTCTGAAGCTCATCTGACATGGACACGAATCGACCAAATATGGATAACCAGAGGACTGGCACCTGAGACTAGAAAAGTGGAAATCTGCCCAAAAACCTGCTCCGACCATAATGCACTGAAAGTGGAACTGAGACTAAACATAACCGGATCCTTTAGATGGAAAATGAATGACACCCTATTAAGGGATCAGGAGATTGTTAAGAAGGCTCAAAAAACTTTAAAGGACTATTTTGAGATAAATTTAAACACCACTGTGGAAAAAAGAACAATCTGGGACGCAAGTAAAGCAGTTATGAGAGGGTTTCTAATACAACAAAATACGATTAAGAAAAAGTTCTGGAATGAAAAGAAGGAGAAGATATCGGAGAAAATAAGAGAAGGAGAGAAAAAATTAAGATCTAGGCCCAAGTCGAAGGAAGTGCTGAGAGAAGTGAAATTTTTCCAGCACAATATTCGAAATTGATAAATCAAGAGGTGGAATGGAAAATTAAACAAATGAAACAAAGATCCTTTGAATCAGCAAACAAGTGTGGGAAACTGCTAGCATGGCAGTTGAAAAAGAGACAAAAACTTAACACAGTTACAAATCTAGAGATTGAAGGGAGAATGGTTCAGAAACCCGAGGAAATTAGAAAGTGCTTCCAGAGATATTTCAAAGAACTTTATTCACAAGGGCCACAGAAAGACTTTGAGGTGGATCAATTCCTTAAAACTAATGGATTACAAAAAATAACTCAGGAAATGAGAACCACCCTGAATAGTAATATTACACAGCAAGAAATTGAAAGTGCCATTCAGAACCTTCAATTAGGCAAATCTCCAGGCCCTGATGGACTTACCTCCAAATATTATAAGGTTTTGAAGGACTATTTGATACAACCTCTGTTGGAGGTCTGCAATCAGATTATGGAGGGGAGGAAGGCACCGGAGACGTGGAAAGAAGCTTTCATCACATTGATACCTAAACAAGAAACTGAAAAGACCCAGCTTAAGAACTACCGCCCCATCTCACTCCTAAACGTGGACTACAAAATTTTTGCGGATATTTTGGCAAGTAGGTTTAAAAAAGTACTTAATGAAGTGATCCATAAGGACCAGGCTGGCTTTCTCCCCGGTAGGCATTTGTTTGATAATACAAGAAACATTATTGACATTTTGGAACTTCTACAAACAAATCTCAATACTAGAGCGGTTTTAATCTTTATTGATGCGGAGAAAGCCTTTGACAACATTTCTTGGATGTTCATGAAGAAAAATTTGGAAGGGATGGGAGTGGGGCGGGGGTTTGAAAATGGAATAGAGGCAATTTATTCAGAACAAAAAGCTAAACTGATAGTAAACAATGTGGTGACAGAGGGGTTTAAAATTGAAAAAGGGACACGACAGGGGTGCCCCCTATCCCCCCTATTGTTCATTTCAGTTCTGGAGGTGCTATTGAACATGATTAGAAAGGACCGGTCTGTACAAGGAATTGAGGTCGGAGTGAAACAATATAAACTGAAAGCTTTTGCAGACGACTTGGTATTAACATTACAGGAGCCAGTCTCTAGTACTAAAAGAGTGTTAGAATTAATTTCTGACTTTGGTCGGGTGGTGGGATTTAAGCTGAACAAGCAAAAAACTAAGGTTCTAGCAAAAATTTTGACAGTAAAAGGACTCCCTCCCTGAGCTGCAGGAGAGGGGAGGGAGGGGAAGAAAGAAACTTCTTTTCACCTGCAAAAAAGGAAAAGGAGAGGAAAGGGAACAAAGACCACCACTTAATCCTTAGTATCGGACTGCCAAGGAATAATAAATTGCCGTGTTGAGAGTCGCACTACTTATGGACAATGTAACTTTGTGATAGATACTCTGCAAGTATTTTGAAGGTTTTGAAGGTTTCCCCTAAACTTGAAACTGTTGCCTACTATTGAAAGGGGACTTGGAAAGTTGGGAAAGATACTCTATTGAAATAAATACTGTTGCCATTTTGTCCCCCTAGAGGAACTCAGAAATTATTACAACTGGGAATTTTCCATTCCAGCTGGCTAGGGAAATTTTCACTATAAAAACAAGTCTGGGCTGTGGGAGTGACCTTGATCTTCAGACACAAGGCGAAGGCAAATCTGCCTCAGGAAAAAACGACAAGATTGGTTAAAACTAGGCTGCAGCAACGTAGACAATCAGCATCTGGTCCTTCTGTTCCAGAAGGGGAAGAGTCTGTGCAGGTTGGGCCAAAAGGAATGGCATCTGAAGAGGGACTATCTTCAGCATTAAACAGAATATTTGAATCCTTGGAAAAATTATCAACTAAAATTGACCAAAATACCACAAGTATTAATAACCTGGGGCAGAAGGTGAATTCTAATACAGAGGCTATTGACAGGTTGCTGCAAGAATCTACATTAAATAGAAAAATAGCAGAAGAAGCGAAAGAGAAAGCACTGGCCGTAGAGGAAAAGATACCGCCGATAAATAAACAACTAGAGGATCATAGGTCGCTATTGTCTATGATTGAACTGAAGGAAAAACAGACTAATCTGAGGATCAGGGCTGTACCAGAACTTGAGAAAGATAACCTAAGTGGTTATCTTACACAGAAATTTGAAGAATTTTGGAACCTTGACCCAGATAAACAAGAGTTCAAGATAGTGAGCGCCTTCAGACTTGGAAAAGGGGGGAGAAAGAACAGGGTGAGAGACTGTTTGATAACTCTTCGAACAAAAGAAGAGAGATAAAATACTGAGTCTCCACTACCAGGAATCTTTGGAAATAGAAGACTCAAGAATAGAAATTTTCAAGGACATTCCAAAACATCTACTGGATCTTAGGGTTAACTATGGAGACTTAGTGGCCCTGTTAAGAAGTAACAGAACTGTATTCAGGTGGGAGTTTCCCCAAGGTCTTTCCTTTACCTACAAAGGGAAAAAAGTTAAAATAAAATCAGTGGAGGACAAAGAGAGATTTTTGAGAGATTACGGAGAAAACCTACAAAAAGAAGCTGAGGAAGAAGAGCCAAAAGCACCAAAACCAGGAATACTAGACCCAGCAAGGCCTCCTTTGGGATTGGACAAAGCAGAGAAAGTGACACCACCGACAGAACAAGAACAACTACTAGGAGCAGTCGGAGGAAAAGCAAAGTAACTACACCATGTCTCTGCAGACATTAAGTTGGAATATCCGTGGCCTCAATTCCCCAGATAAAAGGAAAAAAAGTTTTCCACCTGTTGAAAAAGGAACAATTGGACTTGATTTGCTTACAAGAAACCCACGTGACTAGGCTACACAGGAAAGTATTGATTAATAAAAGATTAGGCCAAGAGTTTATTTCATCAGACAAGGTCAAAAAGAGAGGAATTGTTATCTATGCAAAAGAGAGTTTATTACCAAAATTTATATTTAAAGATGATCAAGGAAGATTTGTGGCAATTGAAATTCAATTTCAAGGAGAGAAACTTTTGAGTTTATGCACCAAATGAGGGGAAATCTGAATTCTTTAAGAAACTGCATGAGACATTGTTGGATTACATGGACTGTAATATCATTTTGATGGGAGACATGAACGGAGTGGTGTCTACAAATATGGACAAGTCACAAAGACAGGTAGTTACCAAAGATGGAAGATTACCAAAAACTTTTTTCGAGATGACTGACAATATGGACTTAATTGATACCTGGAGAACTAAAAACCCCCTGGGTAGAGAGGGGACTTTCTTTTCTGAAGCCAAAATGACATGGACAAGAATTGACCAAATCTGGCTAACCAGAGGAATGGCTCCCAAGATTCGAAAAGTGGAAATCTGCCCTAAAACTTTCTCCGACCATAATCCTGTGAGAATGGAGATGAAACTAACACCGATTGGTTCCTTCAGATGGAGGATGAATGACACCCTGTTTAGAGACTCAGAAATTACCAAGAAGGCCCAAAAAATCATGAAAGACTATTTCGAGATAAATATGAAAACCACCGTTGAAAAAAGAGTAATCTGGGATGCAAGCAAAGCCATTATGAGAGGGTTTCTGATTCAACAGAATGCAATAAAAAAGGGAACTCAAAATGAGAAAAAAGAAAAGATTTTGGAGAAAATAAGGTGAGAAGGTGAGAAGAAACTTAGAGCGAAACCAAAGTCGCAGGAGATTCTGAGAGAAATAAAGCTACATCAAGTACAATATATTAAAATGATAAATCACGACATAGAATGGAAAATTAAACAGATGAGACAAAAGACATTTGAATCGGCCAATAAATGTGGGAAACTACTAGCGTGGCAGATGAAAAAAAGACAAAAGTTAAATACTGTTACAAACCTCGAAGTGGAAGGAAAGAACATACAGAATCCACAGGAGATCGGAAACTGCTTCCAGAGATATTTCAAACAACTTTACACACAAGGGCCACAGAAAGAGATTGACATAGACCAATTTTTGAAAACAAATGGATTACAAAAAAATTCTCAAGAAAATAAGCTATTGCTGAATTATAAAATAACTGAACAGGAGGTGGAAGGTGCTATTCAGAACATGCAGCTCGGTAAATCTCCAGGGCCGGATGGTTTAACCTCTAAATACTATAGATCTTTGAAAGATTGGTTAATTCAACCACTAAAGGAGGTGTGCAATGAAATTCTGGAGGGGGAAAAAGCGCCAGAGTCGTGGAAAGAAACCTACATTACACTTATACTGAAAACCGAGTCTGAAAAGACACGACTTAAGAACTACCGCCCCATATCCCTGCTTAATGTGGATTATAAAATCTTTGCAGACATTTTGGCTAAAAGACTGAAAAAAGTATTAATGGAGGAGATACATAAAGATCAAGCTGGCTTTCTCCCGGGTAGACATTTGTCTGACAACACGAGGAACATAATTAACATTTTAGAAAAGCTTCAAACAAATATTAACACCAAAGCAGTTTTGATATTTGTAAACGCAGAGAAAGCTTTCGACAATATTTCTTGGAGTTTCATGAAGAAAAATCTTCAGGGGATGGGGGTGGGTCAACGCTTTGAAAATGGTATAGGTGCAATTTATTCAGAACAAAAGGCTAAACTGATAGTCAATAACGTGGTGACAGAAGAATTCAAGATGGAGAAAGGGACACGACAAGGCTGCCCAATTTCCCCATTGCTTTTTATTTTGGTCCTGGAGGTCCTGTTAAACATGATGAGAAGGGACCATCTGATTAAAGGTATTCAGGTCGGAGCTAAACAATACAAACTTAAAGCTTTCGCAGATGACTTAGTATTGACATTACAGGAGCCAGAATCTAGTACTAAAAGGGTTTTGGAATTAATCCAGGAATTTGGTCAGGTGGCAGGTTTTAAGCTGAATAAGTTAAAAACTAAGGTTTTGGAGAAAAATTTAACACCAATTGAGAAAGAGAGGTTTCAGAAGGAGACAGGTTTAACATTGGTAAAAAAAGTAAAATACCTGGGGGTGAACATGACTGCTAAGAATGTGAATTTGTTTAAAGATAATTATGAGAAATGTTAGTCAGAAGTGAAAAAAGACCTTTCCTTGAAGCTTTCCTTGCTTGGCCGAATTGCTGTTATCAAAATGAATGTATTGCCAAGAATGCTGTTTCTGTTTCAATCACTGCAAATTATAGACAAGATGGACTGTTTCAAGAAGTGGCAGAGAGATATTTCTAGATTCGTCTGGCAGGTCAAGAAGCCCAGAATAAAATTTAAAATACTTACTGATGCAAAGGATAGAGGTGGATTTGCCCTGCCGGACCTTAAACTGTATTATGAATCAGCAGCTTTTTGCTGGCTGAAAGAATGGCTGCTTCTTGAGAACACAGACATTTTGGACTTAGAAGGTTTTGACAATGTTTTTGGGTGGCATGCATATCTGTGGTTAAAGCACATAAGGCATTTAAAAATCATATTGTCAGAAGAGCATTGTTTAATGTCTGGACAAGATATAAAGACTTACTTGAAAATAAAACCCCAAGGTGGCTATCACCTATGGAAGCGAAGGCTCTGAAAAAACTCAATATGGAGGCCAACTGGCCAAAATATTGGGAGATTTTGGAACAGGAGGGTGACAAATTGAAACTGCAGAGTTTCAAGAAATTAAAGGATAAAGTGCAAGATTGGCTTCATTATTTTCAAATAAGAGAGGCCTATAATTTAGATTAAAAAATTGGCTTCCAGGTGGAAAAATCAAAATTAGAAACAGAACTGTTAGAACCCAAAGCTAAGATACTATCAAGAATGTGTAACTTGCTGTTGAAATGGAATACTGAGGATGAAACGGTAAAATCTGCTATGATAAAATGGGCACAAGATATCGGACATGACATTATGTTTGCTGACTGGGAACAGTTGTGGACCACAGGTATGAAATTTACGGCATGTAATGCCTTAAGAGAGAATATTATGAAAATGATATACAGGTGGTACATTACTCCAGTCAAGCTTGCAAAAATCTATCATCTGCCCGATAACAAGTGTTGGAAATGTAAAGAGACTGAAGGTACATTCTTTCACCTTTGGTGGGCATGCCCAAGGATTAAGGCTTTCTGGGAGATGATATATAATGAAATGAAAAAGGTATTTAAGTATACCTTCTCTAAGAAACCAGAGGCCTTTCTCCTGGGCATGGTCAGCCAATTGGTGCCAAAGAAGGATAGAATTTTCTTTATGTATGCTACAGCAGCAGCAAGAATACTCATCGCAAAGCATTGGAAGACACAAGACCTACCCACCTTGGAAGAATGGCAGATGCAAGTAATGGACTACATGGAATTGGCGGAAATGACCGGCAGAATCCGAGACCAGGGAGAAGAGTTGGTGGAAGAAGATTGGAAGAAATTTAAAATCTATCTAAAGAAACACTGTAAAATTATTGAATGTTAATGACGTTGGAATGAAACGAAGTGGTTCTAGCAATAAGGAAAAAGAATATGCATGAAGGGATTGATATTAGATGAAAATTTGAAGTTAGAATATGTGAGGATAAACAATTAAGGGTAAATTAAGAGGGTATGAATTTGCTGAACAAATTTTTAAATGGAATACAAAAAAGGGAGGTGTGAGGAAGTCATGAAAATAAGTAAATGAATGGTAAGATATTAGAAAGAGGGATTTTTATTTTTTATTTTTACGTTAAATTTTGGTTTTTGTATTTTCTTTGTGTGTTCTTTGTTTATTGTTCACTGTTTTGTAATCCTTTTTTTTTGTTAAAAACTTAATAAATATTATAAAAAAAGGAAAATGGAAAAGCCTCCCCATTGTCTTTTCCTTCACAAATCCTGTCTGTGTATGAATAGGGTGAGCTCAGGAACTAAGTATTTATCATTACGAAAGACTGGCCAGGCTCCCCAGGGTATCCAATCAAGTAAGCATTAACAGCTAACAACTCAGATTTCTGGAAAACAACGCACTCAGATTTCTGTTGTAGACAACCCCTTTCTGTGATGTAGGTGTTTCTGGGGGGTGGTCTTGGACTCCAGGGCGGGCAATTTAAAATGTCAATATAAGGGCGGGCACACCTAGGTTCTGGGTCCTCCTTCTCCTGCGTGTGAAGGGGGCACCCTGTTGCAACAGTTCAATAAAGATCAGGCTTACTAGCAGCTTTGTATATTCTCTGGTTGGCCTCTGTTCCTTTCTCCAATTGATGGAGAACCTGCAAAGGACTCTATAAGGACTCTTGTGTATAAGGGAATAAGGGCAGATTTTCATTTATTACGATAGAAACAGGAACAAAACAAAAGCCAGTCTACCAGAGGGGAAGGGACCTGGGGACTGGAAGCATTGTCTGGTCTACTCAACTACCTGGTCTACCTACTGCAGTGCCGGGAGACGCTGGTCTACCTGGTGGAGGGGTTGGCAGCGTTACCAGGTCTAGCCCCATTGTGACCCTGATCTACCAGCTGGAACTACCTAGCAGTGGGGACTGGAATGACTGCCTGGTCTACTCACTGGTGAGGTTCGGGCTTTCTGGTCCCCTTTGGAGGACCCCTTCCCGGTCTACCGGCACCTCCAGGTCTACCCAGTCACATGGGATGGGGAGACGAGTGCTCTCCGGCCTACTTGCTGCGGAGGCTGGAGCTGCTCAGTCTACCGGGTGCTGGGGGAGGCGTAGACTGCCCGGGGTGAAGCCTGCCAAAGGCGCCTGGAAAACATCCACTAAATAATAATAATAATAATAATAATAATAAATTTATTTATTATTTATATCTGCCAGAGTTTCCCCAGCCACCATGGGGAAACCTTCATAAAGGGTTGGTTTCGTGGCGACAGCTGCCGTAGAACTCCGTGAATTTGTAGACTGCCGCTTTGCAGTGGAGCAGCAGGTAGGTGCCCTAACCCACATAATCCTCACATAAGGCTCACATAATCCTAACCCCCTAACCCTCTAGTCCTAGCCCTGGCCCTAACCCTAACCCTAACGGCATTGTGTCATTCGTTCCGTGTTTTTGGGTGAATATGCTCTCATGTGTCTTTGGGTGTTGCGCCATTTTGGGACGGGGGAATGCAGGTCCCTGAGACTCTCACGTCTTACTGAGCATTTGGGTCTTCATGGAAAAGGCCAGTGGAGGTATGAAAAACAAAATGAAACAACTCTGTTTTTCTCTGTTTCTTTTATTAGAGACAAAATGGCAAACTTTTTTTAATACTAGAATTAATTTGTGAAAACTGTAATAATGCTGTTTCCAACTCAAGTAACTGTCACTTAAATAACACACAGGCAAAAAGAAGAAATTGTACAAGGAATTAAATAAGTTGAAAGAAATGTGCAGACTTAATAAATAACAAAAAATGCCTCTCAGATAAAACAGAATTCTTGAGGTGTTTTTTTTTTAAATACTCCCTTAGATAAAAGTAACCTGGTACAGTAACAAAAACACAAAAATATTAAAAATTGATTTAACAAATGTATTAACATTCTCCAATATTCCGAAGTGCTTAGCCCATATAATATTTACATCATGGAATATTTTATCAGCAGGCAACACAGAAAGGGAAACCATTATGAATCGCAGGAGATGTTTTGGATATACATATATTATCAATATATATAGACTAATTTCCTCCCATTACTTAAAATTATATTAATTAGGTTAATAATATACCTTCAATATTTTTTTAAAAATATATTACTGTCAACTGGTTCTCTGCTGTTTAAAAACAACTGTAAGTCCTTAGTGTCTACAGCACAGTCTTCCTACATTTTTATTGAAGAGTATGAATACACCATAGTTCCAAGATGGTAGATATCTTCAAAAATGGCTCCAACAAGATTGTGTTGCTCAGGGGGGGGGGGGGGCGGGTGGAATACAGATTGCAACTGTGTACACTCACGGATACTGAACACATCACTAGGAGCCAATTGAGAGATCAGAACACACCAGCCTCCCACCCCATAAAAACCTTTCATGAGGCAGTTTGGTAGCAACCAATCGCCCAGGTCCTAATTCAAGTGCTGTTCTTTGCAGGATGTGATCTTACTCTTTCTAGCACCAGGTGCAAACAGGATATATTTCACAGATTCCACACACAGGACAGTTCAAATTTAACACTGCAATTTGAAATGTAAATTTGAAATGTAACACTGCGATTTCCAAAACTCACCTCTGCGGCAAACTCGGTGTTTTGCATCCCTGCCAAAACTACAAGATTCCTTTTTACACCCACTTGGTACATGGTCAGAATAGTGCTTTTGCAAGCACAGCTTAAGATTTATAGCAGCTTTGCACATGCACACAATCTTTTTAAAAATAAGAAGATATAAAAAAGGAAAATAAGCAGAGTCGGAGCACCCTTTGGGTGGGTGAGCACCCGATTCTACCTTCCCTTAAAGGGTCCTTTTAAAAAGCTCCCAGGATATTTGTGTCTCTTGTCTCAACAACCTGAGAAAGAGACAGGTGGTGGTGTGGGGATGGGTGGGTTGGGTGGGTTGGAGACAGAGGACTCAAACTGCAGTTCAGTGCCTGCACAGGGATTATTGGGAGACAGAGTTTTTCACACAACAGATCAACATGGTGCACAGTGTGAGCTGTCCTTATTCTCCCTCCCTATGTTGGAAGTATGGAGGCCCATAGCATTGCCCCAAGTGCAGTCCCCTCCTCTGCACACAGTCACAGCTCAACGATTGTCAAGTACTGGTGGCCAGTTTTATGTAATTCAGACTGGATGGGTGACCAGAAATCACATACACCAGAAACCACAACAAATTTCCTTCCAGTGATAAAGCATTAAAGGTGGTCAGAGTGCAAGACCACCTCACTCACTCATTCATTCATTCATTCTCATGCCCAAACGAACACTAGATAAAAATATATAATATTATTATTTCAACATACTTCCAACGTCTTCTGAAGTTCTTGCGATTCTTAGAATGTCTTTTTGTGCTTGCAAAAACTATGAAGGAAATTACTTACCTAATTTCCTTATAATGGTTTCAAGTTCCTGACTTTATTACAGGTTAATTATCTTCCTATATAAAGATGCAATCACTTAGCTGTGTTGATTCCACTGCAGGCTCTTCTCCTCGCCTCCCCCACAGCTCTGCTGAATGAACTGCCAAGCCCTGAAGAGCATAGGAATGCCAATATGGAACAATGGGCTGAACAGAAAAGCCTACAGTTTAATCACCATCCATGTCACTTTTGCATGTATGCTTTAAATTCCCTCCTGGGGTGTGCAGAGGAGACAGAAGTCTCCAAAATTTAATTTAGCTTAAGGAGAAATTAAACAATGTGCAATCTAAAACAGCATCACCACTAAAAATATATTTAGGGTTTTATAAGTCTCAATTTTCAGAAGCCCACGCATATATTTCACTAATGTTTCCAGTAGTGAAATGCCCAAACATTTCAGTCATTTTACTTCCTGTTATTCATATATTTTCCCCGACCATCCATGAGAGGTGAATGGCATTTGAGCCCCTTTGAAATATGAAATCATGGCTCATCTGTGTTTCAACAGGACTTAAATACAACAAATGCGTCCCTTGGATTCTTCTCTGCACACACAGCAGTTGAACTAAGACACTGATAACAGATTAAAAACAAACCTTCCATAAAAATTTGAGAATATTCTAGAGCACAGCAGAACTGAAATCAAATGAGGTCATATTCATTTTTTTTTTACTGCTATTGGGAATTTGCTAAAATGAAAATAGGAATTATTACATTACAGAGCGTTTTAGCTGCCTCTGGAAAAACAATAATCTAAACCTAGGCTATTTTAAATAAAAGCTTACTCAATGTTTACAAAAATGAGGTCATTGCACAGCAGTTTTTAAAATTCACATCCCCTTCATAAGAGCGGATCCAAAAAAGAAAGCAACGCCCTGTTCCTTCCAATGATAAGTCTGAAACATAGCGCCAACACAAGGCTGTGGGTGCCATGCTAAGAAGGCGTAGAACTAACTGAAGGAACTAAATGAACTAACAAAGGTAAGAAAGAAGGGGAAGTCCAAGTGGAATGTGCAGAGGCAGCCAGACACATTTGGCTTCAGGGCTAGCCAAACAGACTAGAGGACCCCAAGGAGTCAGGAGGGCCAAGGGGCTTTCTGTGCGTGCTCTGAGGATGCACCAACCCAAGGCAGCGGTTTCTCTTAGCAGGGACTCTGCAGGTATGATCTAAGAAACAAAGGATCTGAGCAGAATTTTAGGATACAGAGAACACAGCTTAAAAGAATTTTGGTGCAAAGAATGCACCAAAAAATGCACAGGGACACTTTAGCAACCCTAAAATGCAACCATGGTCAGCAGACATCCTTAATCCATGGTTGCTGTGGTTCCAAATTCCTTAACTCAGAAGCTACTTAGAAGCAGAAAACATTTCAGGACTTCTTATTGTATGGAGCCAAAAGGATGCTTGCCTGGAACCTCAGAGTGCCATTTCCACAGGGGGGAAAAGCCAGGAGTTGGCCTGTGAATCGGTTGCTCAAGATTCGTGTCCCAGAGGACAGTTTTGGAGGTTCATGGCAACGGACTTAGCAGCACTCTCAAAAAACTGTAACCTGGAATGTATTAAAATGCAGATAATGAAGATAATTTTAAGTGCAATTTGTCAAACAAAAGGAAAAAATGCATTCCATTCCACGGAGAAAGTGTCTAGATGGTTATCACAGATGAATGGGGAGCCAACTCAAAGCTGCTCCTCCCCAGCTCCTTAACATGCAACTCCTTAACAAGCAAGAGGACAGAGAGTGATGCTCTACGACAAATTCTAGGACTGGGGGACTTTAACTTGCTTTTCTTGGAGAACACAATTTTTGGGCTGCAGAAGTTGTGCACAACCAACCATACAAGATGAAGCAAGCTCTTGACTTGTCCAATGGAAGGAACATGCACACAATAAATAATTATGGAGCCCTGGGGAGGAGAGCATCAATGCAGAATCTCATGCTACAGAATGTCCTCCCTTCAAGATCCAGTCCAACAAAAAGGGACTTCCAATATTATTCTGCAAAAGTGATTAACTATTTGAAAATGTGGTGGTTAGCCAATGGTCATTTTTCCAGTCATTTCTGCATGACCCCCCAGGTGTCACTCTCTCTTCCTTTCTGCTGGTTCCCTCTGCAGTTGCCTGAGGCTGACAGCATCCCTTGCAAGACAAGACTGTCAGGGCGACACTTTGGGACAGCAAAGAATCCACATCCATCTGCAACCCAATCCAATAGGATCTTAAAATTGGATTTGTTTTAAACATTTTTAAAAGAAAGTGCCATTGGCCAGGAATGGAGAGAAGCTGATTTTGCATTCCCCGTAAACCTGTCTAACAGAACCAGCAGTAAAAAATATTTAAAAGAAAAAACCCAGGAAAAGCACACAGAGAGACACTTACACAACTGAACAACACTAGCACGCACACGCACACACAAACGGTTTCTGCCCATAGCTCATCATCATCTGCTGTCAAGTACAGTCCAGCACGAAGTGTTTGTTTGCCTAGAAGCAGCAGCAGCAGCAGCAGGAAACATTTAAAACCACAGGACACATAGTTCAGTCCATTCCAAGGACATGGGAAAAGGAGACATGTTGTTGGTGGCCAGCAGAACAGAATTTGGATATGGAAGTCACTGGTGACGTCATGGGAGGAGTCAGTCCACCCTGGAAGGTGGCAACTCTTTCCACAGGTCCAACACACAGCCCCGTGGCATAAAAATGCAGTCATGAAAATCAGGTAGTTGCCCATTCAGATTGCAAGTCTACAGTTTGCACCTGAAGAGGTTTATTGCAAATAAGCAACATTTTCGGGGGCTGCCCTGTTGGGAGTGCAAGCTGCCTGGGAGTGCCAGCTGACACTCCTTTTGTCTGCTACGTTGTTGGCAACAACTCCCCTCCCCACCCCCTGGTTGCTGCATCGGCCTTGGTCCCTGTGCCACTATTTTTTGAGCTCAGCACTTGCCCCTGAGCCCTTCACCCAACTCCGGGGAGTGGGCAAGGAACTAACAGCGATGCAGCGACAGACAGACATCCTCTGCAATGGCACAGCCTTTCCTTGCCTGGGTCCTAAAGGCCGTTGCTGTTCCTGTGGCTGAGGGGGGGCTTGGAGAGCTCCACAACTGCAGAGCGGGATTTATTCAGGAACTTGGGTGCCCGACGTAAGAGCAGCTGTGCTTCTGTGAACGTTTCGGTCAGTTCCTTCTTCCATTGTACAAACTCTGGGTCACTCTGGGGAAAAACAAATGCACACACACAAAAATCAGTTTTTTCTTCAGAATCCATTGTACCAGCAAGATAACTACAACTTGTCTCATACAGTTTTGAACTCATTGAGGAACTCATTTGAACTCATTCTATCTCTTGATAGAGATAGAAACAAACACTACCGGAAGTTGGGAGCCCACAGCTCAGTGGAGCACCTGCAGAAGGTCCCTAATCTGACTCTTGGAATGCCTAGTAAAATGAAGAGTGGGGAAAAAGTAACTCTGTGCCTCAGATCCCAGAGTGTCACTGCCAGCCAGTGTAGGCATTATTGAGCTAAAGAGTCTGACTCCAGCAAGTTCAAAGTTGCTATTTGCAAATGCTCAAAGAGGTAAAGGGGCAGGGGCCAGGTGGAAACATGCACCTATTTTATTGCACAGGGGGGTGGGGCATGTGCAAGACTGGTTAATCCTCCTTAAAGGAGTTGGGGCAGACACAAAGCTGCTTTCGTAAGCCAGACAGCAAATGTCTCGGGAATTCCTAGGAGGGCGGCTAAAGCAAACTTAAATGAGGGAATCACTCTCTCAAAAAAGTTTTACAGTCCTCAGAAACACAGAACTTTAACAGAACAAATCTGTTCCTACGGACATCTGGGTTCAGAAAGAGGTGTGCTCTCAGTACCCAAGAGGGATGCAACATTGCATTAGCCAACAATGGTATCTTATGTGCTAAAATGGCTCAAAATATATTTAAGGAAGAAACATGCTCAAAGTCACTGCTGGTGCGGCACACCCAGCCTGTTGTTCTGCTATTTTAAAGGCCCCACCAGCTTTCTCCATGCCCACTGCATGCTCCTAAAAGAACTAGTGGACAGCAGAGCAGTGAAACCCTGCCCTGCGGTGGCAGAAGAGCCCCAGGCAGAAGGCAGGTCGCTCTGGATGAGTGACCTGCTCCAGCGAGAGCTTGGAGGCTTTTCAAGCCTCTGCCTCCCAGCCTACCTCTCATAGGTGCCACACCTTTCTTAAAGGGCTAGCCCTCTGGCCTCAGGATGGGCACTTTCCCTGTGTTTCATAAGTTCTTGCCTTGTGCATCCCTGCACTGCTGAGCAGGCAAGGCAGTGGCTGAGGTGCTCCATTCCTCAGGCTCAGGGCAAGGTGCTCATGTGGGTCCAGTGTCCAAGTTCTACAAGCCCTGGTGCGGAAGAATCTGATTCATGGGGCTCCTGCCAGTCCCTTAGCACTGGCAGGAGCCCCATAAATCAGATAGGACTGGCTCCTAAGCAGCTGATGCCATGCCTCACCATGCCTCAATCACTGAGGTTGTGACAATCCCGACGGATGTGAGCTAGAAAAAATTCACAGGCCCAAACCTTGTCACTCCAATAAACTCAGCAGACTGCTTTAGTAACCACGCTGTTCTATCAGTCTCAGTTCCCATATCTGCAAAAAGGGAACATTTAGGAGCACAGAAAGCAGATCACTGGTCCACCAAGCTCAGTGTTATCCACCAAGCTCATCTGGCAGCAGCTCCCTCAGTTTTTGGATGAGGTCATCTTCCCAGCTCTAATTGGCTGGAGACTGAATCTGGGACCTTCTGCACAGCAAATGGGTGCTCTGGCTTTCAGCACCTCCCCAATAATACTGGTGGTGGTGGTTAAGGATTACTGGGACAATGAGGGTATGCTCTCAGCACTTGAAAGGGCTTACTTAGATAATCAAAACATGCTCAACTTCCAGGTTGAGGCTATTTTCATGTGTGTGGAGGGAAGCATTTCCTACATTAACAGTTTTGGGTTTTGAACAGTTGGCCTTCCCCACCTCTAAAAAAACCTTTAAGCTTCAGGACCTCCCTCCCCTCATCCCTCAAAGACACACAGCCTACCTCACACTGCAGGACAAACTGCTTCCCCCCTTTAATTCTGAGCAAGATGCATTTTTTGTCCTTGATCTGAGTTTCTTCCACCGACAAAATCTGTTCCATAGTCAGCAAATTTTGCTAAGGAAGCAAAAAGGAAAGACAGGTTGAATTGAAGGCCCAGCTGCTACCACAGCCCTGAGAATGAAACTGGCCAAAACCCTAATCCAGCTTCCTTGGGTTTTCATAAATTGCTTACAGGGGGTGGGAGGTGGGACTTTGGAAAAGGAAGGAATCTTAGCAGCAGTGCAGCTAGCTTCTCTCTACAGAAGTGGCACTTCCTCACAAGGCAACTCATAAATGTCACAACGTGTGCACAGCATCACAAGGGTTGTGGCTTTGTCAAACCAAAGAAAAAGGTGATGTTTTGTTAAGCAAAGGACCCCAAAAGTCTTCATTTAAAAAATGCTACGTGGGGTGGGGGGAATCCCTTCCTTTCTTACACTTTTCTGAAAGCTGTTCATGCATGCCATGTCCTCATCTCTCCTTGTGCCCCCCTCAAACTTGGATGGGAAAGATCTAAGAAGTAGATAAGGGCATTTTGCAGGGGGGCTGGTCACCAGCATGCTTCCTGTCCACCCATCCTGTCTTCTCCTGGGGTGGGAGAGAGGACATGCAGCAAGTGGGCTGAGATTTGATTCTGCTGGAGAATCAACAGGGTGGGCCTTTTCCCTTCCACAGGGCAATCTTTTCCCACAGGGCAGACCAGGGTGGGTGGGTGAAGGAGACCAAGCTGATGTTTCAGGTTTTGGCATCTAAGCCTAGAAGCAATGGCTACTTCTTCCTGCCTTCCCTACCCAACCCCCAAGTCATTGCTTGGAAAATTTCTCAGATGCTGAATACTGAAGGCTCTACAATATTTATGGAGAGGGGAACTTGGCCCTCCAGATGTATTGGGACTACAACTCCCATCATCCCTAGCTAACAGGACCAGTGGTCAGGGATTAGACACACACCTTTTTACCCTCAGGTGGTTCATGAGTATTCAGACAGGAAGTGAATATGCCCCCCCCCCCCGCCAATGATTTACTTTAAGTGAACAGAGTCAGATCAGATGAAGGCTTCTAGTCCACCCTACTGCACTACTCAATACAGGACATTCAGCAAGCGAGCCCCTCCAACAGATGATTGCACAGGCTTTGCAAGAAGACCTCTGGCTGGTGGAACAGCCCAGCACCCCTCTAGGCAACGTCTTCCAATGGCTCAGCTTTTCCTCATGTTCAGCCCCTGAGATCTAATCCTGCCCTCTGGAGCAAGTTTTTGCCTTTTTCTGTGACTAGCATGGGTGTGTGTCCCAAAGCGCTTTCATGGATAGTTTACCATTTTTGATGGGGCCCAAGGATGCGGAAAGAAATCAGTCATAATTCTGTGAACAGCAGGAGTTAAAAGGGGAGCTCTGGGGGCCACAAGGGAAGCAGGGATGTTCCCTGGTGATTTCCCCTAAAGCAGCAACAAAGATGCTCTCTTCTACAGCTGCTACAGGGCAAGTCTTGGGGTCATCCTTACAAAGCAGCAGTTCCCAAAGGCAAAGGACCTGTGACACACTTCACCTGAATCGAAAGTACAAGGAGCAGAGCTTCACTTTTGCTACCGAAAAAGGGCCACAAGCGAAGCCCACAACAGATCTGGGCACACTTCCTGCCTGGTGAAAAAAGTAACCCAGAGAAGCACCAGATTTAGAGATGTTTTGGGGCAGCTCCCTTAGAGGGTGGTAATTCTTCAGCCTCAAGAGAAGAAGTGCTGTGTTCAGCCAAAATGGTGCTCTCCGGGTGTTTCAGGCAGCTAGTCCTACCAGCCTTGGCCAGCCCAGCCCAGCAGAGCCAGACTGGGAAGAGAGGAGAAGGGCAAAAGAGCCACCCAGCCTCCCAGCTCTGTGGGTGGCCATTTGGGGTTCACAGGAGCTGGATTCACTTCCTCACAGCCTGTAGGGGCGGTGCTTTGGGAACTGCTGCTAGGCAGGTTTCATTGCCTTACCCGCTTGCGTCTTTTTGTGTAAGTGCGCCAGGTGTCCTAAACAGGAAAACAAGAAGATTACCTGGAGCTTGGCATATCCCCTCCTGCGTTGGCCCCTCAAGCCTTAGCATACCGGAGAGGAGGCAGAGCACCCACCACCACCACTGACATCATGTGCTCCCTCCCCCTGCCAGTCCAGCTGCCCAACTCACCCGTGACTCTCCTTCTCCACGCCATTCAAGCCGGTTTGGAAAGAGGTAAAAATAGCGTCTCTGCCACTGAGTCAGGAAGGGGTTCCCCAGCTTCAGCATGTACCCGTGCATGATGCAGTCCTTCCCCAGAGCATAGTCTGTCACAAGGCAGAAAAAATCCACCGTTAAGGGGGGAGCTTTGCAGCTCTATAGTTCCATCGGCACAAGGAGCAATTTGCAGAGGAAGGCGTGCCAGAAAGAGGTCCCTGGAGGCTACAGTCAGAGGGCCACTCCATACGTGGCTTGTGGAATACTTATGCCTCAATTCCCTCTTGTCCATGTAGTAGCATTCTCCTCCAACTACTGCTATCACACATTTTAAGAGCATAAGGAGAGTTTGACCATTTCCCAATAGTTTTAGAGATGTATAGGAATCCTAGAAATAATGATATTGGACCTCTTATTAGTATTGACAAGACTATTTACGCCAAAATAATTTATATAAGTGATAAAAATAGGGAGGATCTATTAGCAGTATTTGAAAATCACCCAGTTCTTCTCGAACCTGTGGCTAACCAAAATTTGATGCCCTTGGAGGATAATGATTGTTACTATAAGACTATCCAGGAATTATTTTCTTCCTTTTTAGACCCTCAGTCCAGCAACAAACCTTTAAATAAGTATAACTGGTTTGATAAAGATTGTATTAACTATAAGAAAGAACTTAGAATTTGTCTAAAAGAAGCCTATATTACCAACTTTCAAGGTCTCTGGAAGACTTATTTTGAAATGAAAAATGCTTTTAAGAACATGCTCCTGGAAAAAAATCTGAGTTTGCACTAGCCAAATGGTCTAAAATTGTTACTGCATTAGAAACTAAAGATACCAAAACTTTTTGGTCACTTCTCTCAATAAAAGATACCATTGAGTTCCCTAATATAAGCGATGAGGTTTGGATTTCACATTTTACCGCTGTTTTTTATGATCACCAAGTTTGTAAAAAGGAAAAAATTAAAGTTTCTTTGGCAAAAACCACACAATTTCAAATTACTGTTGAGGAGATGAAAAGGATAATTTTTTCATTTAAGCAAGGGAAATCACCTGGTATGGATGGCATTCCAATAGACCTGTTGAGATTAGATGTAGAATGGTGGGCCATTAAACTTGTGCCGCTTTTTAATTCTATCTATCACTCAGCCCTTGTACCTAAGTCGTGGAACAACTCAATAGTGGTACCGATCTTTAAAAAAGGTGATAGGAATTGCCAAGAGAATTACAGGCCTATAAGTTTGTTACCATGCATAAGTAAAATCTGTGCCAACTCTCTGCTTATTAAATTGGAAGAATGGATGCTGACAAAAGGCCTACCTGGTAAAGAGCAGGCTGGTTTTAAGGCAGGCTCATCAACTCTTGACCAGTGTCTAGTGTTAAGTCATCTTGTGGATAAATACATCTTGAGAAATAAATGGAAACTCTTTGTGGCATTCGTGGATTTAAAAAGTGCCTTTGATTCGGTCGACCGCAACAAACTATGGACTAAACTAGAACAACTTGGTATTGACCCGTATTTACACTGATTCAAAGTTTACATTCTAATAACCAAATGTATGTTAAAGTATCAAAATATGGTAGACTTGCAAGTCCTATTCTGAATAATCGAGGAGTTAGGCAAGGCTGTATCTTGGCCCCTACCCTATTTAATCTATTTTTGACCTACCATTATTCCTTCAAAACGCAACCACTCATACACCTTATTTAAATAATTGCCCACTCTTTTTATTACTTTATGCAGATGACGTTGTAATTATTTCACTCTCTGTTTTGGGTTTAAAAAAATTATTTAAGAGTTTCTCAAACTACTGCTCTCTCAATAATCTCAAAATTAATTATGATGAGACAAAGATTATGCAATTCAGAAAGAGAGGGAACCCAAAAGGCTGTATAATTAATGGACATCTAATACAGGAAGTTAAGCACTTCAATTATCTGGGAATCACATTCAAAAATAATATGAATTGGGATACACATATATGTGCTGCTATAGCTAAGGCCAAAGTGACAGCCCACCATATAAAATCCTACTTTTTTTCTCCAGTAGGAAACAGATTCATCCCAGCTGTATTGCAAGTGATTGATATGAAACTATGTGCCCAACTTCTATACGGCACACCAGTGTGGATTTCAGGTGACCTCAATAGGTTGGATAAATTTCACGCTTCCCTTTTGAGGTCATTATTAGGACTTGCAAACTCAGTAAAATATGAAACAATATGTTGTGAGCTGGGAATATTGCCTTTATCAGTAAGAGCATGGCTGAGGACCCTGAAATATTGGATCTTCCTCCATTACAGAGCCCTATCCCCTAATTCTCTACTTCACGATCTTTTAAGTGATAGTGTAATGTACAATCTATCATTGATTTGTAGGAGAAAACTGGATTCGATAGGACTCACTCTAACTGACTTTGAAATCTCTGACCCCAAAGATACATGGGAAATTATTAGGAAGACTCTCACAGAAAAAAGTGTTCTCGCCATGCTTGAGGTTGCAAAGCACAGCACCTGCTCTCCTATCCACTTAAATCTCCCTTTGTGTAGAGATTTCCAAAAGGGATACATGACAAATCTGAAGAAACATGAATTGTGTAGGCTGTTTATGTTGGCCAGATTTAACATGTTTCCCTCGGTGGTAGTGAGAGGAAGATATTTAGCTATCCCAGAATCAGAGCGTCTCTGCAAATGCAGAAAACAGGAACTCGATACTCTAGAGCATATATTATTTTCCTGTGACTTTGGAAGTTATGCCAGAAGACAATTATTCGAGGCCCTAAAATTCAATAAACAGATTTTTACACAACCAACTGTTCAGGACCTGCTGGCGGACAGCGATGATCAAATTACTTCAGTAGTGGCTGAATTTTTAAGAGCTGTCCATGAAGAAAGAATGGGCCATGATAAAGAGACTTAGTGGTTTTTAATGGTAGGTGATGTTGCTGCGTTGTATTATTATATTATATTATATTATATTATATTATATTATATTATATTGTATTGTATTGTATTATGTTATCTATGTACACCGATTAATTTCTGGGAGTTAAGAATGGGACTGAGATAAATTGTATTTGCTGAGCCCGTATTTTATACAGTTTGTATATGATGTTTGTTTGTTAATGTGTGGTGTGCTATGCCTAATAAAGGATTTGAATTTGATAAGGAGAGTTTGCTGGATTGGGCCAATGGTTCTTCTAATCTAGTTAATCACAGAGGCCAGTCAGTTACCACAACAGAAAACCCACCCAGCAGCACTCTCCTCCTGTAATAGCTTCTTTTTTTCCTCTTTTTTAAAAAATAATATTTATTAAAAAAATGTAAGCAATAAAAAACATACAAAATAACATAATCTTTCCCAATATCCACATTTCATTCTCATCTTTGGACTTCCTCACATCTCTTGTTCCTGTATCTTGAACTCATAAATTTTGCTAGCAAATTATTTACTTGTTTCAGTTCATATAATATAATTATCCAATATTAAATCTCAAATTTTAGAATTTAAATCACTCTTTTAAGAACTTAGTTTTAAGATATTATTTATCCAATATTTGTCTTTTCTTTCAGTTACGTTTAAATTTATATTCCTTATTACTAATTTGTTGGAGCCATGTTATTACAGATCTTACATCTTTCTTAACATTCATGCAATTTACAATATTTTTGTAGATAATCCTTAAATTTCTTCCAGTCCTCCTCCACCAGTTCTTCTCCCAGGTCTCGGATTCTGCCAGTCATCTCTGCCAGTTCCATATAATCCATCAGTTGCATCTGCCATTCTTCCAATGTGGGCAAATCTTGAGTTTTCCAGCATTTAGCGATGAGTATCCTTGCATACATAAAAAAGGTTCGATCCTTCTTTTGCACACTCTGGCCGACAATGCCTAAAAGAAAGGCCTCTGGTTTCTTAGGGAAGGTATACTTAAATACCTTTTTCAGCTCATTATATATCATTTCCCAGAAAGCCTTCACTCTAGGGCAAGTCCACCAGAGGTGAAAGAATGTTCCTTCAGCTTCTTTACACTTCCAACATTTATTATCAGGCAAATGGTATATCTTTGCAAGCTTGACTGGAGTCATGTACCACCTGTATATCATTTTCATAAAGTTTTCTTTCAAGGCATTACATGCCGTAAATCTCAGACCTGTGGTCCATAACTTTTCCCAGTCAGCAAACATAATGTTATACCCTATGTCCTGTGCCCATTTTATCATAGCTGTTTTGACCGTTTCATCCTGTGTATTCCATTTTAGCAGCAAGTTATACATTCTTGAAAGTATTTTAGAGCTGGGTTCTAACAGTTCTGTTTCTAACTTTGATTTTTCCACCTGGAATCCTATCTTTTTGTCCAACTTAAAAACTTCTTTAATCTGAGCATAATGTAACCAATCTCGCACTTTATCTTTTATTCTCTCCATACTCTGCAACCTCCAGTTATCTCCATCTTTTTCTATTATTTCCCAATATTTCGGCCATTTGGCCTCCATATTGAGTCTTTTCGGGGCCTTAGCCTCCATTGGTGATAGCCACCTTGGGGTCTTGTTTTCCAGTAAGTCTTTATATTTTGTCCAGACATTGAACACTGCTTTTCTGACAACATGGTTCTTAAAAGCCTTATGTATTTTAACCTTGTCATACCACAAGTATGCATGCCATCCAAAAGCATTGTTAAATCCTTCCAAATCTAAAACATCTGTGTTTTCGAGAAGCAGCCAGTCCTTCAACCAGCAGAAAGCTGCTGATTCATAGTACAGCTTTAAGTCTGGCAGGGCGAAGCCCCCTCTTTCTTTAGAATCAGTTAATATCTTAAACTTAATTCTGGGCTTTTTGCCCTGCCAGACAAATTTAGAGATATCTCTCTGCCACTTCTCAAAACACCCCATTTTGTCCACAATCTGCAAAGTTTGAAACAAAAACAACATTTTTGGCAATACATTCATCTTAATAGCAGCAATACGTCCTGACAAGGAAAGTTTCAATCTTGACCAAACTTCTAGATCCCTTTTAATTTCAGACCAGCATTTTTCATAATTGTCTTTAAATAAATTCATGTTCTTCGCTGTTATGTTTACCCCTAGGTATTTTACTTTTTTAACCACATTTAATTCTGTCTCTTTCTGAAACCTTTCTGATTCTAAAGAAGTCAATTTTTTTCCCCAAACCTTGGTTTTTTGCTTATTGAGTTTAAATCCCGCCACCCGACCAAACTCATAAATCAGTTGCAATACCCTTTTGGTACTGGGCTCTGGCTCCTGGAAGGTCAATACTAGGTCATCTGCAAATGCTTTCTGTAATAGCTTCTATTCAGAAGCACTGCTGCCTCCAAGTGTGGAGGCAGAGCATCGCCATCTTAAAAAGACCCTCTCCATGAATTTGTGTAATCCTCTTTTAAGGCCTCTTTTGGTGGCCTCACTGCCTCCTGTGGGAGGGAGCTCCATAGTTTCCATGCACTGTGATTTGAAGGCCTTTTTTTTTTTTTATCTGTCCTGCATCTTCCAACATTCAGCTTCACTGTGTTCTAAGAAAGGGAGAAAAACTATTCTCTGCCCAATTCTTCATGCTATGCATAATTTTATAAACTTCTCTCACATCACCTCTTCTCCCTAAAGCTGGAGATTCCCTATGCTTTGAAAATCCAAATAGGAAATCTAGGACAGCAGTAGTTGGAGAAAAACCAGGGGCGTAGGAAGGGGGTGAGGTCCGCCCTGGGTGTCATCCTTGAGGGGGGTGACAAAATGGCACAGTGGGGGTCGGCACACCGTGAGGCCTGGCCTGCAGCATGCCCAAGCCATGTGTCTCTCCTGGGAGTGATGCAGTGGCTCGCAGCCCCGCGCTGCCCAAAATGCCAGTGTGGGGTTTGCGTCTGCCAGGCAGACTCCGTGGGCACCTTGCCACCCCACCCCACCTCGCCACACCACCCCATGTGCCACAGTGCCCCCATGTGGTGCCCCATGCGCAGATCACCTCACCACAATGCTCCTGTGGGCAGCTCTCCCCGCCCCCGCCGCTCCAGGTGCTGGAGCAGCCCCTGAGAAGAACTCTGTATGGAGGGGGAATAAAAGGAGGCACAAGAGCTATGGACAGGCCCTAATTCTCTGTTCCAAAATATTTGGCTGAAGTGGCTTTCAAAGGGACAAGGTAAATTAAGGGAGAAAGAAGGGACCTGATGTCTCTGTGCCACCACTATGTTGAGAGTCATCCTGCCAACTGCCAGGGGCAACAGTGGGAGAAGACGGTTTCGTTTGTCTCCTGCTTTGGGGCTGCCTGGTCCAGCCTGGAGGCATCTGGACCCACTGGGCTAAATGGGTTCCCTCTAGTCCAATTCAACTGCTTCCTTCCTCCTTCGTTAGAGGAAGGAGAGAGGAAGGCAGAGGAAGCAGCAGAAGCAGTAGCACTAGTGGGCATCCAATCAGAGAATGTTAGAGATGGAGGGGTCCCCAGGGTCATCTAGTCCAAGGCCCTGCAATGCAAGAATCCCAGCTAAAGCATCCATGACAGATGGTCATTCAACCTCTGCTTAAAAACTTCCAAGGAAGGAGAGTCCACGCCTCCTGAGGGAGACCGTTCCACTGCCAAACAGTCAGAAAGTTTTTCTGAATGTTTAGTCGGAATTTCCTTTCTTGTAACTTGAGTCCTACCCTCTAGAGCAGGAGAAAACAAGCTTGTGCGCATGTCCGTGGCACTGGAAATTGTTTGTGCGCATGTCAGTGCCACCGGAAATCGCTTGTGTGCATGCCCACATGTGCAGGCCCGATTTTCGGCATCTAATGAGTGCTCTTTGGATTCAGTCAGTAAACCAGCTACAAATCCACCTAACAGTTACCTCGTTCAACCCACATTTTACCAGCTTCCTTGTGAAAATATCATGTCAAAAGCCTTCCTGAAATCAGTATACTCTACATGCACAGCATTTCCCTCATCCACCAAGTTTGTAATCCCATTCAAAAAAGAAATGAGATTGGTCTGGCATGACTTATTTTTGAGAAACCCATGCTGGGTTTTAGTAATCACAGCATCCTCTTCTAAATGCTTACAGACCAACTGTTGAATTATCTATTCTAGGACCTTTCCTGGTATTGATATCAAGCTCACCAGTTGGTAGTTACCTGGGTCTGAATGTTACCTGAAGATGAATATTGGAAGATTTGGGACAAAGCCTCTCCTCCTCAGGGAGGGGAGGAGTTGTGAGCAGGAGCCGTTTCCCCCATTGGCAGGGGATGCTCCGGCTGCTGTGGCACGCCCCCAGGTGGCCAGCCAATCAGCTGGAGGCTTGGGGGCAGGGTTTAGTTTCTCAGCCATTGTGCTGCTGTTGCACACATATGAATGGCCAAGTGGTCAGCATGCTGACATCCGGTTCAGCGAATGGTCTTTATTTCGTGATGATGGAGTTCACCTCTCGGACCTCTGCAATTATATTTGGCTGGCCGACATCATCAGAAGCCTTAGGGATTGGTTGCAGCTGTGAGGGTATTGGCGGCGAGCCTCTTTTGGCTCAGGTGGCGGTCAGGCATTGGAATATGGTTGTGTGTTGGAGGGCAGGGTGTGGCCATCGCCTACCCCTCCATTTTAAGGAATCCGGCGGTTGTAGATCCTGTCCGACGCCCTTGCTGGTGGCTAGGGCCATAGTACGACC
The DNA here is from genome assembly GCF_964252035.2 of Podarcis erhardii. Taxonomy (NCBI): domain Eukaryota; kingdom Metazoa; phylum Chordata; class Lepidosauria; order Squamata; family Lacertidae; genus Podarcis; species Podarcis erhardii. The sequence continues at coordinate 55,499,368 of NC_138502.1, read as the reverse complement.
CCTGGTGACATCAGGGGGGGCTTTCAGTTGTATTTGCAACAGGCTCCTCCCACTGGTGGTTAACCCTTGATAGACTCACCCCTCCCTGAGGGGGTGGAGTCATGCTCTGTTGTTTTATCCAATGCCTAAGCCAATACCTCTCACATGCTGTAATCATGATGTGGCCTTTTTTAGCCCATTAACCTAATATACTGTGCCCATGTGGCAGGTCCTTGAATCACAAAAGAAAAGTCCTTCACATAGCACATAGTTAAACTATGAAACTCCTTCCCATAGAAGGCAGTGATGACTACCAACTTGGGTGGCTTTAAAATAGGATTGGCCAAATTCATGAAAGAGCTAATAGCCACGGCTAATAGCCAATCTTTACTGTGACAATTTTATTCTAGTGGTCGATCTGAGATCATAACAATAAAGTCTGATTCTCTGGATACTAGCCATGATAGCTATGCTCTGCCACCATGGTAAATGCTTTCACTGGAAGCTGCAGTGTTCTTATGCTTGAATACTGCCTGCAGGTTTCCCACAGGCATCTGCTTGGTGGGACTAGATTGGCCAATGGATCTTCCTATCCTCTCAGGATGGGAGGGCAAAAGGGATGAATGTGAGCAAAATGCAGTTACATGTACCAGAGGGACTTGAGAATCACCAGCTCACACATAGCAATAACCGTCGGATAACGAGCCTCCTGCACAACATATGTGCTGGTGACATTCGCTCCTGCCGCTCCACCACCCTCCACTACCTGAAGCCTCCTCCGTGCACTGAATTATAGACTGAAAGCTTCCCTCTCCTCTTCTAAAGCACTGCCCACAATGAGGGTACTATCTAAATAAAGAAACTAACAAGCAGGTCCCCAGTAGCCACAGTCAATCCTTATGCATCTGGGATTCAGCAGGAAGAACTTCCAGGCCCCTCTCCTTAAGAAGTCAAACAGAAGTGCAAGAGAGCACTAAAAGAATCCTAAAAAGTCCTTAATGATGGGAGACTAGAAATCAGCCCCTAAAGACCCTCACACTCTCTGCCATGACTTGGTAAATCCCACCTCACATTCCAGAACCAGAGCTGCCTTTGCTACCTTCCTCGTGCCCCAGTTGCTTGTTCTTCGCTCGCTTCCTGGCTTCGATCTTGTCTGTGTCACTGTTCACTGCATCATAAACCGTTTCCACCACTTCTTGTTGCCAGCGCTCTGAGATGACCAGGGGAAAGTTCTTGTACAGTTCTTGGTCACTATCAAGCAACTGATAAAAAGTGGGCAGTACAAGGAAGCAGAGAAAGAGAAGAGACATCAACAAAAGGGCAAAACCAGCTGCCTTCCATCATATCCATAAAACTGATTGGAATTATGCCTATGGATTAAAAATATATAATCAATCTGGAGAGGAGGGTCCCAACCTTGTCTTGGACAAAGGCCTTTCCAAACCCAACAGTCATAAAACAATTCTTAACGTTGAATGTACAACTACAACTCCCATCATCCTTGACTGGCTGGAGCTGATGGGAATTGGAGTCCAACATGTCCCTATCATATTAGGGAAATCTTTGAATGGCCCTGCATGTATTCTCTCAGTAATCCTTGCACCAGCTGGTGCAAGGACACATCCTCAGCTACATTGCACCTTCCCCATCCATCACCCTCACTTGCCAACACTCTCCCATCTCATTATGGACCACTGGAAGCCAAGAAGACTGTTTAGAGTGCAACAGGAGGGTCAAACGAGAAGCACAAGAAGCTTCTGGGTGAGCATGGTGGAAATCACAAACAGCCCACCTCCTCTGGTCTCAATGGCTAAAGGAAAATGTCCCCCTCACACCTTGATGCCTTTTGTGTCTTCCTCATCGAAGGAGCCAATGTCAAAAGCATCTGCCGCATTCACTTCTCCCCGCGGAGGAATCAGAGGCGGTGTGTACTGCCAAAGCAAGAGTAGCAGTTACAAATCCACAGGCCATTGTGATACGGAGTCTTAGTAGTTATTTAAAAAGGTAGGTTGCCCTTCAGCTGAGCTATCAGGACAATGTGTGATAAGAATTAACAACAGGGCAAACATTCAGCACAAAACTGCATCAAACGCCCCATTTGAACTTTTGGTGCCTCTAAGAAAAAATGCAGAAGCGTGGCTAAGGGGCGTGATTAGAAATAGCAGCAGATCACCTTTTGCAAGTAGACGTCCTGCCAGTCAATGCCTTTGAAGAAGGGGTGCTCCTTCACTCCCTGCGCCCTGAGGAAGGAATTGCAACCAGATGGTGATTGTCCTAGGCAAGAACGCTTTCAGGCAGACCAATTTGCTATGAACACAGAGTCTGGCATATAGAGCTCAGTATTCTAGCTCAGTAGTATCTACATTGACTTGCACCAGGAGCCTGGGACCTCCTGCATGAAAAGCAGGTGCTCTATCTCCTGAGTTACAGCCCTGCTGCTTTAAATATTTTAAAAGGTAGCTTAGGGCTATCTAGGTGCTATCTAGAGAATCAATCCATAGAAATGGAAAACCAACGGATTTTCTCAGGGCTGCACTGCTATTTGCAAATTGATCAATTTTATTTGCATAAGTTCTGAAGCAAACAGCATGCTTCTTTTGCTTTTCTGTTCATTTTTAGACTATGCGCTTCTCTTGTGTTGTAGGGGGCATCATACAAGGCATTCCGTCCTATGCGAGCAAAAGGGAAGGAATGCCTCTTTGAAGACAGGGCTTGCAGTCTGTATTACTTGTGTTAGTGATTTTTTAAAACAAGATCTGCAACCAATATATGAAGGGTGTCTTTTCACTGATTTAATTTATTCAGCAAGGGCAGCCCTAGATCTTTTGTTTAAGGCTGAAGTAAAACAAAACTTCTGAGGGCTACTAACTTTAGCCATGATGGCTATGTTCCACCTCCCCTGCCAGAGACAGCACAACCCTGAACACTAGTTGCTAGAAATCACAATGGGGAGAGTGCTGCTGTTGCACTCATAGTAACATAATAAGAGCTGGCTGGATCAGGTCAGCGACCCTTCAGGTCCAGCATCCTCCACTCACAGTGGCCAACCAGATGCCTGTGGGAAACCCGCAAGCAGGATTTGAACACAAAACCCCTCCTGGCTTACAGCAACTGGTATTGCTGCCTCCAACTCTGGAAGGTCCTGCTTTCTGCCTTTCTGTGCTTCTGGCTGGCCACTGTGAGAAGAGGAGGCTGGGCCATCTTTAGCTTACCATCTTTAGCCTACTGCCTGGCACTTTGGATGTTCTTAAGGCATGCAACACTTCTTCTATCAGTGAGGACTTACCCACTACCCTGGCAGCCAAGCCTCTTGCTCACGTCTCGCTGGAGAAGACCTTCCAAAAGAGACTTGAGTTCAGGGGAAAATGACTCTGGTAATTCCACATTCTGAGAAGAAAACAGGGCTATAAGCTCAGTGAGAGTTGAATGGAGTTGCTCAAAAGTTAGGATCCTCCAGACAGGTATCAGTGCCCCCAACCCACAAAATGCCAGTAGCGATGTATGGGAGTGAGAGCTGGGAGTAAAGAAGGCTGATCGCTGAAGAATTGATGCTTTTGAATTATGGTGCTGGAGGAGACTCTTGAGAGTCCCATGGACTGCAAGAAGATCAAACCTAACCATTCTTAAGGAAATCAGCCCTGAGTGCTCACTGGAAGGACACATTATGAAGCTGAGACTCCAATACTTTGGCCACCTCATGAGAAGAGAAGACACCCTGGAAAAGACCCTGATGTTGGGAAAGATGGAGGGCACAAGGAGAAGGGGACTACAGAGGATGAGAAGGTTGGATAGTGTTCTCGAAGCTACCAGCATGAGTTTGACCAAACTGCGGGAAGCAGTGGAAGACAGGAGTGCCTGGCGTGCTCTGGTCCAGGGGGTCACGAAGAGTCGGACACGACTAAACGACTGAACAACAACAACAACACCCACAAAAGACCCCACAGAATCATCTGCAAGCAAAGATGGCAGCAAAAAAAGAAGCTACTTACTTCTGTACATTCAGCACGGAGGAAGCTATGGTGTAGGTGAGGCTGAGAGATGGTGACTGGCCTAAGGTCTCCAGAGCCCCTGTCTGATACTCTAGCTACTACTCTCAGGCTGGCTGGGCCCTACCTTGCAGGGCTGATGTTATTTATTTAACAACTGCATATACTGCTTCATAGCCAAAGTTATCAAAGCGGCATAGCAAGATAAAATGAGACAAAATTCAAAAGCTACAGATTCCAAAAGCAATTAAAGCCATCACTACAACTACAGAATTAGTTTTCCATAAAACAGTTCAGCCTCCTTTTAAACAAAAAATGTCTTCCTGGTAGCTGTATGGGTACCTGAACTAAGAGCAGCCAAGCACTTTGCATAAGGAAAAGAGGCAGATTCAGTGGATGGCTGGATCAATGACCTTGAGGGCCTTCTCTGTAGTGGAAGCCCAACTTTGGAGCAGTCTCCCCAGGGAATTTCTCTTGTTGCTGCCAAAGGAAGAGTTTGGGATGCTCTAACTTTTAGTATTGCTTCATCAGGCTTCTTATAGAATTTTTTTATAGGAAGAAGGCTATTGCTGCTCTTCATTAATTGTCTTCCAACTGCTCTTTCATTTTAATATTATTGCAAACTGTTTTGAGTAATGGCTTGCACCTGAAAATAAGTATAGTTAGTGACTGAAAGGAACGAACAAAAGGGTCTGGCCAAAGGGTATAACTGCAGAGTAACAGTCATGATACAAAGCATAGAAACACTGGAAGCTGCCTTAGACCATTGACCCCTCTAGATCAGTAATATCTATGCTGGCTGGCACAGGCTCTCCAGAATTCCAGAAAGGTATCTCTCCCATCTCTAACTGGAGAGGTCAGTGGGGATGGAAGCAGGGACCTTCTGCTGCTGCTCTACCACTGAACGATGACCCTTCCCACAAACACAACGGCATCGTTCAGAATCCTTACCACTGTGAGTGTCATGCGGTCAATCTCATGCTTGTCTTTGGTCTTGTGCTGCCTGAAAGGGCTGTGCCTAGAGAAAGAAGAAAAATTAAAGCACTGATTTGGTGTGTGGGGAAGCAGGGAGAGAAGGGAATGGAAAGAAACAGGGACATGAGCACTAGGCAGCACAGGGGAGAATGGGATTAATAAAATTAGCTGGTGCCCTCTGGGTGTTTGGGATTAAAATCTCCCATCAACCCCAGTCACCACAGTTGTATGATCCTGCTGGGGCTGATGGAAGTTGTAGTCCAAAAAAAATCTCAAGGTCACCAGTTCGGCAAAGGCATGCATCCATGCACAGAGAAGTTTGCATCTGCTCCTTTGGATTGGGACATAGAAAGACTTTCATACCTGGGGAAAAGTTTTATATCCTAAACTGTAGAAGAATAAAGCATGTTCCTCAGCTAGCTGCCTGAAGTTCTGTGCTATAACATTCAGGAAAATCCAAGATGTGGCATGGAACAGATAAACTGTGTGTGTGTGTGTGTGTGTGTGTGTGTGTGTGTGTGTTTCTCCAGCCAGTGGGCTACACTTGGCCTGCCGGGCCTTTCTAGCTAGTCCACAAGGTCACTTGGAGAAAGCCAGGTCCACCCAACCTACATCAGGTATGGTGCAAGTAAGGGCGGGGCTCCCCTTTATGGATCACTGCCTTGTCGTGGCGAAGGGGCTTGAATAACTCAGAGAAGCTATAAGCTATGCTATGCAGAGCCACCCAAGATGGACAGTTTTGACCAAACGTGATCCACCTGGAGCAGGAACCAGCAAGCCACTCCAGTATCCCTGCCAAGAAAACTCCATGGACAACAGGCATATAAAAGTTATGATGCTGGAAGATGAGCCCCTCAGGTCGGAAGGCGTCCAACATGCGTCTGAGGAAGAGCGGAGGACAAGTAAAAATAGATTCAGAGCTGATAAAGTGGCTGGGCCAAAGCCGAAAGGTCACTCAGTTGCGGATATGCCTGGAAGCGAAAGGAAAGTCCAATGCTGCAAAGAAAAATATTGCATAGGAACCTGGAATGTAAGAACCATGAACCAAGGTAAGTTGGATGTGGTCAAAAATGAGATGGCAAGAATAAATATTGACATCCTGGGCATCAGTGAACTAAAATGGACGGGAATGGGCGAATTCATTGACGGGCAAGAATCCCCTAAAAGAAATGGCATGGCCCTCATAGTCAACAAAAGAGTGGCGAAAGCTGTACTGGGATGCAATCTTAAAAATGATAGAATGATCTCGATACGAATCCAAGGCAGACCTTTTAACATCACAGTAATCCAAGATTATGCACCAACTACTGGTGCTGAAGAAACTGAAATGGACCAGTTCTATGAAGACTTACAACACCTTATAGAAATGACACCAAAGAAGGATGTTCTTCTCATTATAGGGGATTGGAATGCTAAAGTAGGGAATCAAGAGATAAAAGGAACAACTGGCAAGTTTGGCCTTGGAGTTCAAAACGAAGCAGGGCAAAGGCTAATAGAGTTCTTCCAAGAGAACAAGCTGGTCATCACAAACACTCTTTTCCAACAACACAAGAAACGACTCTACACATGGACATCACCAGATGGGCAGGATCAAAATCAGATTGATTATATTCTCTGCAGCCAAAAATGGAGAAGCTCTATACAGTCAGCAAAAACAAGACCTGGAGCTGACTGTGGCTCAGATCATCAGCTTTTTCTAGCAAAATTCAAGCTTAAACTGAAGAAAGTAGGAAAAACCACTGGGCCGGTAAGATACAGTCTAAATCAAATCCCTTATGAATACACAGTGGAAGTGAGGAACAGGTTTAAGGATTTAGATTTGGTGGACAGAGTGCCTGAAGAACTATGGATGGAGGCTCATAACATCATACAGGAGGCAGCAACAAAAACCATCCCAATAAAAAGGAAATGCAAGAAAGCAAAGTGGCTGTCCAACGAGGCCTTACAAATAGCAGGGGAGAGAAGGCAAGCAAAATGCAAGGGAGACAGTGAAAGATACAGGAAATTGAATGCAGATTTCCAGAAAATAGCAAGGAGAGACAAGAAGGCCTTCTTAAACGAGCAATGCAAAGAAATAGAGGAAAACAACAGAATGGGAAAAACCAGAGATCTGTTCAAGAAAATTGGAGATATGAAAGGAACATTTCGTAAAAATATTACCATAATAAAGGACAAAAGTGGCAAGGACCTAACAGAACCAGAACACATCAAGAAGAGGTGGCAAGAATACACAGAGGAATTATACCAGAAAGATATGGATGGCTCATACACCCCAGGTAGTGTGGTTGCTGATCTTGAGCCAGTCATCCTGGAGGATGAAGTCAAATGGGCCTTAGAAAGCACTGCTAATAACAAGGCCAGTGGAAGTGATGGTATTCCAGCTGAACTATTCAAAATTTTAAAATATGATGCTGTTAAGGTGCTACACTCAATATGCCAGCAAATTTGGAAAACTCAGCAGTGGCCAGAGGATTGGAGAAGATCAGTCTACATCCCAATCCCAAAGAAGGGCAGTGCCAAAGAACGCTCCAACTACCGCACAATTGCACTCATTTCACACGCTAGCAAGGTTATGCTTAAAATTCTACAAGGAAGACTCAAGCATTATGTGGACCGAGAACTCCCAGAAGTGCAAGCTTGATTTAGAAGAGGCAGAGGAACCAGGGACCAAATTGCAAACATGTGCTGGATTATGGAGAAAGCTAGAGAGTTCCAGAAAGACATGTACTTCTGCTTCATTGACTATGCAAAAGCCTTTGACTGTGCTGACCACAGCAAACCATGGCAAGTTCTTAAAGAAATGGGAGTGCCTGATCACCTCATCTGTCTCCTGAGAAATCTCTATGTGGGACAAGAAGCTACAGTTAGAACTGGATATGGAACAACGAATTGGTTCAAAATTGGGAATGGAGTACGACAAGGCTGTATATTGTCTCCCTGCTTATTTAACTTATATGCAAAATTCATCATGCGAAAGGCTGGGCTGGATGAATCCCAAACCGGAATTAAGATTGTCAGAAGAAATATCAACAACCTCAGATATGCAGATGACACAACCTTGATGGCAGAAAGTGAGGAGGAATTAAAAAACCTTTTAATGAGGGTGAAAGAGGAGAGCACAAAATATGGTCTGAAGCTCAACATCAAAAAAACGAAGATCATTGCCACTGGTTCCATCACCCCCTGGCAAATAGAAGGGGAAGAAATGGAGGCAGTGAGAGATTTTACTTTCTTGGGCTCCATGATCACTGCAGGTGGTGACAGCAGTCACGAAATTAAAAGACGCCTGCTTCTTGGGAGAAAAGCAATGACAAACCTAGACAGCATCTTAAAAAGCAGAGACATCACCTTGCCAACAAAGGTCGCTATAGTTAAAACCATGGTTTTCCCAGTATGTATGGAAGTGAGAGCTGGACCATAAAGAAGGCTAATCACCAAAGAATTGATGCTTTTGAATTATGGTGCTGGAGGAGACTCTTGAGAGTCCCATGGACCGCAAGAAGATCAAACCTATCCATTCTTAAGGAAATCAGCCCTGAGTGCTGGAAGGAAATCAGCCCTGTCACTGGAAGGACAGGTTGTGAAGCTGAGGCTCCAATACTTTGGCCACCTCATGAGAAGAGAAGACTCCCTGGAAAAGACCCTGATGTTGGGGAAATGGAGGACACAAGGAGAAGGGGATGACAGAGGACGAGATGGTTGGACAGTGTTCTTGAAGCTACCAGCATGAGTTTCACCAAACTGCAGGAGGCAGTGGAAGTCAGGAGTGCCTGGCATGCTCTGGTCCATGGGGTCACGAAGAGTCGGACACGACTAAACGACTAAACAACAATGGTGGGGCTTGGCCAAAAGCCCCTGCACAGCTTCTGGAGCACTGCACAAAGTAGGCTTGCAGGCCAATCCTACTAGATGCGCATGTGAAAGACTTTCCTCATGCTCTTGAACCCAGCACTAAACAGCTGATGCAAAAGGAGGTCAAACTTGCTCAGTTCCAGTAAAGCAAGAGAACTCCCTGCAGGAAACTCTCTTGCAGGCGGTGAAGGTCCTGTGTGAGTGCCTGGAGGCGGTTGGAGGATGGATGGCGGCTAATGGATTGAGGTTGAATCCTGACAAGACAGAAGTACTCTTTTGGGGGGACAGGGGCGGGCTGTTGTGGAGGACTCCCTGGTCCTGAATAGGGTAACTGTGCCCCTGAAGGACCAGGTGCGCAGCCTGGGAGTCATTTTGGACTCACAGCTGTCCATGGAGGCGCAGGTCAATTCTGTATCCAGGGCAGCTGTCTACCAACACCTGGTATGCAGGCTGAGACCGTATCTGCCCGCGGACTGTCTCACCAGAGTGGTGCATGCTCTAGTTATCTCCCGCTTGGACTACTGCAATGCGCTCTACGTGGGGCTACCTTTGAAGGTGACCCAGAAACTACAACTAATCCAGAATGCGGCAGCTAGACTGGTGACTGGGGGCGGCCGCCGAGACCACATAACACCGGTCTTGAAAGACCTACATTGGCTCCCAGTACGTTTCCGAGCACAATTCAAAGTGTTGGTGTTGACCTTTAAAGCCCTAAACGGCCTCGGCCCAGTATACCTGAAGGAGCGTCTCCACCCCCATCGTTCTGCCCGAACGCTGAGGTCCAGCACCGAGGGCCTTCTGGCAGTTCCCTCATTGCGAGAAGCAAAGCTACAGGGAACCAGGCAGAGGGCCTTCTCGGTAGTGGCGCCTGCCCTGTGGAACGCCCTCCCATCAGATGTCAAAGCGATAAATAACTACCTGACATTCAGAAGACATCTTAAGGCAGCCCTGTTCAGGGAAGTTTTTAATCTGTGATATTTTAGTGTATTTTTGGTTTTTATGGAAGCCGCCCAGAGTGGCTGGGGAAACCCAGCCAGATGGGCGGGGTACAAATAATAAATTATTATTATTATTATTATTATTATTATTATTATTATTATTATTATTACTACACACCCAAACCCAGTGCTAAGCAGGATGGAAAGGCCCTGCTGAAACCAATGTTTTCCTGCTTTCCCCCCTGCTTTTTAGCAGCAGTTTCAATGAAAACTCAGTCTAGCAATGAAGCTCAGCCTAGCTGAGGCAGCAAAGTTTCAGCAGTTTCTGTTGTTTTAGAATCAGGAAAGAGTTTGCATTGGAACAGCTGCTAAAACAAAGGGTTACCCCCTCCTTCATTTTAGCAGTGCCTTGCTGCTTGTGTGGTGCTTCAAAGTCCTGTCCCTGGCACTTCAAAGTGCCAAATAATCTCATTTTTCCATAAACCTGCTAGGCTGGTTTTTATGTATTCTTTTGAAATGTTAAGTTAATCACAGTTACTATGGACCAAATTTTCTCAGTCCATTCAGCAGGAGATATGATTTTCCCTCAATTTTTGGCTATTATAATTTTAGCAGCAGTTATAAAGTTGAACACTATTTTTTATCATTTTCCATAATAACATCTATAATAACATTATAGATAACCCAGCAGAAATATTTAAAGTTCCAGTGGGTATACGCTAGCTAATATATCAAAGTCTGATCATTAGTCTGATCATTTGGATAAAGTAATTAATTCTAGCTATCTATGGATTAAACTTGGATTCGAACCAGGATACACGTATGAGAAAATGGGTGTCAGATTTGGATCAAAGAATAACCAGGGAAAAATGGAACTCAATTTGGGTTAACTTCCATTCTAATATAATTTCAGCAGACCTAAATTAGAACTGTTTTAAAAACCCCTATCAATGGTATTTAACAATACATTGAACTTAATTTATAAATTAGGATTGGATAAATGTTGGAGGTGTGGATTAAATAAAGCAGATTACATACATATCTTTGGGAATTGTTCTCAAATTCTGGAAATCACTTTCTTTTTGCATCTCATCACAAAGCCCTGTTGCTCCAAGGAGCTCCAAGCACTTCTCACGTGCACAACAGAAGGCAGCAATGGCTTAGGAGGACCCCCCCCCCAATTGTGCGCTCCCCAGGATGGCTGGGCTCACCCTCGGAGAAGCTTGAAGAGCATGCAGCCCAAGGAGAACCAGTCTGCGCTGCTGTCATAGGCTGTCCCTTTCTGGAGCACCTCGGGAGCCATGTAGCCATGGGTGCCGCTGTGATTAAGGGAGGCAAAAGGAGTGAGTCAGACAACTAGTGAATGCCTGGCTGCAGTTTAGGATGCTATGGCTTGATGGACCACCTACAATGGTTCATTTCTAAAATCTGCAAGCAAGGGGCAGGGTTACTCGTGGACATCCAATGAAGCTGAAAATAGGCAGATTCAGGACAGATAAGAGAAAGTACTTATTCACATACTTAAAACTATGGAACTTATACCAATGGGAGGCAGTAATGGCTGCCAACTTAGATGGTTTTAAAAAAGGACTGCACAAGTTCATGGAGGACATGGCTATCAATAGCTACTAGCCAGGATGGTTCAGCTCTGCCTCCAACTATGGCATTAGAATACCAGTTGTAGAAAGAAGCCACAGGAAGGAAGGGGGCTCTTGTACTCAGGTGTGGGCTGGAGGGTTTTCCAAAAGAGGCATCTGCTTAGCCACTGTGGCAACAGGATGCTGGACTAGGTGAGCCATTGGCCTGATCCAGGAGCCTCTCCTTTTGTTATTTTCTTGAAACTCCCACAACTACCATCTCTGAACTTAACAATCTTTTGATACAGCAAAGGGGCACACACTTTTGGTGAGAAGGTTCTGCAACAATTTAGTGCCCAAATTATGAAAAATGCTGAGAACTTGGCTAAACTCCAAGAATGAGTTTCTTATTGAAGTAGGTGGCCTTGGAGAAATACTTTGCTGTGCATGTGCTGCCCACAGGGAGCTGAGATCAAACTGATTTGAGAAACAACTTCCTGGACATGCAAAGCATATTTCTCTAAAAATAAACTTAGTTTCTAGTCCTCATAGTTCTGAATTAAATAGTAAGATGGGAAGCTGTCTTGTACCAAATTAAACCACTGATCCATCTAGCACCATATTGTCTACATTGACTGACAGCAGTTTTCCAGGATTTCAGACCTAAGACTGAAACATGGAGTTGCTGGTGATCTTGTGTCCGAAAAGCAGGAACCATAACTCAGCATCAGAACATGTTCTATGCATACAGAGGGCCTTAGGTACAATCCAGCACCTCCAGATGAAAAAAGGTCAGGTAGAAGTCCTTATTTATGTAAGCGCCACTTGTCACAAAATGCCTCCCGAGAACTTAACATTAAAGCAGTCTCAACACCTGAGGCCCTGGAGAGCTGCTGCCAGTCAGAGTTAGTGGCCCCATTCTGCCTGACTAGGTGGAAGGCAGCTTTCTGCATTCCAATAAGAGCAAAACTGACACTGTTACAGGTGCCACATAATACATGTTCCACATTTGTAAGAAATCAGTCTTTTAGTGTGGCACCACGGCACTTTGGAACTTGCTGCCTGTTGACATCAGACAGGTGCCTTCGCTGTACTCTTTTCAGTGCCTGCTGAAAACATTTTGCTTGAACATGCCTACCTAGCCTCATAATGTTGATGGGCGTTCTAATCTGTTTTTAGCCAATCTCTGATTTTAATCATTTTTTGAATGTTTTAAATAATTTCCTTTACTGATAATTTTTTTGCTTTATTCTTTTTGAGGGTTTGGTTTGTGTGTGTGTGCATGTATGTGTGTGTGTGTGTATTTTACAATCAAACAGCATATGAGCAATATATCAAGGCGAAACCTTTCCTCTTTAACTGGGTCTTTGGCCTCTATCTCTGGCCTTTTAGAGTGGGTGGGAGGGATATTTTAATTGTATTTCTTCCCCTTAGTTTTAATGTGTTTTAATGTATTGGTGGTTTGTTTGCTTGTTTGGTTGGTTAAAAGTCATTTTGAGTTGCCTTGACCAAAAAAGTGGCTTATAAATTTAATAAATGGTAGCAATATAAATTTTATGAAATAAATAAATAAATAAGTGATAAATTCCATGATAGTAATCATGGTGGTGTTGCCAAAGAGAAAGCAACAGTGTCAGCCAGAAGCTGTGTTTGCACAATACTTACACGCTGGCATGAGGCTTCTTTTTGGAGAAATCGCAAGCCAGCCCCAGGTCAGAAATCCTCACGTGGCCATGTTCATCCAAGAGGATATTTGCTGGCTAGAAGCACATCAATAAGCACCTGTTACTTAGCAACTGAAACGAAGAAATGTTTGACCAACAGGGTCAGTTCACCAAACTGTGCACATGCTCAACCCAGAAAAAAAAAATGGACTTGCTGAAAAACTAACACTGTCCTGTGTCTTTGGCACAGCTGACCCCCCCCCCTTACCTTTCATCTGTTAGGGGCAGAGGGGGAAAGGTCAAAATGCTCACAAGCTATGCTAAGCACGGGCACAGACAGGAGATGAAGAGCATTTGAACCCCTGGAAGCATGCAATTTTTTGGCCCATCTTAAGCTAAACCACAGAAAGTGGAAAGCTTTACTCAAGCATCAGGGCAATCTAGAAATCCAAAGAGGGTGGAGGGGGTGGCACGGTGATGAAATGGTTCCTCCACCAGTCTGTGAGCTGGGGGCAAGAATCAGAAGCAGAGGCAGATCCTGGAAATCAAGGTGATTTTCCCGCTACTGCTATTCAGGAGCATCACTGCCTCTGACTTTAGAGGCAGAGCATTGATGGCCTTCTCTCCTCCATGAATTTTTCCAATGTGATTTTAAAGCCATCCAAGTTGGTGGCCATCACTGCTTCGCTGGGGGAGCAAGTCCCATAGTTTAACTATGTGCTGTGTAAAGAAGGACTTCCTATTATGTGTCCTGAATTTTACTCTTCACAGTCGTCCTGCAACTCACAAAGCGGGGTGGGTGGCAAGATCCACCCACCTGTCATGTTGGACTCTGGGTTGCCCTGATGCCTGAACAGGGCTATAGGTTTTTCAGCCACTTTCTCTCTGCCCCATTCTGCTTTTGCCTCTCAGGCCAGTTACAGCAAGCACCTGTAATGAACATCCCTCACTCCTTCCAAAACCAGCCTGCAGTTCCCCATATCCATCTCTGGCACTCCTTTGGCACTCATCCCTCAAATCTGTGTGGCACCATGGTGGCATTTTCATCTCCTAGGTAAAAGTTACCTTCAAGTCTCTATAGACCACAAAGCGATTGTGCATGTGCTCAAGCCCAAGGATGATCTCAGTGGCGTAAAAGCGCATCTCCTTCTCTGAAAACACTCCATGCTGTGAGAGGTGGTAGTGAAGATCTCCACCTAGAGGTGAAGAGGAGGAGAGAAAGGGCCCAGAGGTCAATTTCACAGGAAGAACAAGCCAGGCTCAATTTCCAGCACCTCCAGTTACAAGAAGGGGAGCAGCGTCAGGACAGGCATTTGCTGAAGAGCCTGGAGAGCCTGCATTGAGCTAGGCTGTCTCCCCTGGGCCAGGAGAGCAAATGCCAGGACTCTTAAGTGGGAAGATGGTGTTCAGGTCGGTACTTAAGACCCACCCGCTTAGCTGGATCTTTAAATGACATTGAAGCTACTTCTAAGAGTGCAATTATCTTATTTTTATCCATAATTTAACTGTGATGTTTTTTATTTGTTGCTTAACTACAGTGGTACCTTGGTTTAAGGACCAGCTTAGTTTGTGAACAACTTGGATTAAGAACGCTGCAAACCCGGAAGTAGGTGTTTCAGTTTGTGAACTTTGCCTTGGAAGCAGAACATGTTCCGTTTCCTATTGAGTGCGTTCCATTTGTAAATTTCCCCACTGCTATGGGAAAGCACGCCTTGGTTTAAGAATGCTTTGGTTTAAGAACGAACTTTCGGAACGGATTAAGTTCGTAAACCAAGGTACCACTGTAGATTGTTACCCTGTTTAATATCAAACTACGGGGGAGGGAACAGGGTGTGAATATAGGGAAATCCATTAACAGCAAGAGGATGAAGAGGAGGCAAAGAAGAAGAAGGAAGAGATTTCAGGAGCAACCAGATTTGCTAGCCTTTCCTGGCCTCTACTTGCCCCCCTTTTCCAATCCACATCCAGATCTTCCTATTCCCAACCTCCACTCAACACCCCCCTTTCCTTCAAAGGTTTTCTTTGTCAACCATTCCAAGAGCTGAGTTGGAAAAAATACTTTTAACATATCAAAATCCTGTGCCAGGAAAAAGCTGAATTCTGCTGCCTTCATTGATTCTGCAGCTTAAGCAAAGATGGGCAAGGCTATAGTGGAGCAAAGAGCGACACAGAACCCCCAGGCCTCACTCTTCCAAAGCAGAGTTTCCTCCTATGCTTGCCTCCAAATCTTCCCCAGGCAAATGAACACATTCCTCTACACTTAATTGCAGAGTTGCAAGTGCCAATTGGTTTCCCACAATGGAGTGCTGGGGAAAGGAAATGACTGCCCAATAACTGTAAGCAGTCAAAGCACATCTGGGACGACAAGGTCTTGAAACACTCAAGTCCCAGCTGCCTTCCTTGTAGACATTAATCAGTGGCTGAACCTGTCAGGGACTCCAGGACCTTCCCTAAAAACACTGCAGTCCAATGCTGAGAGTGAGTCCAGTGAGCTACTGCTGAGTTCCACCACCATCCTGGCAGTACAAGCCCAGTGTTGGACAAGTAAGAAGACCACCCTATTTCTAGCTCAAGCACTTAAGGGGGAAGTCAACAGACATCAGCATTTCTCCGGAGGCCACCACCCAGGAAGAAACCCCATTATAGGAAACCACAGGTTTAGGGAGAATCAATGCATGCTGGTCAGGCCAATGACCTGACCCTCTTGCGTCAGAAAATCCCCAGCAGCAGAGGAGGATGCCTGCCTGTGTGACAGCATGAGGCCCCCTACTTCTGAGGGGGACCAAATCCTACTGATGAGGAAGAAGGACTCCTCACATGCCCTGGATCTGGGACCGGGAGGAAAGGAGCAGCTAAACTAGCTCTGCTAGGGCCTTGCCAGTCCTGAAGCAACACAGCAACCTCGGGATGGCTCCCCAGAAGTTCCAGAGGCCCTCTTCTGCAGGGGTGGTGGGAATGGAAGAGTAACCAGGACTATGCAAGCTCAGGCCTGAGAACACTCTCTGGTCAATACAGCTTTGCAATATACTGTATTTTTCGTACCATAAGACGTACCTGTCCATAAGACGCACCTAGTTTTTAGAGGAGGAAAACAAGAAAAAAACTATTCTGAACGAAACAGTGGATGTATGATTTTTGTGGTTTATGCTGTGGCCACAGACATGTGATTTGACGGTGAGTTTGGCAAAAATCCTGAGAATCCATGTGGATCTGTGCTTTGTAACCACATTTTTGTGCCATTGCGGCCCCACACAACAGTGGGTGCGTGATTTTTTGGGTGCAGGCTGTAGCCATGGACATGCTATGTGATCTGATGGTGAATTTGGGGTGATCCAATGCAAAAATCCTGAGGAGGAGTTATGCTAAGACCAGACCATGTCATTACCGAGGAGGCAGGCTTAGTCGTTGTTTGAGGACTATCCCTGCCTCCAGGTCTGGTCCTGACCGGAAGAATACTGGAATCAGCAAGAGAAACCCACATGACTTGAAAGTGTTGCTGTGCAATGCCAGGTCAATGATGAATAAAACCACTGCCAACCACGACCTGATTGTGGATGGAGGATTTGTCTTGGCATGTGTGACCTGGTTGGATGAAACAGATAGGCCCGTCCTTGCTGCTGCTTGTCCACCAGGTTTCTCTTACGCACAGCAACCCAGGTCATGTGGGCGGGGAGGGGGGGTTGCAGTGATTTTTAGGAAGTCATTAGTCTGCACCAGGCATCCTATTGGGAAGACCCAGTTTTCTGAGTGCATGCTCTGGAAGTTGGGCAATAGGGGCAGTACAGGATTCCTTTTGGTGTACCGACCTCCCTGCTGCACCAAGGATTCCCTGCCAGAGCTGCTTCAGGTTGTGGTGGATATGTTCCTGGAGACACCTAGTTTGGTTGTCCTGGGGGATTTATTATTATTGTCCTGGGGGATTTTAACATTCACGCTGACACGACCTTACAAGGGGCCGCTCAGGACTTTATGGAACCCCCTCCATGGGGCTGTCCCTGAATAAGTTTGGCCCAACTCATAGCAACGGACATGCCTTTGACCTGGTGGTTACCTCTACGGATGTTGGTGATCTGACACTAACTAAAAGCGAAACAAAAGAAACGCCATGGTCATATCATTTCCTGGTGCAACTGGACTTCTCTGCGACCCTTCCCCTCTGCAGGGAGGTGGGACCGATTCGGATGGTGCGCCCCCGCCACTTAATGGATCCAATTGGCTTCCAGAGAGTGATAGGAGATGTTTTATTCCAAGATGATGGCCTTTCAGCTGGCCCGCTGGAATGCAGAGTTAACCAGGGCTATTGACTCTCTGGCTCCGAAGCGCCCTCTCTGATTGCATGGAGCCCGGACAGCCCCGTGGTTTTCCCCGGAGCTGAGGGCGATGAAACAATCGTTGAGACGGCTAGAGTGCCGGTGGTGGAAAACTCATTCTGAATCAGGCCAGACAAGGGCTAGAGCTCAACGTCGAGCCTGCCAAGTGGCAATGGTGACAGCGAAGAGGGCCTTCTTCACCGCCTCTATTGCATCTGCAGAAAACAGCAGCAGGAGACTCTTTCAGGTGGTTCGCAATCTATCGGAACCACCTGCATCACCGGGGCCTGGTAGGGACCCCAAGATCTCCTGCAATGCTTTTGCAAAGTTTTTTGCAGATAAAGTCGCTCAGATTCAGAAGGAGGTAGACTCCACCGTGGGAGCAGGGCCAGGGCAGGGGAGTGCTAGAGTCCTGTCTAGTGTTGTTACATGGGATCAATTCCAATCTGTTACTTCCGAGGATGTGGACAGGCTGCTTGGACAAGTAAAACAGACTACCTGTCTCCTTGATCCTTACCCATCTTGGCTGATAAAAGTGAGCTGGGAAGGGCTGGGCGATGGGCTCTGCGGGGTGGTGAATGCTTCCCTCTGTGAGGGAGCCTTCCCAGACCCGCTGAAAGAGGCGGTCATTAAACCGCTTCTTAAAAAACATCTTTAGACCCGGCCAATATGGCCAACTATCGCCCAGTCTCAAATCTACCATTCTTGGGCAAGGTGATTGAGTGGGTGGTTGCTGAACAACTCCAAGCACGCCTGGAGGATGCGGACCATTTGGATTCCTTGCCAATCGGGATTCAGGCCTCACCATGGGACTGAAACTGCCTTGGTCGTGCTGGTTGATGATCTAGGATAGGGACAAAGGTGAGAGCTGTTTCCTAGTTCTGCTGGATCTCTCAGCGGCCTTTGACACCATCGACCATAACATCCTTCTGGACCGTCTAGAGGGGCTGGGAGCTGGGGGCACTGTTATATGGTGGTTCTGCTCCTTCTCCTGGGCCGTGTCCAGAAAGTGGTGTTGGGGGATGAGTGTTCAGACCATGGGCTCTCACTTGTGGGGTGCCTCAGGGTTCTGTCCTCTCCCCCATGCTTTTTAAAATCTATATGAAGCCGCAGGGAGAGCTCATCAGGGGGTTTGGGCTGGGTGTTCGTCAGTATGCAGATGACACCCAGCTCTACCTCTCTTTCAAATCATTAATGACGGTGTGGGAGAGATATAAAGATTTAATAGAACAAAAGACACCTTGGTGGCTCTCACCAATTGAAGATTTGCTGCTCAAGCCACTTGGAAAGAAAGGGAAGTGGCTTACATATAGTGATTTACTGAAAGAACAAGAAGGAAAATGGAAACTAAAAGAGTATGAGGAAATAAAAGATCATTTTCAGAGTTGGCTACACTATAGGCAATTACATAAGATGTATAAAAAAGATAACAAGAAAAGATTTAGTTATACTACTTCTAGATTTCAATAGGAAGTCATAGAAGGGAAAATGAAGTTGCTGAAGGATGCATATAGTATTTGTGGAGATATCGATCTGCGAAGCTCGATCGATTAGCCGTGACCACTGATTGTTTTACGATCTCAATCAGCCGTTTACAGCGTCCAGCCGCTTCCTTCTAGCTGCGCAACAAATTCTGCTGTCTCCTCAGTCACGGCTTAGCAGAGTAGCATACAGCGGTGCAAAGCTGTCATTTGCTTCGGGCAAATATACAAAGACAGGTTTGTCTATTTACAACTCTTTATTGCAACATTTCTTAGAGAAATAGTCCAGGGCTTCTTTCAGCCATGGCAAACATGTCCGTCTCTCTCAAGACACACAGAGAGAACTGAAAGTACAGGAACAAGCTCCTCCTAGCTTCGAAAACTGACGTCAGCAGGTGACGCACTCCTCAGAACATTTAACCAGTTAAGTTCTGAACTATCACACCCCCCCTTGCGTCCCTGTCTGACACCTGTGGAACATCTTCAGTAACACCTTGTGAGATCAATCCCTTCCCCAATGCCTTGCGCCCTCCCTTGGAGTACCTGTTAGGCATCTGTGGAATCATCTCACAACTCTCAGAATCGCACTGTGCGAAACTTACCCACGCACCCGTGGCCTGGTACCTCTCAGGTGGAATACCCTTGGTTGTGCGACTGGATCGCCTGGGCACAAACTCTGGTGTTTCCTCTGGCTCACTGTCACCAGCAGGTGTGTCCTCTGCATCACGGGATTCCCCCTCTGACTTAAAGCGTCTTCGAATCCTCTCCATTACACTCACAGGAGAACTAGGCTCACTCTTGGGCTGTCCTTTTCTAACAACTCGTGGAGACGCCCCATCCTGCTCCTGACCTTGGTCAGTGACCTGATCGTCATCAGCAGACTCAGCCTCTCCTTCCTCCTCATCAGAACCTTCCTGCTCTGAATCAGAAAGACATTCTGAAAGAACATCACGCTGTGCAGAAATCTTTGGCCTTTCATCCTGCTCAAAGAACTCAGCGTGTTTACTGATCAGCACCTTACTCTGATGAGGAGGAAGGAGAGGCTGAGTCTGCTGATGACGATCAGGTCACTGACCAAGGTAAGGAGCAGGATGGGGCGTCTCCACGAGTTAAGTTCTGAACTATCACAGTATTCTGCTAGAATGGGAAACAAAAGATGAAGATGGGCACAAGATATAGGGCATAATATACAATTTGAAGACTGGGAAAATTGTGGAAAACAGATTTGAAATTTACAGACTGTTCTCTTTTGAAAGAAAATTATATGAAAATGATGTACATGATGTATGACACCAGTACAGATAGCAAAAATGTATAAAACTGGGTCAAATATATGTTGGAAATGTAAAGGAAAGGAAGGTACCTTTTATCATATGTGGTGGGAATGCAGAGAAATTATTTTTGGGGGGGAAATGATATACGAGTTGAAGAAAATGTTTAAAATGACATTTGTAAAAAAAAACCAGAAGCATTTTTGTTAGGGATTGTTAGACAAGACCTGCCAAGAAAAATAAAGAATTTTTTTATGTATGCAATGACGGCGGCAAGATTCTTGAGAGCACAAGGATGCACGAATGAGGAAACCCCAACAAAAGAACAGTGGCAAGAGAATCATAGAATAGAATCATAGAGTTGGAAGAGACCACAAGGGCCATCGAGTCCAACCCCCTGCCAAGCAGGAAACACCATCAGAGCACTCCTGACATATGGTTGTCAAGCCTCTGCTTAAAGACCTCCAAAGAAGGAGACTCCACCACACTCCTCGGCAGCAAATTCCACTGTCGAACAGCTCTTACTGTCAGGAAGTTCTTCCTAATGTTTAGGTGGAATCTTTTTTCCTGTAGTTTGGAACCACTGCTCCGTGTCCGCTTCTCTGGAGCAGCAGAAAACAACCTTTCTCCCTCCTCTATGTGACATCCTTTTATATATTTGAACATGGCTATCATATCACCCCTTAACCTCCTCTTCTCCAGGCTAAACATGCCCAGCTCCCTTAGCCGTTCTTCATAAGGCATCGTTTCCAGGCCTTTGACCATTTTGGTTGCCCTCCTCTGGACACGTTCCAGTTTGTCAGTGTCCTTCTTGAACTGTGGTGCCCAGAACTGGACACAGTACTCCAGGTGAGGTCTGACCAGAGCAGAATACAGTGGCACTATTACTTCCCTTGATCTAGATGCAATACTCCTATTGATGCAGCCCAGAATTGCATTGGCTTTTTTAGCTGCCGCGTCACACTGTTGGCTCATGTCAAGTTTGTGGTCAACCAAGACTCCTAGATCCTTTTCACATGTACTGCTCTCAAGCCAGGTGTCACCCATCTTGTATTTGTGCCTCTCATTTTTTTTGCCCAAGTGCAATACTTTACATTTCTCCCTATTAAAATTCATCTTGTTTGTTTTAGCCCAGTTCTCTAATCTGTCAAGG